>NC_143582.1:217782705-218091896 GCF_048544385.1 Mastigoproctus giganteus | reverse complement strand
TTACAAGTGAAGGTACCTCCCTTTTCTAATTGTTTTGTGTTGTCAAGGAGGGGGGATTAGCTTAGGTAGGGTGTTTATTTCTCCATAACACTGTTTTGAAATGGGAAAACGAGTTCCTGATTTAAAAACAGTGGCAAATGTGGGGAAAAATGCCCTAGGAGGACAGTGGGCGGGGAAAGCAGTGGCATCTGCCAATCACTGCTTTGTTCCTGTCTGTTTGTCGAAATATGGGAGTCACAACTTGTCAATCACTGCTTTCCCACTGTTTTGCTTGGGGCCAGGTTGGAGGGTGTACACCATTCTGTAGTTTTACCGTGATATTTATTTGACCTTGAGAATGCCGTGCACTACAAATGCACAGATAAATAATTACATAGGTCATTTCCTGATTAGATATTGACCAGTGCATTTCGACAGGTGTGTCTTTTACATAGAAAAGATTTGACTTACTCTGTATACCTCTACATTTTACGTATAAAAGCGTGCACGGGGGTAGGCGAGCAAAGCGCACAGTGGGCAAAGCCCCCTAGTCTTTCTATACATTAAAATAATTTTCCTCCTAGTGATATTTATTCAGCCAATGGGAGAAGAGAGATGCGGGTTACGTATAATACGTAACAAATACTAAAATACATAACAGAAGCTTGTTTTACTGTGGTAAAACAAGCTTCAGTTTAAGCATGGTCACGCGCTATGTTTATCTAACACAACTGCGCAGCCTCCGTAGCCAGGTGGGAAGGAGCAGCAGTGCGTAGCACATGCTTCTTGATTAGACCGGGGTTCGAGCCCGTCACCACCAAATACGGAATATGCGGAAAGGTCAAGGAATGACCACCGCATATCCCGGAGCAATATGGCCTTAGTTGCTAATGCTCCTAAAAACCAAATAACAAACAAACAACTGCGCAGTACCATGCACCTTGATTTCCATACGTAAAATATTTATGTATTCAGAGCAAAGAGAGAGAGACAGTGTTGAAAGCTTTTGTATTTTATTTTACTTCATCAAAAGAAGCAAGCATAGCAAGCAGGAGGCAAAGCCCCCTAGTTAATATGAAAATAAATATTTCAAAATAATCAAAGTGTACATTTATAAAAAATGTTCTTAAATATAAGGAATTTATTTGTCATAAAATATCACAGGCAATCTATAGATGATACTAAGTGTATAATGAAATCAAAGTTCCCTTAATATAACAAAAAAATATCCTGTAAATCTTATATTTCTATCTACTGCATGTAAATCTTATGTTGCCATTAAATAAGTACCTGAAACAGATGAAGTTGAGTGCTCAACTTGAAAGACAAAGGGATTATTAACACGCATCATTGGATGATTCATCTTAGGCATATACAAGTATTTAACCGATGTCTGAGACCATGTATCTCCAGGTAGCCTACAAAAAATTTTAAACATTAGCATAAAAGTACTTTATTTTATATAAGGAAATATTCTACTTGTAATTGAAACTGATGCACTCTGAAGTTTATATATAAAAGGGTAACAAGAATTTACATGTTTTCTAAATTTATTAGCTAAATGAAATAAAACTAGCAGAGTATACAGTGGCATGGTTCTGTTAATTTCTAATACAAACACCAAGACTGTTCAGGACCTTTACCAGAGAGAGTGAAAAATTTTTTGTGCCTCTTAATATAAACTGTTTCTTAAGAGCACAGATTGAAACTGATGCTGCACAAGGCAGCATTTCCCACTAGAAATCATGAATGGGTAGTAGTAGTGATAACAGCAAATGATGCAAGAAAGCAAGCTTATATAGCATCAGCCAAAAAAAGAAAAAAAATAATTCACCCATCCATATCCTCCAAGAATTTGTTTGCTTCTCCCTCAATTTTATTCAACCCATCCACTTCTTCCACAACAAATGGAACCCTGTTCCAACAATCAACCACCTGCTGACCGAAAGCAAGCTTCCACACATCTATTATGCAATCACCTTCCTTCAATTTGAATTTATGCCACCTCATATGTGTAGTTGCAGCAAGTGGAAGAATACCATTCATTAAGCTTACTCACTCAATTTAAGGCTTTAAACACCTCAATCAGCTCCCAACACAGGTGATTGGTCTCAAGACGCTGCAATGCAGGCTGCCACAACAGCTCATGGGATCTTGTCAACGATATACAGGAATTTTGCTAGCAGAAATAAGGAGATGATTATCCTTTGGTATAATGCAATGGTAAGGCCACACCATGAGTACTGCATACAGGTCTGGAGACCTCAATTTAGGAATGATGTAGAGTTGTTGGAACGAGTACATAGAAGGGCAATGAGATTGGTGAGGGGAACAAAGGGCTGCTCTTGCCAAGAAATGCTTAATTTGTGTAAATTGCAGTGTCTGGAGACTAGGAACCTGTGATGGTAATCTGATTGAGGTGTATAAGGCTTTGAATGGTTTCAGCAAACTCAATGCTGATGACATTCTTCTTCTTGCTCAGTTAAATACACTTGAGGGGGCATGAATTCAAATCAAGGAAAGACAGTTGCAGAATAGATATGCGGAAATTTGCCCTGAGCCAATGGTTGTTTTACTGTGGGAACAAACTTCTATCTGTCATTGTGGAAGCAGATAGCTTAAATAAATTCAAGAAAAAACAGGACAGACTTTGGGAGCAAATGGATGAGTGAAATGTGAAGTGGTTTTTTTTTTTTTTTTTTTTGGCTGATGTGTATAAGCTTGCTTTCTTGCATCATACCGTCACTACTAATGCTAACACTAATTCGCAGAAGCCTTTCTAGGTAAGAGCATCCTTTTGCTCCCTTCACCAATTTGGTTACCCTTCTCTGCACATCCATTCCAGCAGATCTAGATCCTTCCTAAAGTGAGGCCTCCAGACCCATATAGAGTACTCAACATGCAGCTTAACCATGGCCTTATACAAAGGGATAATCACTTCCTTATCCCAGCTAGCAAAGTTTCTGTATATGATTGACAAAACACAATGAGCTGTCCTAGCAGCATGTCTGCACTGCTCAGAGAATTCATGTCGAACTGCACAATTGCCCCAGGTCTTTTTCATTGTCCACTACTCTGAGTGTAGTACCACACATTTGATAAGTTACTCTGGGGTTACTGCCACCCCTGTGCAGTACCTTGCATTTGTCAATGTTAAACTTTAACTGCTATTTCTCAACTCATCAACCCAATTTTGCTACATCTTGTTGCAGTAGCTCACCCTGATGACTGTTTTTAACCACCTTGTCAACCTTTGTATCATCTGCAAACTTGGACATTAACCCTGATATACCTTCATCAATATCACTGATAAATATTGAAAACAACAATGGCCCCAGCACTGAACCCCACTGAACTCCACTAATAACATTAGTTCACAAAGAACAGTGCCCATTGATAACCACTCTGTCTTCTTTCACTTAACCATCTCTTTATCCACAGCAGTAACTTGCCCTTAATGCCACACTGCTCCAGTTTGTACAGCAGTCTATTATTATTATTATTAATAGCCATATGGTGCAAGGAAGTCTGAGGCTTATGCTGCACCAGGAAAAAAAAAAAAAAAAAAAAAAGTTCCCGGGTTACCCTGAGAGAGAGAGAGAGAAAAGTAGAAGGGAACCACCAAGAAAGAGAAGAATGATGATATCCAGCTCAGGACCCTGGGTGTGCCAAGCCTATACTCACCAAATGTGAGACCTCGGGGTTTTAAGTGCAACAGTATCAAAAGTTTCCTGAAATCCAAGTATATGATGTCAAAATTATTTTTTACATGCAGTTCCTTGGTCACTGCACCATAATAACCCATCATATTGGTCAGACAAAATTTCCACTTGACAAATCCATGTTGTTATTCAGTATAATTGCATACCTGTCCAAGTGATCCTGCTTTACTTCTTTATCCAGTGGTTGCATTACTTTCCCTGGAATAGACATTAAGCTAACAGGTCTGTAATTATTTATGTCACCTTTTGATCCCCCTTTACATATTGAGGATACATTTGCACTTCTCCAGTGCAAAGGGATATCCCCTGAATCCTAGGATGCTCTCATAATTATGAGTAAGCATTTGCTTACCTCTTTGCTGCCTCCCTTAATATAATTGAATAGAAACACACCTTTGTGACTTCATTACAAAAAGCCTCCGTAGCCGAGTGGGCAAGAGCGGGAGTGCAGTAGCACACGCTCTTTGAGTAGACCGGGGTTCAAGCCCCTGACTGCTGAATACGGTCGATCTGCCAACCCGCACTGGACCAGCGTGGCAGATTATGGTCCATTTCCCTCAGCATGAATTGTTGAGGAGGCTTCCATCCTGCAGTGGGTTGATAATGGCTGCACTTTACTTTACTTTTTACAGACTAATTTATATCTACGACAGGCTTGTGTCACCTGATATGCATCCCATGTACTTTTCTTCTCTGCTACTTGTCTTAATAGTTCATCTGACATCCATTTAGGTCTAAGCCTTGAATAGAATTTCTTTGTTGGTATGAAAAGCCTAGTAACTTCTTTGAGTACTACCCTGAATACTTCCCCCATTTAGAATTTGCTGTTGGCAATGTTGCAGTTGATCACATTGCACACAATTTAAAAACTATCTCTGCCCTCTCTAGTCACCCTTACGAAAACAAAAGCCCTTTCCTTTACTCCTGACAGTAGTCATGTCTTTAATTAAATTCCACATTAGTACAATGTGATCACTGCCACCCAGTGAGTCTTCTACCTACAGATTCTTAACGCATGAAGGATCACTGCTCATAACCAGATCAAGAATATTACTTCCTCTTGTTACCTTTATAACATGCTGCTATAGAAAACAGTCATCCAAGAAATCCACAAAAGTCCTGCTAGTGTGTGAGTGACTAACCCACAAATTCCAGTCAACATCTGGAAAGTTAAAATCCCCCATTATGAGCCATTCTAAGTTGCTGGCCTACTCTATTTCCTTATATAGCTGTTTGGTATACTCATCACAGTCATTAGGCCTATTACACACTCCTATTCTCAATTTTGTTTTTCAAGTGCTTATGACTCCAAAATGACTCAACATTGCACTTGACACCCAAGTCAACTGAATGCACTGCCTTAGATTTAATATTCTTCTTCTTAACTAAGAGCATAACCCCTCCACCTCTCCTGTCTGCCCTTTCTGTATACATTGTACTCCCCATATTCAAATTCATCATCGCTTATGTCTGAATGGCACCACGTCTCCGCTATTCCTATGGTGTCTGCACATCCTCTGTCCAAACCAGATGGTTCTGTTGTCACTTCAGCCAAGGATAAAGCTGACCTGCTAGCATCCCATTTTTCTTCCAACTCATGTATTAATGATGTTGGTAAAACACCTCCCACCATTCCCAACACGCTCCATTCAATGCCTCCTGTGGTCTTCCATCAAAAAAGATGTCAGAAGGATTTTGAAGAATCTTGATGCTAAGAAAGCTCCAGGTCCCGATGGTATTTCTCCATTTGTTCTCAAAACTTGTGCTCCTGAACTTACTCCTATTCTTTGCCACCTTTTTTAACTTTCTTATTCCAAAGTTGTTTTTACTTCTGCTTCGAAATTTGTTCATATCCAGCCAGTTCCTAAAAAGGGTGACAAATCCCTCCCGTCCAATTATCGTCCCATTGCAATTACTTCTACTCTTTCTAAAGTAATGGAGAAATCAATTAACTGCCAAATCTTAAACTACCTAGAAACCTTCCGTCTGATCAACGATCGCCAGTATGGATTCCATCAGTGTCGATCCACTGGTGATATTCTGGCTTATGTTACCCATTTATGGACTAATTCAATGGAAAGGTTCGGGGAAACACAAATAGTTGCTCTTGACATCTCAAAGGCTTTCGATCGTGTTTGGCATAAAGGTCTTCTAAACAAGCTTCCATTTTATGGTTTGCCAACTGTTTTTGGTAATTGGTTATCCAGTTCTCTCTCTGATCGCTCGCTGAGGGTGATGGTAGATGACTCTCTGTCTTCTAACTTCTCCACTAATGCCGGTGTTCCCCAAGGTTCAGTTCTTTCCCCCACTCTTTTCCTCTTATATATTAATGACTTTCTTCCATTGACTGGAAATCCTATCCATAGTTTTGCTGATGATAACACATTGCATTCCACTTTCCATTTTGAGAAACCTTGTCCTGCTCAATCAGCATCAATTTCTCGAAAATCTGCTACCAATTCCTTAAATGCCAATCTTCAGGTAATTCTCCAGTGGGGCAAAGACAACTTAGTTGATTTCAACCCTTCTAAAACTCAGTCTTGTCTTATATCTCGCAAAAAGGATTCTTCTGCTCCTATGCTTATCTTTAGTGACACTCCGATTTCTAGGCAAAATGATATATCTCTTTTGGGGATTACCCTGACTTCTAATCTCTCTTGGCACAAGCACATTACAAATATTGCTTCCTCTGCATCTAAAAAACTTGGTTTTCTCTTTCGCTCTCGGCGTTACTTTTCTTCTAAACAGCTGCTCACTCTGTATAAATCGCAAATCCGCCCTGCCGTGGAATATTGTTTCCACATCTGGGGTAGTGCCCCCAAAACCTCTCTCAGGCTTCTTGATTCCATTCAGAAGAGGGCAGTTAGGTTAATTAATGATTCATCTTTAACAGTCTCTCTCCACTCGCTCTCTCATAGACGTACCGTTTTTGCTGCATGCCTCTTCTACAGATACTTCCATGGGCACTGTTCTTCAGAATTGTCTTCTATAATTCCCGCTCTCTCTTTCAAAACAGTCCGAACACATGCCGCCACCAGCCAACATCCATTTACTGTCCAACTTCAAACTCACAGAACCAACTTTTCATCTTCCTCGTTTATTCATTCAACTGCCGTTTTCTGGAACAACCTTCCTTCACACGTATTTCCTGAAAATTACAGTCTACAGAAGTTCAAGTCCAATGTCAACAATATCTTCTTTTGTCTTCTCAACCTCCAACCCAAGCACGGTACCAAGTACTATAGGTTCTAATACCTCTCGTGTTTGGGGTTTACATAAAAAAAAAAAAAAAAAACATCCGATGACTTAACCATTACTTCAATTCATCAAATTTATTTTCAATGCTCCTAGCATTGGGGTACATGCAAAGTATAGATGCATGTGTTCTCACTCTTAGTTACCCTAATGCAGCATATATATTCATTTGTTCTATGACCCACAGCAGGGCCTGATCCCAGATACCTTGCTTACTAGACTGCTGCCTCTACCAATAATAGCAATGCAAGAATCACTTTCACCTCTGCCTGCGGCTCTTCTTCTCTGTGTGCCATCTCTTAATGGAGGTCAGCGACCACCACAGCAACTGTCTCTCTGTCCCCGGTAGCTCTGAACAGCTGATCGGTGCTCAGTCCTGTCCAATTCTCAATGTTATCAAGCCACAATGTACGTCTTCTCCCAGGCTTTCTTCTTCCTTCCATTCTCCCCTCAATAATTAGCCATGGAATTGCGTATTTGTTGTTCCTCATCAGATGTCCAAGATACGCAGATTTTCTTTTCTTTATGTCCTTCAGCAATTCCCAAGTTTTTCCAGTTCTCTGCAGGACACTCTCATTGGTCACTCTTGCTGTCCATGGTATATTTAGCATTCTTCTGTATGTCCACATTTCAAATGCTTGTAGTTTTTTTTCAATGGCAGTTTTCAGTGTCCATGTCTCAGAACCATATAAATAGTTAAATTATTAGTCTATGTATTCTCCCAAGCTAGCAGTTTTCCGACCCACCTATCATTGCCTCAATAGCATCAGCAAATATTCTTGCACCCCTTCTAGTCAAGTGTATCTCATCCCTGTAGAAGCAGTCTTTCCTGTTAACAAGCACAGACCACGTTGAGAAAAATTCTACAAGGCTCTCAACCTATACTTCCTCCTACTGTGTATGGGTAGAATTGCACTTTCAAATTCAATCCTTACTCTTAACTCTCTTGTTAAGTAAATGCTCAGATCGCCTACTCTTAATATCATTAGTGCCAATGTGTACAATATCTCCTTTTGTGTCTTAAAAGATATTTGCTCTACATCATCTACTTTTGCCTCTGGCAGACATACCCAGTTCCTAATCCACCTATCCTTCTTGCTCAACATATTTCCCATTTCACTGACAATAGAGCCATCGACAATAACTAGCTCCTGTGGGACCAATGCATCCTGCCTTGAAGATTGTTGTCTGATGCATAAGAGTGAGCTATGTAATATTGAGATGTGTACAATACTACAGAAGAAATACTCCTATAAGCAGTAACCCTGGTCTGTTCCTATACACTACTTCCTTAAATTTTCCAATGATAAATTATATTATACATATATAGCTTATTGTTGTAACAGACTCTGTGGCATTCTCAACACTTATTATGTCTGTTAAGTATTGATATTTTGTAAATAAACAAGGAATTACCCTTTATTCAACTGCATAGGATTTCTTCTTTCCCAACTCTCCTTATACAAATAAAATACAAAATGATACTTAAAACAAATTTACATAATTAAAATAATTTAAAAAACTCATGATGTGTTCCTCACTGTTGACACAAGGACAGTCCAACACCCCAGGATCACATCAGAGAACCCCACCCCGACCCCAGAAATATTAATCCCCCCCATGCAACCTTTAGTGAAGGAAGACATTTTGTCATAAACGCAAAATTACAATACAAATAAAATGCTATTAAAATAAGAAGAATGTTCAATAAAACCATGCAATTAAAATTCCTCACTGGAATATCAATAAATTATTATTGAACTTTCATCTTATTTTAATAACATTTTATTCATATTGAATTTTGCGTTTATGACAAATGTCTTTCTTTACTAAAGGTTGCATGGGGGATTTAATATTTTTGGGGTCGGGGTGGGGTTCTCCGCTGTGATCCTGGGGTGTTGGACTGTACGTGTGTCAATAGTGAGGAACACATTGTGAGTTTTAAATTATTTTAATTATGTAAATTTGTTTTAAGTATCATTTCGTATAAGGAGATTTGGGAAAGAAGAAATCCTATGCACTCAATAAAAAGGTAATTCCTTGTTTATTTCCAAAATATTAATAGAATGTATGAAAAATTGAGCATATGTAAGCTCTCATTTATGTAGTTAAGTATTGAACATTTCGGCAGTTTGATATTTTTCACCCACATACATTGAATAAAACTGCACACCTATTCTTGCTTATGTACCTACAGTGTCACTATTTTCAAATGGTGACACAGTAAGTACATAAAATAACTAAAATTAAAAGAATTATTTTATTTTATTATAGTATGTAATAAAATAAAATAACTGTCACAAACATGACCAGAACATGACTGGTGTTGCCACTTAGCAATGTTAATGGGCACATGATTTACACCTTTTACAACAGGTTCTCTGGACCAGAGGAAGATTTATTTAAGGCACTACAAAAGTATTGCAATTTCTTATTTAATAAAAATTATAAAAATAAATAAAAATCTAAATTGCTGCTTTCTTTATTTTCTTATTTCTAAAAATTCATAAAATATTTTATTCTCTTGATATAAATATGGCCAGCATAATATAAATAAAATTTACAAGTAGTTGTTTAGCTTGTTCTACACATTTTTGCTACTTCCTGCTGTAGCTAGTGTGACAGGGATGGGGATGCATTTTTAAGGTATTTTAAGACATTTCTTTTCATATATGACATATAATGAATTTGATAAAACAATAACATATCTATAAATTAGAAAGAACTGTTAGTGAAAAGGATTCATAATAAAAAAAAAAATTCCTTCAGACACAAAACCATAAACCATGTAAAACCTCTCTTCCAACTTTGATGTTAACCCTGAAAGTTGGATGAGACCAGAAACATTCTAAACCCTGCCTTCACAGAAAATACCCAAAGTTGGATCTGAAATTGACATTAGTGTCTTACTTTCTTAAATTTTGAGTATTCAATCTCACAGTGCCTTTTGCACAATATATTTGTAAAAGGAGAAATATATCAGAAAACAATAGTGTTTTATCCAAGTATCACCCTGACAACCACCAAACTGAGATCTATCTACTTCATTTCTTCATAACAAAGAATTTTAGACATAAAACTGTGCAAAATAATAGAATCAAAAGAGAATTTTGCTATAAGAAAACTGAGAATTAGTAGTAGTATCAGCAAAATGTTGATACTACTATAGTACTAATATTTTTTTTTAGCCAAAAAAAAAAATTTACTGTTACTTCCATCACTTCCTATTTCTTTTCAAGTATTTGTCCACTCCCTCCTTAACTTTCCTCCAAAAGAGTAAGTAGAGCTGCATTTCAACAATCAATCACTCTGATTAAAGTAAAATTATTGGACATCTATTCTACAATTATTTTCTCTCAGTTTAAATTTCATGCACCCTTATGTATATCACGTGACTACATATAAAAATGCTCAAAAAAATTCCATCACTTGTTCATCCCCTCTAATAATTTGTCTAATTATTCCTTAAATTTATTCAAACTACCCACTTCCACACCATCAGACAGAATTTTGTTCCAACCATCAAGTACCCTCTGGTTGAAAGCAAATTTTTGCACTCTATTCTGCAATCATCCCTCCCCATTTTAAATTTGGGCCCCCTTATGTGCATTGTCTGAACTAGAATAAGGATACTATCAGCATTCAGCTTACTCTGGTTACCTGATTTACACATTGCAACTTAGAGAACTCAAAGTGTCTCTTAATAAGAGAGACATGTCTTTGATCTCATCACTCTTCTCTATATCCTCCGTAGCAGGTACACATCTTTCTTAAAATCGAGTCTCCATGCTTGCATGCAATATTCAAGATGTAGCCTACCACTGCTTCATATAATAGTAGTAGTGGCATGTGATGCAAGAAAGCAAGTGTATGAGCTTATGCAGCATCAGCCAAAAAAAAAAAAAAAAAAAAACACACCATTCCCTCCAAATGCCTGTCCAGCTCCTCCTTAAATCTATTCAACCTATCAACTTCCACAATGACAGATGGAAGTTTGTTCCAGCAATTAACCATCCGCTGGCTAAAGGCAAATTTCTGCACATCTATTCTACATCTGTCCTTTCTTAATTTGAATTTATGACCCCTTAGGTTCATAATCTGAACAAGTGGAAGGATCCCATCAGAATTCAGCGTGCTCAACCCATTCAAGGCCTTATACACCTCAATCAGATCACCGTGCAGGTGCCTAGTCTCCGGCCACTGCAATTTGCAGAACTTAAGCCTCTCTTGGTAAGAAGATCCCTTCATTCCCCTCACCAATCTTGTTGCCCTTCTCTGTACACGCTCAAATAAATCTACATCCCTCCTAAAATGAGGCCTCCAAACCTGTACGCAGTACTCAAGGCATGGCCTGACCATTACCTTATACAAAGGGACAATCACCTCCTTTTCCCTGCTAGCAAAATTTCTGTATATCATTGACAAAACCCCATGACCTGCCCTGGCAGCATGTCTGCATTCCTCAGAAAACTTCATATCTGACTGCACAATTACTCCCAGGTCTTTTTCATTTTCTACCACCTTAAGTGTTGTACCACACAGAAAACACACAACCATACACAAATGCATAAGTACTTTATTTAAGTGTTTACAGACATTTTAAAAACAAGGTAAACAGAGTGCAAGTTGC
Source organism: Mastigoproctus giganteus (assembly GCF_048544385.1). Taxonomy (NCBI): domain Eukaryota; kingdom Metazoa; phylum Arthropoda; class Arachnida; order Uropygi; family Thelyphonidae; genus Mastigoproctus; species Mastigoproctus giganteus. Next base: position 218,080,310 of record NC_143582.1, on the reverse strand, counting down.
ACTACAGTTAAAAAAAAAAAAAAAAATCTAAGTACAATACTAACGTCAAATTTTTAAATAAAGTTATATCAAATTCGGAAACAAAACTATTACTCCTCAATAGAAATAATAAAACTCACCGTAATAAAAACATTGCCATAGTAAAAAAACACGTTAAAATAACAAACACCGCAAAAACATTTGATAATTCAGCAATTGGTGCTAACACGGCTGACATTTCTAAATAGTTCAACACGAACAAAATAGCAACATAAAAAAAAATATAGGGTAGTTTACTTAGAATCACCGAAATATGTATTAACTGCAACTTAAAAAAAAGTTACGCGAACCTCATCTCTCTGAACATTTTAAAACTGAATACCGCAATGGCCAGCTTCGAGAACTAAGACCACCACTATAGAAGCTGTAGGTGTCATCAGTTTAAAATTACAACCCACAAAAACAAACTACAATACAACATTTCAGAATAATTACATTTTTGCCAAAACAGATGTACACTGTTCCTTCAAGTTAAATCAACATATATCACAAGGTTTCCATCTCCAATCTTTTCCTAATTTATTTACAAATATGATAACTGCCGCCTGGTGTAAACAATTGGCAAAATGTAATTCTCAAAAAATACAACAAATTCATTTAAAACTGAGCTTTTCCAAAGTTAATGTGTCACGACTCCTTGGTGGGATTTGTTTCGCCAAACCACATTGTTCGACAAAATTAACAGAACAAAATGCTTTTGATGAATATTTTATTGTTAACAGTGTTGCGGAAGGAGAATATTTGATATAATAGGCATCCTGGCTTGCAACTTTATTTATTTATTATTAACAGCTACAAAACAGCAATCAAACATGCCTGAAGGTGCACCTACAAAGCATCATTACCAGGAGTGACTCGTTGGTAGGCACTGTAGAACTGCAGCACCCCCAGCTTTTTAAATCTAAAAATACATTCAATGGAGTTATATGATTTTGTGAAGAACAGTGCAACGCGGTGAATATATATTTTTTAACAGGTCCCGCATATACTCATCCTCTATTTACAATAATCAAAAAAAAAAAATAATAATAAATAATAAATAAATAATTATTTATGTAATACAAGTATTAAACAGAGCCCGGGACATCCAGACCTGACCATAGCCTAAGGTCTTTGCTTCATGAGAAAACAACTATTTCCAATAATCATTTCAATAATAAAAGAATAAATACAGGAAATCGTTTTCAACTTAGAAGTTTAACCATAGACAGAACACTGCGCTAGACAGTTTCACATTTTATCTCCGGTGGTTGAGTCAATGCCTGGTCAGTGGGTTGTCAATTTAATGTAACTTTAAAAAACAGCACCCCATACATGAGAGTGACAAGCCGCCACTGATCATTACACAGCTCGAAAGCAGAGACTTGTAGTATAAATTTCCAATATAAAGAGTAAAGTAAATGTACACAAAGAGAACAAAAAAACAGTAAATTGAAATCTACAGAATAAAAAAAATTCTGAGTATTCAATAGAAATCGATATACCGCCTTACAAAGACGCACATTGTGCAAATTATTCATGCCAAAAAAAAAAAAAAAAAACACGGGTTGAGACCACATCACTTAATTCCCGGTTTTTGGCTTTCTCAATGGGACAGCCACATCTCCAATACTCAGGAAAGGCAAAACATCGTCGTTTAGATGATTCTTTGAAATGGTGGGCTGTGGGACGACTTGAGTCCCGGCAGTCGCAGGAAGAGATGGATACGTTGAGTGAATGCATCATTTAGTGTCGTCCCGGCACTATCGCAGGGTTTCGGGAAAGGAGAACAATTACAAGAAAAGCTGGCCAAGGTCGCCCGAGAGCTAGATGAACCAAGAGACCGCTATTTCGCTCTAACAGCAAGGCGAAACCCTACCATGGTTGGTCATCAACTATCTCTTGAAGTTGTTGCAGCCACAGATGAAAACATTCCAACCGGACTGACATAGTGTTTTTTGACAAGCGGGACCGGTGCTTTCGCACAACTCCGCATTTGGATCTCTTGTGAAGTAAAACACTACTGTCAAGGCCAGATAGCATATGCTAGTGTATGTTCATGTTTGCTTCGTGTGGGTTATATTGTTCGTCTGGCTGCTTAGCCTAAAGTCTGTGAAGCACCACAGACCTCTAGTTACTGTCATTGGAACTGGGCGCTGGACCAGGTAAGTAGGAAGAGAACTGTAGCTGGCCGACCCCGGGTTAACCTGAGCTTCCCAGTGGACCAAAAAAAAAATTTTTTTTTTTTTTTTTTGGGCCACTTTACCCTTTTTCTGCTTACTTTCTTTTTGCTTACCTATTTGAAATGCACACACCAGAAAAGATTGGGAGGTCAAGTAACCCATAAAGTCAGGTTGCCTAATGGCATGACCCTGCATTTGACAAGTGAAATGCCAGTCCCACTCCCGGAGGAGTATTTATGTAAGTTCCTACTCAAGTAGGAAAAGCAGATATTGTCTTACACCTCGAAGAGAAGAGGTGCCAGCAAGCGAGTCGATCCCATACTGGGCAAGGACCCAGCGTCGGTAGTTACCCTTCGGCCAAGGGTACCTTCTAGGCAATGAGCACTGTCCCACGCTGGGCAGTGGATTTGGATCATCTTCTCAAGTTAGGGGATGAAAGAAGGCACAGGGATTCATGAAGCTCAAGGATTGCTTAGAGTTCTTGTACCTATTGTAGAAAAGCCCTTTTATGTTGGTGGGTTTTGTAAGAGAATTTGATTTGTGAACGTCGAGAGATTCCTGTTATGTCAGGATAAAGATCAATATCCTGTTGGTGTTTTCTTTGATTCCATTCAGGAAATGTTCTGTGAATTAAGTTTTTGGGTCCATTATAAGATGGGGGTACGCTGAACAGTTTGCTTTAGGTGGATTTGACGGATTTCAAATACAGTCTGGGCAAAAGCAGTGAAGGCGTTGTAGTTAGTTAGTCAATTATGTAGAGATGTTCCTGCCCATGGGGTATATTTCCAGTTCTGGTAATTAGGAGACTTCTGGGTAAATCATAAAGAGGGCAATTATACATGAGGTGAAACCAGTCTTCGTTGTCAGCGCAAGGGCAGAGAGTAGAATCGGTGAGACCCAGGGCATGCACCTTGACCCAGAAGGCTTGGTGAGTACCACGCCGGAGGTGTGGCAGTAATCATAACTTGTGGAAGAAATCTTTTAATTGTTTCACCTTTGGCTGTTTGCTCCGAAGATCGTTGCCAATGCTGGAAGAAATTAGAGGAAATCTGTCTCACTTCATTTTTGGATCATTAGCTAGATCGAGTGTTATATCCAGAATGGTGGTGGGAATTCCTCTCTTTATGGGGTAGGCAAGGCCGCGACGAATAACTTTCAGGTCCAGAGGAAGAGTACCTGCTAAGACGTGCAGGGCAGGATTATTGGCTGTTGGGAAAGCTCTGGTCACAGTTATTAGGATATTGCGTTGAATTGTATGTAGCTTTGCTTTATTACGTGCAATGAAGGCACGAGGGAAGCATGCCTGCACCATAGCACACAGCTGGTAAGAAATGGTTTTGTAAAGTAGCATGAGAATCCACTTCAAACCCCAGTCTGCCCTGCTAATTTTTCCGATCATGGCGGTATAATTAATATTGTCAGACTAATGTCATATTGTCAATCTAATGTCATATTGTCAAATTAATATTGTCAAACAAACGAGATGATCTGATAGAGGTGTATAAAGGTTTGAATGGTTTGAGCATGCTCAATACCGATGGGATTCTTCCTCTTGCTCAGAATAATCACTCTAGAGAGCAAAAATTCAAATTGAGGAAAGACAGATTTAGGATAGATGTGCAGAAATTTGCCTTTAGCCAGCGGGTACTTAGTTGGTGGAACAAATTTCCATCCCTTGTTGTGGAGTTGATAGCCTAAATAAATAAAAGGCTCATCTGGACAGGTATTTCGAACGAACGGAGGGATGAAATTGGAATGGGTTTTTTTTTTTAATACTGGATTAATACTGGATTGAGATAAGGAAGCAAAATAGAGAAAAGGATCTGAACGAAAAAAATTAAAATCATGATGTTTGCTGATGAATTGTGTGCTGATGAATACTGGATTAATACTGGATTGAGATAAGGAAGCAAAATAGAGAAAAGGATCTGAACGAAAAAAATTAAAATCATGACGTTTGCTGATGAATTGTTGATTTATGAAGACAGAGAAGAAGTACAGTAACAGGTAGAAAGATGGGTGGAAGAAGAAATGAGATACAATTTAAAGTTTAACGATAAGACAAGTAATGAAATGATATTGAGACAGCAGGAAGATGAAGGGATAAGGCATTAGTATCTATATTGAGAAAAAGAAGAGGTGAATAGTTTCTGATATATTGAGGGCATAGTAGAAAATAAAAGGAAATCGATAAAGAGATAATTAGTAGAGCAGATCAAGGAAGAATGTAAAAGATCTAGTTTGGGAAAAGGAAGTACCAGGGGAGTGCAAGACAGTAACCTAAAGATCATATTTATGCCAATAGTAACCACTATTCAGAATTCCAAGAGAAGGACATCAGCAGAAATGAAAGTCATGATGCAAGAATCGAAATGAAGTTTCTGAGAGAGGTTTATGCCAAGTCTAGGAGAGATAGAATAAGAAAGGTCGACATACAACAAACGATAGAGTTGTTGATTAAAACAAAAGCTTAAAGGGACAGATTGAGAAGGTTTAGACAAGTCATGAGTATTTTAGGGATCCAGACTGGAAAAGATAATTCTTGAAATGGAAATGGAGGGTAGAAGGAAGGCTAAGGAGAAGATGGTGAGAGGAGATCAAGAGATGAGGAGCAAAGAGCAATTAGCTGGGAAGAAATGGAGACAGAGAAAAGTTGGGAGGAGATTGAGATAGCGGAACGGTGGGAGGAAATTGAGATGGAGGAACGATGGAAGGAGACAGCCCCTGAAACTGCCACTGCAACTGCATATAGATAGCAGTACCCCAGAATAATATACCAAATGTGTGTTACCACAATCAGAGTTGTAGAAAATGAAAAAGACGGAGCTAATTGTGCAGTCAGATATAAAGTTCTCTGAGCAGTGCAAGCAGGTGGCCAGAATAAGAAGATGATTATTCCACGATACTAGGCAATAGTAAGTCCGCATCTTGACTACTTCATATATTTGTATGTTTGTATGTTTCCTTTTGGGAAGGACAATGATGAGCTAGAATGGCTGATCGAAACCTGCTTCTGCTTTTGTGGAGTGGGTAATATCGTCAGAATTTAAGGAATTTTAAGAAAACAAGGCTATAAACATTCTTGGACATAATGCAATATCATCTGGACTTGGACTTTGTCGTTGCTGAATGTTGGAACAAGCTTCCATTTGTTATTGTGGAAGTAGGCAGTTTGAATAAATTCAACGAAGAATTAGAGAATTAATCTAGGGGAGGGATAGGTGGTGAGGGATTAATTTTTTTTTTTTTTTTTTTTTGTCAAATACTTTTTAGACTTGTTTTCATACACGATTTGCCACTGCTAATAGAAATACTGATTGGCATTTTTTTTTTTTTTTTTTTTTAAATATTTAAAGAGGAGAGGATGAGGGTTAGCAACTGAAGTTTAACATTGATAAATGGAAATTACTAAATATGGCTAGCAGTAACCCAAGAGAAACGTACCAACTGTGTGGTACACTCAAGGAGGTGGAGAGTGAAAAAGACCAGGGGGTAATTGTGCAGTCAGATATGAAGTTCTCTGAGCAGTGTAGACGGGCTGCCAGAACAGATCGTGGAGTTTTGTCAATTATATATAAGAATTTTGGTAACAGAGACAAGGATATGATTATCCCTTTGTATAAGGCGATGGTCAGGCCACACCTTGAGTATAGGTCTGGAGTATAGGACTGTGTATAGGTCTGGAGGCCTCATTTTAGGAAGGATGTAGAGGTACAAAAACGAGTACAGAGAACGGCAAGATTGGTAAGACAAACAGAGGGGTGCATTTACAAAGAAAGGCTTAAGTTCTGCAAGTTGCAGCATCTGACGACCAGTCACCTGCGAGGTTATCTGACTGAGCTGTATAAGGCCTTGAATGGTTTGAGCAGGCTCAATGCTGATTGGACACTTCTGTCTGCTCAGATTAAGAACCTTGGGGTACATAGATTCCATTTGAGGAAAGACAGTTGTAGAATAGATGTGCGGAAGTTTGCCTTTATCTAACAAGTAGTTGTTGCTAGAACAGACTTCCATTTGTTGTTGTGGAAGTTGATAGCCTAAATAAATTTAAGGCTGAACTAGACAAACATTTGGATTGACCGTATGGACGAAATTGGAAGTTATTTATTTTTTTTCGGCTGATACTACCTGGGGTTATTTAGTAAGCTTGCTTTCTTGCATCATATGCCACTGCTAATGCTAATGCTAGTCTGCGGGAGTAGCACAATGGTATCGTCACTGTCCTCCCCACACAACCTGGAAAAGGTTGTGTGGGGAGGACAGGTTCGAATCCCGTCGATGACGCAAGGGACTTTAATGGGATTTTTTAACTCCGTGGCTGAGTTAGTCGGTCTCAGGCGTAGATAAATAAATAAATTTTCTGTTTATACTTCGGCACGACACCAAGTCAGTAGAGTTTACAATAAATCGTCAATACAAATATATATCGTATTTAGTAGTCACGGGGTTGAACCCCGGTCCACTTAATTAACGCGTGCTATACACTCTCGCTCCTGACCAGTCGACTACGTCATGCCCTTGATAGCAAAGTTTTCCCTCAGAATCTTGGTTTTTCGTCCAGCTAACAGACAAATCTACCATAGAACACACTCAATTAACAGACATAAGACACAGCACGGCAGATGAATTTAATTATTTGGGTGGCCTAAATATAATAATTTGGTTTAATGCTAATGCTAATAGCCCAACCTAAAAATTTGGAATCACGTTTGTTTTGTTTTTTTTTTTTTTTTTTTTTTTAATTTTCAAGGTTTTATTAAAATAGGATAAAATTGTATACCAATTTTTATTACTTTATTATTTTATTACTACGTGAATACACAAATCTTTTATATATAGAAATCTAAGAAATTAAATAATATTCACAAAATAATTTAGTAATTTCTAGAATATTCCAGAAAGGTATAGAAGGCTACTGAGTGTGATAAAACATCGCAGAAGATTTCTGAATGTGGTAGATTGTTGCAGATGAATCTAGAATAATCTACAATGTCGGAGTTTTGTTTCCATATTATAGAAGATTGTAAATGATTCTAGAGTACTTGCAATAATATAAATGGAGGAGCAAGAGATGCAACTTATAAAATCGAACACTCGTCATTCAGAGAGAGTGTTTGGTACGTTTTGTGATAAACATGGTTAGGAACAAGGATATAAGTGTTGAAAAAACAAGTGATATTATAATTCTGTGTAAAGAAAGTTATTCCATGAGAAGTATTTGCAAAAAACTAGGTGTTTTTTTTAAAGGAGTACAAACTGTCATTCGACAATTCAATGAGACTGGTAGTTTAAAAGACAAATAACGATCATGACGACCGCGCATAACAATCGAAACAGAGATAATACTAACACTGGTTTCTAAGAGTAATCGACTACTTACTGCAGCTGAAATTCCAGCTGGGTTCAATACTAACAGAGAAAATCCTTTTCTCTATATCCACTGTAAAACTGCGTCTTAAACAAACAGGACTTCATGGTCGTATAGCGGTCAGAAAACCCTTATTAAAACCGAAAAATTGAAAACCATCTAATTGAAAAACTGAAAAGTGGAAAAACGTACTGTGGACGAATGAATCAAAATTTAAAAATTTTGGATCCAATGATAGAGTTTATGTAAGACGATTAACTGAATAAAAACCGGTGCCACATTGTTTAGTGCCTACAGTCCAGCATGGTGGCGGTTGCATTATGATCTGGGGTTACTTCTATTTTTCTGGAATGAATGATATCGACACAGTTCGTGGAATTTTAGGAAAAGAAGATTACAAAACATTCTTGTACATAATGGAATATATTCTGGACTTGCTCTTTGTGGAAGAAATTTTATATTACAAGAGGACAATGGCGCAAAGCCCAGCTGTAAGCTCTCCACGGACTGTCTAGCAAATAGATGACAGGATGGAGTGTTGAAAATTATGCTGTGGCCACCTCAATTGCATGATTTAAACTGAACAGAGCTTTTATGGGGTCGTTTAGATTGTCAAGTTCCTGAATTCTGCCCAACTTCAGAAAATTTAAGGGAAGCCATGTAAATCGCTTGGAATAATACTTCTCAAGACACTAATATAAAATTTACTTTACCAGAAGTTTTAAATATGAATAATAAATTCACAGTGTAGCCTTATTTAATCTTATTAATTTATGTGTAAGTTACGTGGACTAACATACACATAATTTATGTGTAAGTTAGTCCAAGTGCATCAATTCTACACGCAGCCAGCTACAAATTAACTAGGAACTGGCATCATTAAGTACATCTCATATTGTGATATACACTGAGTGATCACTGAATTATGACCACCTACATAATATTTCGTAAGTCCTCCTTTTTACCCCAGCACAGCAGCTATCTAACGTGGCATTGATTCAGCAAGATATCGGAAGCGTTCGGGAAGTATGGCCAACCAAGCTGTGTGTAATACGGTGAGCAATGCAGGTATGGAGGTGATTGGTGTATCTAGACGCCTGATATGCCTTTCCATAGTGTCCCACAAGTGCTCTATGGAATTGATATCGGTGGAGTTGGGGGCCAATCGGTATGCTGGAAGTCAGAACTATGTTCCTCAAACCATTCCCGCACATCAAGTGCCCGATGGCTCAGCGCATTGTCATCCTGGAAGACAGAATTCGGGAAACAGCGTAACATAGCGGGGTGAACACAGTCAACAAGCAGTTGACGAGAGCGTAGACCAATAACATATCTAGAATTAAAGGACACACAACGGAAAGGCAACCTCATGCTAGAAAGACTAACATCTCGTCAAACAATGACGTGTTATGTATTACCTGTACACAGTTTAGAAACAAATACAGTATCCATGATTACTACGCACAACCTGATGTGATTTAAAAAAAAAATGGTTTTAATAAGTTGTTCCACATACACTGGAGGTTCAAGTTCCTGCCAGTGAAAAAGGCCCCTCACCATACAACCGCCTCCACCAGCCTACACTTTTAATACCATACATGATGGATGAAGAGCCTCATGTTGTTGACCCCAAATCCATACACGACCATCCACGGTGTGGAGTAAATAACATGGCTCCTCCGACCAGCACACCTTCTTCCAGAGTTTCAACGTCCAACTTGCATGCTCTTTGCACCAGGCGAGTCTTTTACGCCGATGAACCTTGATTAGGAGAGGATGCCGTAGGGGTCGTCTGCTGGTATAGCCCATACGTGCGATCGTGAACGCATGGTCATGCCAGAAATTGTTCCTAGTTGGCCCATGTTATACTGGGTAGTCAACTCTTCAACAGTGCTGGGCCTGTTCACCTGTACGAGTCGTCGGACCCGGCGCTCACCTCTAACAACCTTAGGAAAAGGAAGTACCAGGGGAGTGCAAGACAGTACCCTAAAGATCATATTTATACCAAAGATAACCACTGTTCAGAATTCCAAGAGAAGGACATCAACAGAAATTAAAGTCATGATGCAAGGATCAAAATTAAGCTTCTGAGAGAGTGTTTAGAGTGTAGAGCGTGTTTAGTGTCAAACGGCACCAGGGGTTTCTCCCCATCTCCGCGTAGTATACATTGTGGGTGTGGAACAGAGCACTGTCAATGGCAGAGCAGTTTTAATGCCAGATAGGGGTCAGCTAAAAGGATTACTGTTTATGCAACTGACGTTGCTATTAAGTTTTTGGGTGTAGTGCTCAGGCAATTTAGAGATGGTTCAGACGCTGGTTATAAGTTAGAGAACGGGGAGGGAGACTGAAGGCTGGGGGGAAAAGACAGAGATAAGGGGTCCATAGAGAAGATGACCCCCAAATCAGTGGAGCAAGCCCAGGTCCCACCAGAGGGAAAAGAGGGATGGCAAGGAGGCAGCCGACCAGGGGTAACCTCCCCCCCCTGCCTGGGTGGTAGAGAAAAAGAACCACGCAAGGGAGCGTGGAAAAGAAAGCTTAATGGCAGCAGTTGAGCTGTGCTTTGGAGTGTTACAGCTGGGACGAAGATCCCGTCCCATCTTGTCTTCTTTTCTTTTTCAGAGTCTGGCAAGGCTGTCACACTTGGCACTGTATGTAATGTGTCCCACGCCATGTATACTTGTCACTACGAGTTCGGAACTTTCAAAGATAGAATAACCTTTTCTGACCTTTTCAATTTTGCCGACTGGTCGTTGTTTGATCATTTGGACTGCAGCCATGGTACACTTTAACTACGGCGGCTCTCGAACACCCCACCATTTCAACCGTTTGTAAAATGGAGGAACCAGCTCGTCGAGCGCCCCAATCTGTCCTTTATCAAAGTCCGATAAATCCTTCCTTTTACCCATCACGCTCGGACGTTTACTGCCTACTGAACCACTGACACCTTATATATGCTACATAGGTCGACTAACTGCGCACTCTCGCACCTCACGTGGTAAACGGGTCGCATTTAGTTTTCATAGGGGTGGTCATAATTCAGTGATCACTCAGTGTATGTTACGTATTTGTTACACACGAGTTTCCATGATATTGCACTACCTGGATAGCCTGACCAGAATTCCAAACTACTATTTTAAGGCCACCCGAATAATCAAATTCATCTGCCGTGCTGTGTATCTTATATCTGTTAATTGCGCGTGTTCTATGGTCGATTTGTGTATTTTTCTGGACGAAAAACCCTAGTTTCTGTGGATAGAATCTTGCTATCTACACCTGAGACCGAATAACTCAGCCACGGAGTGAAAAAAGTCATTAAAGTTCCTCTCGTCATCGACGGGATTCGAACTCGGGCCTTTTCCACCGACTACCCACTAAAACTGACCAGAATTCCTTGAGACCAAAACCGGACAGTGAGAAGAAATGTTGTTCGCAAAGTGCAGAAAAATGCTTTTAGCCATTTGCGCCAATATTTAAGCATTTTTAATTTTTTATTTTTTTTAAGCAAAACGACGGGACGGCCGGGAAATTGCAAAAAAATGACACTGACCCGTTGAAAACGGGATGCATACCTGAAATAAGTAACGCTTCACCAATGGAGAAGATTACTGTTACTTATTCTCGGCGTATAGCACCATCCAGACGGTTCATAGAAACTCTATAAACTTTATTAATTTTTTATTTTTATATTATCAATTTTTTTGTGGCTCATAAAATCAAAGTGATAATTTAATTTTTTTAAAATCACATTACATTGTTCGCAGTAATCACGGATACTGTATTTGTTTCTAAACTGTGTACAGGTAATATATAACTGAGGGGGGCAATTCTCCAACGCATCACAGCCTAAAAAAATATGTGCAACTTGTGAAAGTTTGCCGGACTCTCTGGAACAGAACATGGTCTAGCCAAGGAGGATGCTTTTGTGTGTGTGTGTGCCAGGTGCAGAGAGTGTCTAGAAATTAGGCATAAACTCAGCGTTCTACTGGGCGTCAATGAGAGCTTGAAGTGTAGGGTAGATGCCCTCGAAAAATTAATATGAGGGGCCGCACAAGCTCTCAGCTGCCAAACTGAACGCCAGAGCTCACTCCTGGGCATAAGGCAACACAGCGGCAAACTGCAAGGCAGAATGCGCTGGTCCCAAAGGAACTAGTTATTGTTTGTTATCTATTGTTGGGGAGACGGGGAATATATTGTGTAAAAAGGATAGATGGAACAGGACCAGGGTAGGTCTGCCAGGGGAAAACGTTCATGACGTTGTAAAGCATATGTCATCGTTTAAGGTCAAACAGGTGATATTGTTGTACACCTTGGCAACAATGACATTAAGAGTAGGAGATCTGCAGATTTACTTAACAAGTACAGGCCAATGTTGCAAAAAAGTTGTGAATTAGGGTTAAATTTGAAAGTGTCTGCAATTCTGCCCAGACACGATAGGGGGGAGTACATGATGAGAGCCTTGTCAATCAATTTTGCCCGGGGGAAATGTGCAAGGTTCAAGGGGTAAAATTTTTTTCAGCCTAATCTGTGCTTGTTAACAGGAGAGACTGCTTCTACAGGGACAGTATACACTTAAATAGAAAGGGTGGAAGAATATTTGCTGATGCTATCGAGGCAGTGTTAGGTGGGTCGGAAAGCCGCTAGCTTGGGGGGGGGGAGTCACAGACTAAAAGGTTAAAAGTAGCCACAGGCAGAGGTGAAGGTGATTCTTGCACAACTTCTATTAGAATAAGTAGCGACCTGGAGCGAGGGATGCTGGGGGTTTCAGGGACTGATGGCAATCATCGTGAAACAAGTTGGTATATATGGGATGTGTTAGGATAACTAATAATAAGAATAGGAACATGTATACCAATGCTAGAAGTATAGTAAATAAATTTGATGAATTTAAAGTGTTGGTCAAGACATCAAAGGCGGATATTGTTGGGATAGCAGAGACGTGGTGTTACACAGATATAAGGAATGCACAACTGGAATTTTGGGAGTACAATGTGTACAGAAAGGATAGACAGGATAGGAAGGGAGGAGGTGTTATGCTGTTAATTAAGAAAAACATAAAATCAAAAGAAGTGTATCCAGTTGATATAGATGAACAGCGCACTGATGAGTCAGTTTGGTGTAACCTAAGCACTGCGAAAGCAAAAATAAGAGTAGGAGTGTGTTATAGGCCTAATGACTCGAATGAGTGCAATGAACAATTGTACAGAGAAATAGAGTGGGCTAGTAAATCAGAATGTCATATAATGGGGGATTTTAACCTCCCAGATATTTACTGGAACTTGTGGATTTGTCACTCATACAGTAGTAAGACTTTTGTGGATTTATTGGATGATTGTTGTCTGCAGCAGCATGTTCGAAAGGCAACCAGAGAGGGTAATACTCGTGATCTGGTTATCAGCAGTGATCACTCGTGTATTAAGAATTTGCAGATAAAGGAACCACTAGGTGGCAGTGATCACAGTGTAGTGATGTGGGATTTACTTAAAGATTTAATTACCATCAGGGGTAAAGGAAAGGGTTTTTGCTTCCGTAAGGGTGAGTACAGTCGTCTCCGACAGCTTTTAAATTCTGTACAGTGGGATCAACTGACGATGTTACCAACAGTATATTCTAAGTAGGAAGCATTCAAGAAATTAATCGTGGATACTACTAAAAGTTTCATACCTATTAAGAAATATTGTTTAAGGTTTAGGCCTAAATGGTTTTAAAATGAACTAATGAGACTCGTGACAGAGAAGAAAAATGCATGGGATGCATATAAATTTTCAAGCGACTCAGAAGCCTATGGCAGATATAAGCTAGTCTGTAATCAGGTCACAAAGGAGGTTAGGCTGGCAGGCGAAGGCAGATTACGAGAAATCCTTGGCAAAAGATGCTAAGCAAAATAGCAAGGATTTCTTTACTTATATAAACTCTAAAAGGAGGGAGTTGAGTCCGATTGGTCCATTGGATATCGATGGTTCGGCTGTTGATGATCCTGCTCAGATAGCAAACAAACTGAATGAATATTTTGCATCTACATTCACAAATGAGGAGTTCTTAAGGTTTGAAAATGGCAGAAGGTTATCAAATTGTAGCAGAGTGCTTAATGATTTTGTAATAACTGAGAGCAAAGTGGAGGAGAAATTGTTGAAGTTAAACATAAGAAAGGCACCTGGGGTGGATGGGATCTATCAAGTTATATTAAAGGAGGCGGCAAACCAACTAAGCAAACCCTTAGCCATAATTATGAGAGCGTCCTTGGACTCAGGGGAGGTTCCCACGGACTGGAGATGTTCAAATGTATCCCCAATTCACAAAGGGGGATCGAAGGGTGACACGAGTAATTACAGACCAGTTAGTTTAACTTCTGTTCCGGGTAAAATAATGGAGCACTGGTGAAAGATGCATTGCAGGACCATCTAGACAAGTCTGCAGCAATAATTCAGACACAGCATGGGTTTGTTAAGGGAAAGTCTTGTCTGACAAATTTGATAGGATATTATGATGTGGTTACAAAGGAACCGGATGCAAAAAATAATTTTGATATCATATATTTGGATTTCAGGAAAGCTTTTGACACTGTTGCACATGGAAGACTATTGTACAAATTGGAGCAGAATGGTATTAGGGGTACCTTGCTACAATGGATAAAAGGATGGTTAAGTGGTAGAAGACAGAGGGTGGTAATCAATGGGTGCTGCTCTTCTTGGACTAATGTTATTAGTGGGGTCTCACAGGGTTCAGTGTTAGGTCCACTGTTGTTTTGTATATTTATCAATGGTATTGATGAAGATATATCAGGCTTAATGTCGAAGTTTGCAGATGATACAAAGGTTGGCAGGGTTGTTAATGACAGTAATGGCAGTGTGCTACTGCAACAGGATCTGGATAATTTGGGCAGATGGGCTAAGAAGTGGCAACTGAAGTTTAACCTTGACAAATGCAAATAATGCATATGGGTAGAAGTACCCAGAGAAAGGTACCAACTGTTTTGTACTACATTTAAGGTGGTAGAAAATGAAACAGTCCTGTGAGTATTTGTGCAGTCAGATATGAAGTTTTCTGAGCAATGCAGACAGGCGGCCAGGGCAGGTCATGGGGTTTTGTCAATGATATATAGGAATTTTGCTAGCAGGGAGAAGGAGGTGATTGTCCCTCTGTACAAGGCAATGGTTAGGCTGCACCTTGAGTACTGCATTCAGGTCTGGAGGCCTCATATTTGGAAGGATGTAGATTTGGTTGAGCATGTACAGGGAAAGGCAACAAGATTGGTGAGGGGAATGAAGGGATCCTCTTACCAAGAGAGGCTTAAGTTCCGCAAATTGCAGTGGCTGGAGACTAGGCACTTGCGCGGTGATCTGATTGAGGTGTATAAGGGCTTGAATTGGTTGAGCATGCTGAATTCTGATGGGATCCTTCCATTTGTTCAGATTACGAACCTAAGGGGGCATAAATTCAAATTAAGAAAAGACAGATGTAGAATATATGTGCGGAAATTTGCCTTTAGTGCTGGAACAAACTTTCATCTGTCGTCGTGGAAGTTGATTTGTTAAATAAATTTAAGAATGAACCGGACAGGCATTTGGAGGGAATGGTGTGATTTTTTTTTTTTTTTTTTTGGCTGATTCTGCATAAGCTCATACACTTGCTTTCTTTCATCACATGCCACTACTAATACGACTATACGTCATTGTTTGACGAGATGTTAGTCTTTCTAGCATGAGGTTGCCTTTCCGTTGTGTGTCCTTTAATTCTAGATATGTGAGTATAGATTAGTAGTAGTAGTAGTAGTAGTAGTAGTAGTAGTAGTAGTAGTAGTGGCACATGATGCAAGAAAGCAAGTGTAGGAGCTTATGCAGCATCAGCCAAAAAAAAAAAAAAAAAAAAATCACACCATACCCTCCAAATGCCTGTCCAGTTCCTCCTTAAATTTATTTAACCTATCAACTTCCACAACGACAGATGGAAGTTTGTTCCAGCAATTAACCACCCGCTGGCTAAAGGCAAATTTCCGCACATCTATTCTACATCTGTCCTTTCTTAATTTGAACTTATGTCCCCGTAGGTTCGTATTCTGAACAAGTGGGAGGATCCCATCAGAATTCAGCGTTCTCAACCCATTCAAGGCCTTATAGACCTCAATCAGAACACCGCGCAGGTGCCTAGTCTCCAGCCACTGCAATTTGCAGAACTTAAGCCTCTCTTGGTAAGAGGATCCCTTCATTCCCCTCACCAATCGTGTTGCTCTTCTCTGTACACGCTCAAGCAAATCTACATCCTTCCTAAAATGAGGCCTCCAGACCTGTACGCAGTACTCAAGGCGTGGCCTGACCATTGCCTTATACAGAGGGACAATCACCTCCTTTTCCCTGCTAGCAAAATTCCTATATATCATTGACAAAACCCCATGACCTGCCCTAGCAGCCTGTCTGCATTGCTCAGAAAACTTCATATCTGACTGCACAATTACTCCCAGGTCTTTTTCATTTTCTACCACCTTAAGTGTAGTACCACACAGTTGGTACGTTTCTCTGGGGTTACTTCTACCCATATGCAGTACTTTGCATTTGTCAAGGTTGAACTTCAGTTGCCACTTCTTAGCCCATCTGCCCAAATTATCTAGATCCTGTTGCAGTAGCACACTGCCATTACTGTCATTAACAACCCTGCCAACCTTTGTGTCATCTGCAAACTTCGACATTAAGCCTGATATACCTTCATCAATATCATTGATAAATACACAAAACAACAGTGGACCCAACACCGAACCCTGTGGGACTCCACTAATAACATTAGTCCACGAAGAGCAGCACCCATTGATTACCACCCTCTGTCTTCTCCCACTTAACCATCCTTTTATCCATTGTAGCAACTTACCCTTAATACCATTAGAATGATTTGATAAAATATTAATATAATTATAAAATATTGTGATTGATTGATTTGTGTAATATGGCTTCATTTCTATTATTATGCACTGAACCATTTATTTCTGGTCTTTGCATTAAGGAGTGTATCGGCATCAATGACGTAGTTTTGTTATTAATATTTACGAGAATAATATTTTTTATTATTGTTTTGAAAAGGGTTTATCGGTTTGAATAAATTTTTGAAATATTGCTGGTATGTACTGAATTTGAGCAAGATTGAAGATGTTGGAAATACAATATTTTGCAAGGTAATTAAAAGAAAAAAAAAAAACAGTAGCAGGGAATTGTATGAATTACAGTAGCAGGGATTGTAGGGATTACATGTATTTTATTGTGCCAAGCAATGGGATTTTATTTATCCGGCTGTCGTTCAGCCAATGATGTAGCTTGGCGGGTAAAATTCTTTAAATTAATCGTGAAAGATTGTAAAATTATGTGCACCGCTGACCTTTTATATCAGAGTGTTAAAAATGAGTGACCGGTAATAAGTTTGTTTGTGTTTTTTTTTTATATGTTGAATCTGCTTGATTAATATGATTGGAAAGCTATGAATGTGGAAACGCGGTTCTGCTTGTATGATTTTCCTCCACGCCTCTAACGTCGGTTAAAAGAAGCATTTGGTCGCAATATTCTGTGGTGATTTCATTGTAATGCAGAATTCTTTCATATTTTATGGATCATTGCATCAAAATTATCAGGCTAATCATTACTCGGGGGACTGGAAATTTTTAGTTGGCCTTACTACCAACAATTTTGTAAGTTGATTATTTATGTGACTTAAAGTAACGTGATCCTAATACTAACTCCACGGATTCACATCTTGTGAGTATAGGTTTGGCACACCCAGGGTTCTGAGCTGGATATCATCATTCTTCTTTTTCTTGGTGATTCCCTGTCTTTCTCTCTCTCGGGGTAAATTTAGAAATTTTTTTATTTATTTGGCTAGTGCAGCATAAGCCTCAGGCCTTCTTGCACCATATAGCTAATAATAATAATACTTCCACTGGGTAACAGTCGCACACATCTGAACCACACGTATTGTTCTCTTTAATATTTTGAAAATCTTAAGTCTTAAAAATTAATAGCATATATTTCAGTTTAATATACTTACTGTAGTGATAGTTTATTTTTCTTTAGTGCACATATTTCGGCTACAAACAAAAATAGCGTAATATGGTTACGTAATTAATAAATAACGTAACGTAATATTAACCGTCTATAACACCGATTATTAATTATCAGTGCGTAGCACGCGCTTCTTGATTAGACCGGGGTTCCAGCCCGTGAGCCATCAAATATGGAGGATGCGGAAAGGTCAGGGAATGACCACCGCATATCCCCGGAGCAATATGGCCTTAGTTGCTAATGCTCCTGAAAACCAAATAACAACAACATTATTAATTATCACTGGACATAACACGGAAAGCAGATGTAACAACCTCTACTTTGAAAGTTAAGAAATTTCTTTACATCGAGTTAGTGTTATTCCTTTGCTGCCGTTAGTTTCAAACAATATTAGTTTACCAATATTATTAGTTAATTAATCTGAAATTAGTTTACTTTCAACATTTAAATTACACAGTGGTTGAAGCTCGTTATTTCTAGTTTGATTATAATTTGTTGACATCCTACGATTATAAATTATTTAAATAATAACAAATTATGCGGTAAAAATTATCACGAATTTCTTGATTAGTTTTTAACTGACGGTGTGTTTCTACTTGTTTATTAATAAGTGTTTGCAGCTCTTTATCTTGTGGAATTTCAAATAAAGTTTGTTTTATTGTTTCTTTTACTACTATTATTTATTATTATTATTACTAGCCACATAGTGTAAGGAAACTTGAAGCTTATGCTGCACCAGCCAAAAAAAAATTCCCAAGTTACCCTGAGAGAGAGTCAGAAGTAGAAGGGAATTGATATTTACAAATGGAAAACCTTTCGTGGCAATGGGAAATTGTGGGAGCAAAGTTGAAAAATATGTAATTAATGATATTGAAATTTCACAAGATTATTTAATGAAAAATTTTCGAGCCTACAGGCCAATAAGGCTCCTGGATTTCTATCTTTCTTTTTTTATCATTGTTTTATTTGGGTTTTTTTTTGGCTGGTGCAGCACAAGCCTTAGGCTTTCTTGCACCACATGTCCATTACTAACTAATCACTAAGAAAGAGAAGAACGATGATATCCAGCTCAGGAACCTGGGTGTGCCAAGCCCATACTCACCAGATGTGAGCCCCTGGGGGTAAATATAATCTAATCTGATTATGTATGGAAGGAAGGAAGTAACATATGAAGTAGGTTTTTCTTCCATTTAAATAACAAAACAAGGTTATTTAAATGTAATAACATAGTCCATTTTTTTGGCACGGTAATCTCTTTGGCCAACTGACACATGCCACCATTAATTTCAAATTTTCTTATTAATCAGGCTTGTGGTTTAGTGCCTATCAAATTTTCAGGGAATAATTTCGACATTGTTTATTTAGATTTCAGCAAAGCTTTTGACTCAGTCCCACATGAGCGGTTGCTTTATAAGCTGGAACAGGTTGGAATCACTGGGAAAATCCTTAGATGGATAGCAGGATGGCTTCAGGGCAGGAGGCAGAGAGTTGTGATAAATGGCTATTCCTCAGATTGGGTTAATGTAAGAAGTGGGGTTCCCCAAGCATCAGTATTAGGACCACTGTTGGGGTCCTAATACTGATCCTTGGGGAACTAGGTCTTAGTAAATATCTATAAAAGCTATTTATTCAAATCAAGTTAGGCAGATGAGCTGAGAAATGACAATTGAAGTTTAACATTGTTAAATGCAAAGCACTGCACTTGGGTAGCAGTAACTCCAGAGTAATATATCAACTGTGTGGTACTACACTCAGGGTAGCGGAAAATGAAAGACCTGAGGATAGTTATGCAGTTAGATATGAAGTTCTCTGAGCAATGCAGACAAGCTGCCAGGACAGCTTATGGGGTTTTGTCAATGATACACAGGAATTTTGCTAGCAGGGATAAGGAGGTGATTATCCCATAGTATAAGGCAATGGTCAGGCCACATCTTGAATACTAAATACAGGTCTGCAGGCCTCACTTTAGGAAGGATGATCTGCTGAAAAGTGCAACCAGATGGGTGAAGGGAACAAAATGGTGCTGTTACCAAGAAAGGCTTCAGATCTACAAATTACAACATCTGGAGACCAGGCACCTGCAATATGATCTGATTGAGGTGTTTAAGGCTTTGAATGGATTGAAAAAGCTCAATTCTGTTGAGATTGTTCCTCTTGCTCAGATCACAAATTCAAATCATGAAAGGCTGGTTGCAGAATAGATGTGCGAAAGTTTGCCTTTAGACAGTGGGTGGTTGCTTGCTGTCTGTTGTGGAAGTTGATAGCTTGAATAAATATGAGTAAGAACTAGACCAACGATTGGAGGGAATGAATAGGTGAAATGGGAGGTATCTTTTTTTCTGTTTTTTTTTGGCTGATGCTGTATAAACTTGCTTTATTGCATCATTTGCCACTGCTAATGCTAAATGTTCTTTTTATCATGTATAACAGTACTTTTCTATCCGTTTAGGCCATGGGTATCCATTTGCAAATTAAAATTTTTAGAATTCAATATATTTTAAAAACAGTAATATGCATCAATTTATGTATGAAAAAAAAATTGATTTTACTCCAAATAATAATAATGCCTCAAAGGGGTTCGAACCATTCCATGGTTTTATATTGCATTTCAGTAATAATATGTGCATATCTCACCCTCCTTATTTGCAGTGTATATTCAAAAATCAAAGGGGAAGAGCAGGTTGGTATGAACTCCACTTTTTTCTTAAATGTCAGAGCAACTAGGAAATTGAACATTTTTGTTCATTCAGTTTATCAAAGTTTAGGTTGTATATGCCATTCCAATGCTTGTTACACATAAGGGACAAGTACAGATATACATTATGAATAATATTACATATATACAGTAAATTCTGAATTTTCTGGACTATATTAGAGGGATGGATGTCTGGGTTATGTAGGAGGCCAGAAGTTCAAGGTAATAAGCACATGGTCACATTGCTACCACTTATGGAAAAATAAATATGCTGTACAATATTTAAAATTAAACAATTATGAATTCTTTACTATATTAAAATAAATATGATATTTTTGATATTAAATATGATATTAAAAAATAAATATGCTGTACAATATTTAAAATTAAACAATTATGAATTCTTTACTATATTTACCAGTTGTTTGCAGTTATGCTCAGGTATTTGCAATGTTGGTAATAGTGCTTTCATTGTTGAATAGAAATGGTGAGGATACTATAAGCTGAATGTCTTTAAATTTGCTTTTGTATAGTAGTTTCCCTCACAAGATCTCAAGTAGTTCTAATAAAGGCGTATATATTATTATCAGAAGTTGTAGCAGGAATTTAATCTCAGTATCTAGGGGCTCTCTGACCAACATTTAGTCTCTAGAGCTAAGTTCCAGTCAACCCTTCCCCATCTCTTCCATCATGCAGTATGATTGATGACTTTTCAGGTTATGATGAACGTCGTGGCGAGATCCAGTATTCCTTACATTTCGAGGGTACAGCTCTAAAACGGTGTTCACAGGCTGGTTGCTAGTTAGTACACCAGACAGAACCTATTGGTAACTTCCTAGAAGGCTTCTGGATCAGCTAGTGTATAATCTTACTACCTCTACTCTGCCAGATAGCGACTGGAGGGAGTCCGAGTAGTGTGTATGCGGGGGGCATTGTTGAGGCCACATTATGTCAATGATCTGGGTATATTCTTACCATGTGTAGTACGCCATACCCAAAAATTTCATTACTTCATACAGCATGTCCCACCCACTTTTTCTTACTATTGAATACACCATGAATTGTCAAACTAATAGAGCAAGCTTATCTGTGAAAAGATCTAAACCTCCCAAACACTTCCTAATTCATTTCACAAATATACGTGGTCTCAATTCTAATCTGAACGATGTCCATTTCCACTTGCAGTCTGCCAAACCCCATGTACTTTTTCTGACAGAATCTCAG
This sequence comes from Mastigoproctus giganteus, assembly GCF_048544385.1. Taxonomy (NCBI): domain Eukaryota; kingdom Metazoa; phylum Arthropoda; class Arachnida; order Uropygi; family Thelyphonidae; genus Mastigoproctus; species Mastigoproctus giganteus. Next base: position 218,058,788 of record NC_143582.1, on the reverse strand, counting down.
TTATCGGTTGATTCAACTACTGCTCATCTCAGATGCCCAAATTATTCGCTGTATGATTCCTTTCGCCTCAAAGGTGGTACATGTGCATATGTCCGTTCTGATATTCCCTGTCAGAGACTTGGCAATTTGGAATCTCCTCTCTTCGATCTTCTCTGGCTTAAAATCTCTCTACCTCATTGTGTCAAATTCATCTGTTGTCTCTACCGTTCTCCCAACTCCACTAATCACTTGGAGCTCTTTGACTTCCTCTCTTTGCAACTTGACTTTCCAGTCCAACTTTCCTAACAGTGAGGTAATTTTCCTTGGTGATTTTAATGTTCACAACTCCAGCTGGTTTCCGTTTTCTAGTCACACCGACCCAGCTGGTCGAGATGCTGAAGCTTTTGTAATTACTAATGACCTTGCACAGATTGTTCATTTACCTACAAGAATACTGGACAATCCTAATCATACAGCCAACGTGCTTGATCTTTTTCTCAAACAACTCTTCTAAGTACACGGTTGAAGTGAGAGATCCTTTAGGCACTTCAGATCACAACTTGGTGTTTGTCTCTTCTCCAATGGAGCCTTTATCTCATGGCTATTCCCAACCTCATGTTGTTTGGCATTACAAGAATGCAAAATGGGATGACCTGCAAGATTTCTTTTCCTTGGTCGGATTACTGTTTCAAAACTTCTGATGTCAACATTTGCTCAAATCGTGTCAGTGAAATTATTCTTGCAGGAATGGAATCCTTTATCCCACACTCCACTTTAAAATCTTGTCCTTTATCTAAACCTTGGTTTTCCAATAAATGTGCTAAGGCTGTTCAAGAGAAGAATGCTGCATATCGTAATTAGCTTGTTTCTAATTCTTCAGTTTCATTTTCTGCCTACACCAAAGCTCGCAACAATTGTAAAGCAGTTATTAATCAGTCCAAACTAGAGTTTGAACAGGCTAAGAGTAGAAAACTTGCTTCTTGCCCTAATGGTAGCCGAGCATTCTGGTCTCTTGCCAAAGCTATTGGCCGCAACTTTTGCCCATCTCTGCTCCCACCTCTGTCCAAGCCAGATGGTTCTGTTGTCACTTCAGCCAAGGATAAAGCTGACCTGCTAGCATCCCATTTTTCTTCCTGCTCCTGAACTTACTCCTATTCTTTGCCACCTTTTTTCACTTGTTTATTCTAAAGGCATTTTTCCTTCTGCTTGGAAATTTGCTCACATCCAGCCAGTTCCTAAAAAGGGTGACAAATATCTCCCATCCAATTATTGTCCCATTGCAATTACTTCTACTCTTTCTAAAGTAATGGAGAAATCAATTAACAGCCAACTCTTAAACTACCTAGAAACCTTCTGTCTGATCAATGATCGCCAGTATGGAATCCATCAGTGTCGATCCACTGGTGATATTCTGGCTTATGTTACCCATTTATGGACTAATTCAATGGAAAGGTTCGGTGAAACACAAATAGTTGCTCTTGACATCTCAAAAGCTTTCGATCATGTTTGGCATAAAGATCTTCTAAACAAGCTTCCATTTTATGGTTTGCCATCTGTTTTTTGTAATTGGTTATCCAGTTTTCTCTCTGAATGCCCACTGAGGGTGATGGTAGATCGTTCTCTGTCTTCTAACTTCTCCACTAGTGCTGGTGTCCCCGAAGGTTCAGTTCTTTCCCCCGCTCTTTTCCTCTTGTATATTAATGACCTTCTTCCAATGACTGGAAATCCTATCCATAGTTTTGCCGATGATAGCACATTGCATTCCACTTTCCATTTTGAATGCTTCCCTGCTCAATGAGCTTCAACTTCTCGAAAATCTGCTAAGAATTCCTTAAATGCCAATCTTCAGGTAATTCTCCAGTGGGGCAAAGACAACTTGGTTGATTTCACCCCTTCTGAAACTGTCTTGTCTTATATCTCACAAAAAGGATTCTTCTGCTCCTATGCTTATCTTTGGTGAAACTCAAATTTCTGGGCAAAATGATATATCTCTTTTGGGGATTACTCTGACTTCTAATCTCTCTTGGCACAAGCACATTACAAATATTGCTTCCTCTGCATCTAAAAAACTTGGTTTTCTCTTTCGCTCTCGGCGTTACTTTTCTTCCAAACAGCTGCTCATTCTGTATAAATTCCAAATCTGCCCTACCATGGAATATTGTTCCCTCATCTGGGGTGGTGCCCCCAAAACCTCTCTCAGGCTTCTTGATTCCATTCAGAAGAGGGAAGTTAGGTTAATTAATGATTCATCTCTAACAGAGTCTCTCCACTCTCTGTCTCATAGATGTACTGTTTCTGCTGCATGCGTCTTCTACAGATACTTCCATGGGCACTGTTCTTCTGAATTGGCTTCTATAATTCCCTCTCTCTCTTTAAAAACAATCCGAACACATGCAACCACCAGCCAACATCCATTTACTGTCCAACTTCAAACTCACAGAATGAACTTTTTATCTTCCTCGTTTATTCATTCAACTGCTGTTTTCTGGAACAACCTTCCTTCCTTATGTATTTCCAGCTGACCGGGTTATCCGGGTGGGTAAAGTGCCTGCCTGGCAACCCAACGGTCGCGGGTTCGAATCCCGCCTCGGGCTTGGATCACTGTACTGCAAAAACCTTGGGAGGTGCATTATGGCCACAGGAGCTGATGCGCCAACAACTAAATAAAAACAAAAAACAATCTTATGTATTTCCTGAAAATTGCAGTCTACAGAAATTCAAGTCCAATGTCAACAAATATCTTCTCAACCTTCAATCTAAACTAAGTACTATAGGTTCTAATACCTCTCATGTTTGGGTTTTACATATAGAAAAAAAAAAAACAAATCTTTTTTTTTTTTTTTTTTTTACTTCCAACAATATGGCAGAAGAATCATCAGTGAGGATGCAAGGCACAAACTTGGCTGGAACATGTTGCATTCAAAATCTTGTGTTAAAATTGAATGACACATTCCATAAGATCAGTTGTTCTCACTTTGTGACTTGATTACAGACCAGCTTATATCTGCCATAGGCTTCTGTGTCGCCTTATAATAAATTATATGCGTCCCGCGCATTTTTCTTCTGTGCCATGAGCCTCATTAATTCATCCGACATTCATTTAGGCCTGATCCTTGAACACTATTTCTTAGTTGGTATGAAAAGCCTAGTAGCCACCAGGATTAGTCCCTGAAGGCTTCCCATTTAGAATTCACTGTTGATAACATCATTAGTTGATCCCACTGTATAGAATTTAAAAACTGTCTGAGACCTCTGTAGTCACCTTTACGAAAACAAAAACCCTTCCCTTTACCCTTGATGGTAGTTACATTTTTAAATAAATCCCACATCAGTACATTGTGATCACTGTCACCTAGTCATTCCTTTATTCCTAATGCATTCATCATCACTGCTGATAATCAGATCAAGGGTATTACTCCCTCGAACATGTTGCTATAGAAAACAATCCTCCAATAAATGCACAAAAGTTTTGCTAGCGTGCGATTGACCACCCCACAAGTTCCAGTCAATATCTGGAAATTTAAAATCCCCCATTACATGACATTCTGATTTACTGGCCCATTCTATTTCTATGCACCACAGTTCATTGTACTCATCAGCATCATTAGGCCTATAACATACTCCTACTTTCTTTTTCCCTTTCCCAGTTCTTATGTCACACCAAACAGACTCAACATTGCACTGTCCACCCATGTTAACTGGATGCACTTCCTTCGATTTTATGTTTCTTAACTAACAGCATAACCCTTCCTACCCTGTGTGTCTTTTCTGTACACATTGTACTCCCCAGATTCCAATTCTGCACTCCTTATATCTGTGTGACACCATGTATCTGATATCCCAACAATACCTGCCTTTGATGTCTTGATCAGCACATAAATTCATCAATTTTATTTATTATACTTCTAGCATTATTGTACATGCAGATATACATGCATTTGTTCTTACTCTTAGTTACTCTAACACAGACCATGTATTTACTTGTTCCATGATGACTCCCAGTACACATGCTTCTTGATTAGGCCGGGGTTCGAGCCCACGACCACCAAATACGGAGGATGCGGAAAGGTTTGAGAATGACCACCGCACAACCCCCAAGCAATATGGCCTTAGTTGCTAATGATCTTAAAAACCAAACAACAACGAATCCCAGTAGCTCTTGAAATCCCCAGCAACTTGCTCTCTCATTACAATAGAAGCAGTGCATGAATCACTTTTGCTTCTGCTGTGGCTACTGTTAATCTTTTAGTCTGTGAATCCCCCCCAAGAAGTCTTCTCCCATTCAGTCATCCTTTTATCCATAGTAGCAATTTACCTCCAATGCCACACTGCTCCAATTTGTGCAGCAGTCTTCCACGTGCAACGGTATCAAAATCCTTTCTAAGATGCAAATATATGATATAAAAATTATTCTTTGCATACAGTTCCTTTGTGACCACATCATAGTATTCAATCAGATTGGTCAGCCAAGACTTCCCCTTAAAACCCATGCTGTGTCTGAGCTATAACTGAATTCTTGTCTAGATGATCCTGCAGTGTTTCTTTAACCAGTGCCTCCATTAATTTCCCTGGAGGCACCTCCGTAGCCAGGTGGGTAGGAGCAGCAGTGCATAGCACACACTTTTTGATTAGACTGGGGTTCAAGCCCGTGACCACCAATACGGAGGATACGGAAAGGTCAGGGAATGACCACCACATATCCCTGAGCAGTATGGCCTTAGTTGCTAATGCTCCTAAAAACCAAAATAACAACAAATTTCCCTGGAACAGTCAGGTCTGTAATTACTTCTGTCGCCCTTTGATCCTCCTTTGCGAATTGGGGTCACATTTGCACATATCCATTTCATGGGTACCTCCCCTGAGTCCAAGGAAGCTCTCATAATTATAAGGCTAAGGGTTTGCTTACTTCCTTTGCTGCCTCCTTTAATATAACTGGATAGATCCCATCCACCCCAGATGCCTTTCTTATGTTTATCTTCAACAATTTCTCCTCCACTTTGCTCTCAGTTATTAGAAAATCATCTAGCACACTGCCAGAGTTTAATTCACCTCTGGAATTCCCCTCCTTGAATACTCCTCGTGCGTGAATGTAGATGCAAAATACTCATTCAGTTTGTTTGCTATCTGAGCAAGATCATCAATAGTTTGAACCATCTATGTTAAGTGAACCAATCTGATTCATCCCGTTCCTTCTAGAGTTTACATAAGTAAAGAACTCTTTGCTGTTTTTCTTTGCATCCTTTGCCAAAGATTTCTCATAATCTGCCTTTGCTGCCTAACCTCCTTTGTGACTTGGTTACAGACCAGCTTATATCTATCATAGGCTTCCGTGTCACCTGTTAATTTATATGTATTCCATGCATTTTTGTTCTCTTCCGCATGTCTTATTAGTTCATGTGACATCCATTTAGGCCTAAATCTTGAACAATATTTCTTAGTTGGTATGAAAAGCCTAATAGCTTCCAAGACTAATTCTTTGAATGCTTCCTATTTTGAATTTGCTTTTGGTAACATCATCAGTTGGTCCCACTGTATAGAATTTTTAAACTGTCTCAGGCCACTCTTGTCACCTTTCGAAAGCACACTGAACACTGCCACCTAGTGGTTCCTTTATCTGCACATTCTTAATGCATAAAGAATCACTACTGATAATCAGATCCAGAGTGTTACTCCCTTTATTTGCCTCCTGAACATGCTGCTGTAGAAAACAGTCATCCAATAAATCCACACAAAAGCCTTTCTAGTGTGTGTGTGACCAACCCACAAATTCCAGTCAGTATCTGGGAAGTTAAAATCCCCCATTATAAGACACTCTGATTTACTGGCCCACTCTATTTCTCTGTACTGTTTTTTATACTCATCAGAGACATTAGGCCTATAACACACTCCTACTCTGTTTTGCTTTGCCAGTGCTTATGTCATACCAAACTGACTCAACACTGCACTGTCCAGCCATGTCAACTGGCTGTACTTCCTTGGATTTTGTTTCTTAACTAATAGCATAATCCCTCCTCCCTTCCTATCCTGTCTCATCAATAAGTTGTATTCCCTTCCCCCCTTAGTTTGATGCCCACATCTCTCTTATTTGTAGTGATGACAGCAAATAAGACATCCACACCTACAGTCTACGTTTCACCCTAATGAAATGTTCTTTAGTTAAGAAAAGTTCAGAATTACGACCAAAATACATTAGTAATCGTCATATCTCCCCAAGAGATAATGGCATCAAATATAATTGTGAATTGTTATGTAGTATATGAATCTGAGTATACAACTGTCTGTGTGTAAGTGTGATGTAAGTTGACAATATTCCTGAGGACCCCAGCCCACTGGTTCCAGTGTAATGCAACTTAACAAGATAATTTACCCAAATTAATAGCATAGCTTAATTAAGCTATGCTGTTAATTTGAGTCAATTTAAATCGGTACTTTAAGAATTCTACAATTTATCTAATTGTCAAGATAATTTACTTAAATCACCATAAGTACTACTGTGAATGTGTCTGTATTTAGAATTAGATTTGTAATAATTGGTAAAATAATTGGTCAGTAATTTTTATCCAGATATATTTTATTTTCAGGTTTTTCCCAGTTTCAAAATATGAAGTTTAAAAAACATGGACAGTGATAGAAGCCAGAAAAGTATGTTTCTGATGTTAGTTTACCAAATAAATTAAGAATAGATTAAGTAATTTTTTTTATGTATAATAAAAGAGGTCATTCCTGGAATTCCTTGGGGGGATTTTTTTTTTCTTTTTTTCATTTAAGAATTGAATTCATTTCATTTGAATCAATTAAATTTAAGACAATGGGAATAATCATTTACAGAGATTCCCAAAAATAAGATTTATATAAATTTGTACAAATGAATATAATAATCACTGATAAAACAAATAATTAATTTTGTAGCTAAAATATAAAAATGATGAAATAAATCTTATGGGTTAGAGATTATTGTTAATTTTTATCTTCATTTTGAAATAGTAGCTGTAATTATGTGATTTTTGAATGTAACCTGGTTAAGAAAAAAAACTTACTAAAAGCATAAAAAAAATTACCATAATGGGGCAAACTTTTTTTAAAATCTAAATTATCATATTTATTGCCACACCAAAATTCCAAATTTATGTATAAATTTTACTCTTTCTCATCCAAGCAATTACATTAAATAACTCTTTAAATAACCTATGTATCACCATGCTCTTCAACATATGTATCAGATGATAATAGAAAAAAAAAAAAATTTGTTTTAAAATATATTGTTCAAAACAGGGAATATCACAGCACTCAAGTTTTTCTTGATTACTAAATGCTGAGTTGCTAGTTTTTTGTTGGGTACATTGAAGTAATAATGAGTAGCACCTCTTTTAGCCCCTAGAACAGCCTTGAATCATTGATGCATTGAATCCATAAGCTGCTGGAGGTGTTTCATGGGAATGCTGATTCATGCATGTTTAATTGCATCCTGCAGTTGCCTCTGGTGAGACAGCAGTAGATACTTGTCATGAATATTTAATTTTATTATTGAAGAGCATGTTCCATAATTCCCACATGGAATGTGCTTTTCAGCAATAAGATTAAGTGGCACTGGGAGAACCAACACTTTTTTTTTTCATTCATTATCTACAAGCACGCTAGTACTACACTGCAAGAGCCAAAGTTCATCCATGCTTTATTGCTCTTGTAGTGGAAAATATTACATTTCAATCCTTAACCCCTCCAGTCTGAAAAGTCAAACATAGGAGGGCACGTTACCGCCCCTGCCCCGTAGAGGCAGATCTTTACTATATAAACTTTTAACTCTCTTTTTTAAACATTTAACTTAAAGCATTTGAATCTCAAAATCATCATGAACTCAATGCATTTACAACTCATTGAGAAAATTTGTTTCTAAAAAAAAAAATATATATATATATAAATAAAACTTTCAACTCTATAAAACTCACAATATTTTTGTATATTTTAAAATTTTATAATATTTTTGTATATCTTAAAATTTTATATTTAAAATTTTATACTTTTTATATATAATTTTGTATATCATAACTTGCGAAGCCCAGGAAGGAATGCAATATGTTTCTCTTTACTTTGAAAAAGCTCATGGCAGCTTTGAGTCGGTTCCAAGCCTTCCTACAAATTCTCTTCTTATATCATCTTACCTTGGACTATATTTCATAATGTGCTCCATATCCTTGGTGCACCCATATCTACATAATTCATTAGACTCTACTCTAAGCTCTACCAATCTTTTTCTAAGCCCATACACATTCACCAGCATGGTCACAGACATGCCAAGACTAGGCCAATGTTTTAACTTCATCTTATTAAATGTGTCAACTCCAGGAATAAACTCGTGAGTGACATGGCCTCACTTTGAACCGTCCCACCTTTGTTGCCATATGCCACATAATTCAACTTGTAACCAATTTTCTCCTCCTTTAAATCTAACTTGCTATACTGTCTTGTCATATCTATACAAGACTTCATACCCATAATTTCAATACATAAGTTTTTCTTAATGGCATACTCGAAAGATTTCTTGGCAATTACTAAATCAGTAGGTTCTTTGCCTGCAACAACTTGCAAGGCATTGTTTGAGAAGGTTCTACAAGCCCATGTCACTCTGAGCAGGACAAATCTCTGCGCAGAAAGGAGACTCCTTCGAACATGGCTATTGTTCACTCTATAATCCCACAAGCATATATCAAGATGGGTATACAAATACATTTATATAGATCAAGGGATTGTCCCTTGATCTCCCAATCAACTCGTACTACTTTCTTCAACTTAATATAAACCAATCTTATTTTATCCTTTATATACCGGGTATGAGGCAAGAATGTCAATCTTTCATCTACAATAACCCCCAGGTATCTGACCAAGGGGGCATGTAGTATGGGTCTATCAAACAGCTGCAGATGTCTACTTTTGCTCAGCTTACCTCTTAACATTACTATTTGGTTCTTGCTGTGTGAGATTTCCATTTTATGTTTCTCAACCCAGGTCTCCACCATTGACAAAACCATTCTAGATCTTTCTTCAAGCTGCTTCCTTGACCGCCCATACACCAACAACATTAAGTCATCAACATAGGCGATCAAGTCGCAGCCTGTCCATGGTTTTTCCAATAATTCATCTATTACCATATTCTAACTATATGGTCCAATGATGGATCCCTGGGGAACTCCTCTTTTCTTAATCTCAGTAAACTTTGTTACTATACATACTCATGTAGAACCAACAGGTTGTGAGAACTCTAGGCATTGGATTAGACTCCTCTTATGGAATGGTGTCAGCAGTTTGAGGAAGCAAAATTGTAATCATTATTCTCAGCCATTTTGCATGTGAACAGTGACTTGGTATAAAGTTTGTAACATGTTGCTTGTTTATTAAAATATTTTTCATGTTGTATAAAGTGTTGCAATCTTTCATTGCTTAAGAGGAGTTTCTTACCAGAGTATTCCAATTTTGGAATACTCTGGTAACTTTGGAATACTTACCAGAGTATTATCTTCCAATTTTGGCTTCTGTTGAAATGTATAATTAGCCTTTTTTGTTTTGGTATATCCAACCTAAAGATTTTGCTCATCTGTTTTGCTTTAGGCTAAAGTTTATATGAATATATATGTAAACTTTTCTTTTCATTTGTTTTTCTAATGATGTAGCTTTATCCGTATATTACTAGTGTCTTCAATTCTTCCTTTATTGGTAAAATTTCATGACCTAAGTTGCTGTGTTCTACACAATTATAATTATCCCACAACAAATATATTTTTACCCCAAATGCCTGATGAGCATATTTAGGTTGTTTTTAACCAGACTTAATAACCTATGCAGTGACTTGCTGCTATGATGAGATTATGTAGTTTACTTAACTACTACAGTCGGTGCTGATATAACGTGGTACATGTGATCATAAAAATCTCCACATTATGGTATTTCGCATATTAAAATCAACAGGGCTTATGTGGGGAAAAAATAGGGATGGGGCAGAGCACTCAAAAGTGTTCAATCTGGTAAGTAAAACTAAAAAAAAGTTAGAAATCCACTAAAATTGCTAACACAGGTTTAAACATCTAAATTTTTAATAAATAAATATTACAGTAAATATAGCATTTTACCTTACAAGATATGAAGTTTGCTTGATTGATATTTCGGATTTTTTATTATTTTATTTTTTTTATTGTAAAATTTAAAACAGTAAAATGATAAGCAGTCATTAACGACGAACATGGGAAGCACAAATTGCACAAGCAAGACTAGTTTACAAAGCTTAAAAAATAGGAATGAAGAGAAGATTCTGAAAATTTGTTTTTTATATGATTGAAGATTTCATGGAAGGGGAAACACATTTCACCATAATAACATAAAAACCCACAGAATTCTATCGGTATTATTTCAAATGCAGTAAGATCGAGTTTACTACCCTTTTATAATAGATCTTTATAATAGGGAACTGCAAATTGTTTTTGTTTTATAGTAGTGACCTCCAGAAATATGCTCCTCTGCTCAGTCTATCATGCCTCATGAAATTTCTGTTTGAACAGAAAAATATGATCTCCTGAAAACAAGTCAGCCTGCAATATCACGTGTTATCTTGCAAATACTGCAAATGACAACAGTGTGTCTTCGACCAATACAACTACAGCAAATTGGAAATATAGCTGTCACGCGTTTGACATTTTTAAGCTTCGTAAACTTGCATGTATTGCTGCACAGGTCGCTATGTTCACTTTGATCCTGGTTTTGCATTCACCTGATGTTACTTGCAGACGAATTCGTGCATGTGCCAATGCGAAAATCGCGTTGTACTCGCATTGTTCCTTAATATATCAGTCGCATTGTGAAAATGTACGTTATAGGCTAAAGTGTATATGATTACTGCTTGTAAAAACGAATACTGTCAGTATTTGTTTTTACAAACAGTAATCATTAGAGTTTTCATGTTACCAGTAACAGCCAGAATTGCAATTCTTACACTAGATTACATCTTTATTAACACTGAAACAGATAAATCTTTTTATTGATGCTTGTCTCTTTTAGCATATTACTAAATTTTCTTAACTTAGCAGTGTGCTAAATTAAGAAAATTACATGGTGTGTGTTACACAAATGTAATTATCTCTATACGTTTGGTTTCAATTACATTTGTGTTTGGGATTTCATTACTTTATTATATTCCTTTTGGCTTTCTTTAACTCATCTTTTCACTACTTGTTTTCCTTCAATAAATTAAAAATAGCATAATGTTGGTGATTTTGTTGTAGAATAAGGTCAATATCAAGATGTTCCCTAATTGTTTTGTTTTTGTTTTAGCAGTGTAAGAGTTCACCAATTTCAAAATATTTCTAATACAGTAAACCCCCGCTATTCGCGGTATCTGTATTTGCGGTTTCACGTATTCGCGATCGCTGATTTAATATAAAATGAAACCTGAAAAATGTGAATTTTAAAGCGCCATGAATATTTTCTGCCATAAAAAAACATGGGCGCGGCTAAAATTATCTTTCCCGGTCAAAACAGCACTCAGTGGGTGCGGGAAGAGGGGTGACAAAATCGTGAGCGTGGATGTTTCTCGCTAATCCTTGTTCAATATGTGTTATGCGCTTGTTATGGAAGGTTTCGTCATTTGCTTTTAATTTATATGCTTATAAATTGAATAAATTTATAAATTGATATGCTTACAAAAGTGATAAATCTACCGTTTTGCAGTGTAAAACAGACTTTTTCGAGTGTGTTAATGGAAGAAAGTGACTTTATTGTGGACAAGTTCTTTCTAAGCTTTAAATCTGTGGATAGAAGACCCCTACAAAAATATGACTACGAATAACAAGAGTAATGTGAAAATATCAAAGAAGGTGATGACATTAGCGAATAAAATTGAGTTATTAGATAAAATTTCTAATGGTGAAAGTGTTTCCTCAGTGGCAAAACATTATAAAATCAATGAGTCAACGGTACGATCAATCAAAAAATCGGGAAAAAAAATCCGCCGTAGTGTCCGTGAAAACGCGCTAATTGCTTCAAAAATTTGCTCTGTAACTCGTGATGTTAAATTAGAAAAAATGGAAAAGGCTTTAAATCTGTGGATAGAAGACCGAACTCAAAATAAAATTCCATTAAGTTCACTCATCATTCGCGAAAACGCAAAACTCCTTATCAACGCTTTAGCGAAACTGGTGATAGCACTAGCGGATAAATTTTTTTTTTTGCTAACAAAGGCGCTGGTTTGAAAGATTTGTTTGAAATTTCTAATAAATATTACATTTAATATTAAATTGTTTCTTATTTTCATTTCGATGCCATATGCTTGCATTTCACTATGTATTGTCTATGTACATAGTCATATTATGAAGGTACCTATAATACATACATAGACAAAATTTTAGACCAGTTTTTCTTATATATTTCATACTTTGGAACGGAACCCCTTTATTACTATGGGAGCCATAACTCAGTATTCGCCGTTTTCGGTATTCGCGGCATATCTCAGGAACGTAAAGTGCTAAATTAAGTTTACTGTATAGACAAAAATTCACTTAAATTTTTAAATATTGAGATAAGTGCAAACTAGTTTGTTTAGAATTTATTTTTTGGTATAGTGGGTTTATTTTCTTTTTACTTAGATTGCATATTTTGTGGAACAAAGGAAGACAATGAATTACTTCTAGGTAAACTATGTAGCGAGAAGAGCATTGTTGCACATCAGTTTTGCTTGGTAATTTTATTTCCTTTTTCTTTAATTTTTTTTATACCATTTCAACAGGTAGGATTTAAAGAAAATAATGAGCTTACCAGATTTTGCTAGCAATAATAACTACTTTGAACATTAAAGCATTTATTATTGTTAGCAAAACTATATTGATATTGTTTGCAATTATTACATTCCTAGTGCTATGAAAACAAATGATACTAAAGAAAACAATATTTGGAGTACACTCCATAGAACAAGTAATACTTGTTAATGATCTCATTAATACCTAAGTACAAACCAGTATATTTACTAATATTTTTAGTTAAGTTCTGAATGGCATTATGATGGCTGCATTGTTAAAGAATGGACACTTGTTGCCCTTTAAAAATGTAGTAGTAGTGGCGTGTGATGCAAGAAAGCAAGTGTATGAGCTTATGTAGGATTTCAAGAAAAAAAAAAAAAAAAAAAAAAAACACACCATTCCCTCCAAATGCCTGTCCAGTTTCCCCTTAAATTTATTCATCAGAATTCAGCGTGCTCAACCCATTCAAGGCCTTATACACCTCAATCAGATCACTACGTAGGTGCCTAGCCTCCAGCCACTGCAAATTGCAGAACTTAAGCCTCTCTTGGTAAGAGGATCCCTTCATTCCCCTCACCAATCTTGTTGCCTTTCTCTGTACACACTCAAGCAAATCTACATCCTTCCTAAAATGAGGCCTCCAGACCTGTACGCAGTACTCAAGGCGTGGCCTGACCATTGCCTTATACAGAGGGACAATCACCTCCTTTTCCCTGCTAGCAAAATTCCTATATATCATTGAGAAAACCCCGTGACCTGCCCTGGCAGCCTGTCTGCATTGCTCAGAAAACTTCATATCTGACTGCACAATAACTCCCAGTTCTTTTTCATTTTCTACCACCTTAAGTGTAGCACCACACAGTTGGTACGTTTCTCTGGGGTTACTTCTACCTATATGCAGTACTTTGCATTTGTCAAACACATTAATAGCTATAATGTTAAAGGAAACATTTATATGGGGTGTGGCTATATATAATGAAATATTTCATACCTTAAGTTATTCCCTTCAAAATAATGGCCTTGGGCATGCATGCATTGTAACATACGTTCTTCCAATCACAGAAACACTTCAAACATTTCTGGAAGCCCTTTTAACACTTTGGTCATTGTTTTCTGAATATCTTCAGTGGACTGAAAATGGGTTCCCTTAAGTACCCTTTTTAGTTTAGGGAAGAGAAAAAAGTTGAAAGGGGTTAGATCTGGTGAGTAGGGCATATTCACACACAGCGATTTGTTTTTTGGCCTGAAACTGGCAAACAGAGAACATGTTGTGTGTTTAGAGCATCCAACATTCCTTCCACAATTCCGTTAACATTTAGCTTACTCGATCCATTCAAGTCCTTAAACACCTCAATCAGATCATCCCACAGGCGTCTAGTTTTCAGATGCTGCAATTTGCAGAACTGAAGCCTTTCTAGGTAAGAGTACCATTTTGTTCCCTTCACCAGTCTGGTTGCCATTCTCTGCACCCGTTCCAGCAGATCATCCTTCCTAAAGTGATGCCTCCAGACTTGTATATAGTTCTCAAGATGTGGCCTAACTATGGCCTTGTACAAGGGGATAATCACCTCTTTATCCCTGCTAGCAATGTTTCTGTATATCCAAGACCCTGTGAAATGTCCTGGCAGCATGTCTGCACTGCTCAGAGAATTTCATATCTGACTGAATATGGGAACTAGGGAAAGGGTCAATGTCAACTGCTGTGGCTGTGTGCTATTATTTAATAGTCATATCTTGTACATGGACCACTCTCTTTTTATATATGTTATTTATGAGGTTTTCTGTATATATGTGGTTTTTGTTATTGGGTATATCTACATGACCTATCTTGCAACATGTAAAGATAAGAGTTTGGTACTCCTGTTATGTATTGTGGTCACAGGCAATAGTATAGTAGTTTAGCAGTATATATATATATGCTTAGAACAGGTCTCGGGAAAAAGAAAAAGTCATATGAGTGGTTAAGTACCATTTATTATTATTTTTTTTTTTATGAAATCCCCAAACACGAAAGGTATCAAAACCTATAGTACTTAGTACCGTGCATGGATTGAGGGAGAAGTATGGGGGGAGGGGGATGCCGGAAACTTTGCTCTAGAGACTAAACATGGGTTTCACCACTTTACGCCTCCAATAAGCAAAGTGGTGGTTTTTATTTATATATGTATATAACCGCTATTAAGTATAAAATTAAAACATATGCCAATTGTGCATTATCGGTTATGCATTTGGCATCATGTGGAGGATTGTATTTTGTTGCCTCTAATGATAGCTTTATATTTATTTTCTTATTTATTTTATTTTCATAAATTTTCCATGTCATTATTCAAATATATACAGCCAGGCCTCGCATAACACAAGTTCGATTAACGCGTATTTCAGTTACCTCTATTTGAAAAAATTATATCACTTTACACGATGCAAATTTCCAGTTAACCCAGTCTAAGTCCACCCTGTTTTTGTCTAATTTTTAACCCTAACTTGAAAGTTGCTCCCCCCCCCCCCCGAAGAAAACTAATAATTTCCATAATTTCTACTCAATTTACAAAATTGAAACTCTCAATATACATAAACAGAAGTATATTCTTTGATTTCCTACCTTTAGCGCTCAGCAAAAACTATTAATTCACTCTAAAACAGCAAAAATGAACGATCACATTTCAATTTATTAAATTTTGATGTCGACAAAACAAGATCCAAGCTTTGAAAATAAAACGCGTTACAGCATTAGTTCAAAAATTCGCGCGTCAGCTCGGCGCCTCTGGCTAAAGCGAATCAACGCACGCAGAAAGATAATTGACTGGTCAAGCTTACGTCATTAGCGTTACCAAGGTGATCCAAGGAGAAAATGAAACTAAACAACTTTCGTGGAAAACAAACAGTTGAGCATCATTACTTGCGAACACTAATTTGCATGGCTCACTCACAACAGTTGCTTTATTGTTTTTTGTAATTGTTGTACGAAAGAACTGCAACGAATTGGTTTTGAAAAACTAAAATATTGCATTTCCTTTCTTCAATATGTATTATCTATCTACTAACAAAAAAATCAAGGAAATTCATCTACTGGAAGCTATACTGGAAACGGAAAGAAAAAACTGTCGTAAAACTGATCACTACAATGCACATTTCATAAAAAAAAAAAAGTTTGCTTTATTGTAATTGTTTCTAGAGGACTAAGTCGGAACAGCAGTTTCATGGACGTATATTTGATCTTCTTACGAAATTTCAAGAAAATATTTCTATTCATAGCTGCGTTATAAACTTCGAAAACTGATATCGAAGGAACTTCACATGCATCTCACCTGGTGTACAAATGGGGAAAAAAAAATGCGCAGCTAGTAACAGATTGTGAGAACAATCCGTTACTGGTAGTGAGGGATTGGGAAATTGTAAGTAATTGTTATTGAATACTTCAATATTTCCTTGATATGCATTTGATACCATCAAAAAAAATTTCCAGAGAAAAATTGAATTTTCATTATCACACAACGCCCGAAAAATTCACCATAAAATATCATGTGTTTCAATGTTTGAATTCCATTCTGAGCTGCAAATGTAATTTCACTTCTCTTGCGCTGACAGAGTAGCTGTTCACCGAATGAAATAAAGCAGGGTTCATTTTCATGAAATTTTCAATTCCCTTCTTTCACTTGAGGGGAAAAAACTCCTTAGGGGAGGGAGTCCACTCTTTCTAGTCCGACCCTGGAGAGAGAGAAATAAAAAATACCCTTTTGGTGGGGAGAAGGCCAAGAGATTGTCAAAGGTCCACAGAGCTAAGTTTCATTTATTTTATTTATTATTATTATTTTTTTTAATTTATTATTATTATTTATTTATTTTATTATTATTTTTTAAATTTTCTTTTTTCTTGTGTTGTTCTAGCAATCGATCCTGGATTGGGGCTTTCCTGGGCCGGGATAGTTCTTCTCTTTTCTCCTTCCTCTCTTCATCTTATACAAGTTTTTCTTTCCTCCCTGGGAAACTCGTTCCCCAGGGAGGAGGGCTTGCAGCACAACATACATTAGAAGGTCGGTAAAAGAGTTGATAATTGGTGGGCAGCATTCCAACATTTGGACATGTGTTTTTGTAATGGGCATCACCTAGAATGTCAGTTCATCTCTGCCTCGTATCTCTGTGAAGAACAGTACCACTGTAGAAGGGCCAGAAATAAGTAGTGTATGTTTGTGTGTGTTCTGTTGTTGTGTCTGACCGCTTGGCTACCCAGAATCATCAGTCACCTGGACAGATGATTCTGGGTACTTGTCCACACCACGGGAAGGTGGGCCAGAAATAAATAATAATTTAAAAAAATATTAATAATAATATAAAATAATAATAATAAAAAAAGTTTTTAGGGAATGTTACTCCCTATTGAGCAGCTCCACCAGACAAAGGAGTAGAATTATTCGTAGCCGTATAACTAATTCTTCTTCTTGTGAAAACATTAGATGCAAACTGCTGAAGAGCAACGTAAGAATTCTTGTCTCCCACCAGCAAAGTTTCATGCCCATGAGAGAGTGTAGAAACTGATGAACGAAGAACATCTCTAAAGTCATTATACAGCGGACATTCAAATAAAATGTGGCTCCAATTTTCATTTTCTCCGCATTGACACGCTTCTGTTCTAGAAAGACCAAAATGACAGTTTTTCGTTAAGAGATCCATGTCCCGTTAAGAGGAAGGATGTATATAAGTCTAAAGAGAACCAAACAGGTTTCTGCTTTACACAAAAGGTCACCTCAGGGAAAAAAGTCCTAGTAACAGATCCGACAGATGATGTATCCCAGCGGGTCTGCCACAGATTTATCATTTCATTACACAAACGATTACGTTCTTGCTTAATATCTGAATTACTATTCAGAACCAAAGCCATAAATTCAGTTTAGTTGGTTTTTTAATCTATAACAAAGACCTCTGTAAGCTACGTGAAGGTCCAATGGCAATACACCTGCAAGAACCTGCAGTGCAGAAGTTGAAACAGTTCGACAAGCTCTTAACATACATAATAATATTGTGCGTTGCATAGTAGCCAACTTCAATCGAAACCATATACCTGCAGCATAAGTAGCCATAGGAAGGAATGCGGCATTATAATAGATTCTCATGGTATGTCTAGAGAGTCCCCAGTCTGAATGAGAAATTTTTACAATAGCACCAGTGAATCTTCTGATCTTTGTTGTTACATTATTTAAATGAGAGACAAAATTAAGCTTTGAGACGATTGTAATCCCAAGTAATTTAGTTTCAGAGACAAGTGGAATCCTGTTATTATTAATCTTCACTAAAGGGGGTTGTTGAGGGTTTAAATGTGATCCAAAGATCATCATTTTAGTCTTAGACAAACTTATTGTCAATTTATTATCCACTGTCCATTGGAATAAATGTTGTAAGACATCATTGGCATTACTTTCGATAGCAGATCTAGATGAACCATGAATTAAGATAGTAAGATCATCTGCATAAGTGATGATTTTGGTACTACTGAAACTACGGGAAATCCAATCCTGTAATACCATATTCCATATGAGAGGCCCTAGGATAGACCCCTGGGGACACCCTCGTGAAACTTCTCTAGACACCTCCTGAAATTTAGATTTCACTAAAATGTGACGATTACTGAAATAGCTTGTGAACAAGTGGTATAGTTGCTGAGAGCATCCAGCTGATCGTAACCGTTCGAGAGCACTCTGCCACCATAGAGAGTCAAAAGCGCCCTCGAAATCAACAAAGGTAGCTAACGTGTACTTTGATGTTGAACTCTCAATGCTGCCAGCAAATTCAACAAGTGCATCTTCACAGGACTTCCCTACACAGAACCCATGATTAGAGGACACCATATTTTTCGACTGAAGAAGATCAGTAACACACAGAGAAATTAGACGCTCTAGAAACTTCCCAAGATTTGGCAAAAGTGCAATAGGCCTATAAGATCTAGGATTTAATGCTGGTTTATCTGGTTTTTTAATCAGTTTTAAAAGTGCAATTTTCCAGATATCAGGAAAGAGACCTTCTTGGAGACATTTGTTAAAAAGTAAAAGCAGTACTTGTGGACGCAATTTGAAAAATCGCAAAATAAATGTATTTTCAACCAGGTCTATCCCTGGACATTTCTTAATATTAATCTTTTTAGCAACAGAGGTTAACTCATCAATGGTAAATTCTTCTGTCTGAATATTGGTGGTATAAAGCGAATTTGCAACTTGAATATTTGAATGTACAACAGAATCAGTAATTAGATCATCCACCGGGAATAGTCTGTCAAGAATAACATTAACTATATTCATCCAATCAGTAGTCTCCAGGAAATCTTTCACAGTGCCGTATACATCTAAAGAGTGAATCTTATTACGAGCTATCTTATAAATAAGACCCCAAGGATTATCATTGCCAGCACTGTGAACAAACTCCTTCCATGTTTCCTGCTTACGTGTGGCAATAGCCTTTACATAACGTTGTTTGAGTGAAATATATTGAGAGTAAAAATAAGCTACTTCATCAGAGTGCCAATCCCTACATCGACGCTGATATTTTCGACGGGCTTGATGTACCTTTTTCCTTAAAGAAGACAATTCTGAGGTCCACCAGGAACAGGTCTTTAATCTTTTTCTTGCTGGCCGATTTGTATGAGGCCTTAAGTAATGACTGGCGTAATAAGGCAGCAATTCCAGCAGCTGTAAAAGAGCGAAGAGACAAAGTCTTGTTCAGGGAAATCTGCAGAAATGGAGGAGTCAAATAATTCCCAGTTTATATGATTTATGGAAAATCTGACTAAAGCTGGCTGTAGTAGAAATTGATCTCCAGGTTTAGAAAAATCAGTAACAACAAAAAATAGAACCCGATGATCACTTGTTGTCCAATCAGTAATCACCACCCAATCACGAACAACTGCTTTAAAATGAAAATTAGTTAATGTCACATCAATATTTGATTCTCCAACAGAGCTGGAAAAAGTTTACTACTTGAGGTAGGTTTATTACATTTAAGCTGTTATTAATAATAAATTCCTCCAACATATGACCACGACGATCGCTTCCATTACTAAACCAGAGTGGAGATTTAGCATTTACGTCAGAAGTTATTATGACATTCTGTGGACCCAAGTAACCAAAATACAAGTAGCCGTTCTATTGCATAAACCATTGATTATAGTGATATCAAGCTGATTATTTAACACCACAATACATGTTTTAAGTTCCTCAGAGACCGATTGAATTATACAGGCAGTGAGTGGAAATCCCATTACCTTTGGAGTATATCCAGGTTGCACTTTAACAGTATAAGGCTCTTGAATTGCAATAATATCAATAGCATTTTGCTCAGCAGACACTCGAATTTCGTCCGATACTGCTCTAGAACGCTGACCGTTAATCTGCATAATCCAAATACCTGCAAGCAAAGACGCAGGAGAATCAGCAAGAACATCATTATCTCTAATAGCAGCTCCACCTCCGGGAATAAAACTTTTATTATAACTATTATTCATTGGCAGTCCTTAATCGTGCCGTCTGTAATGCCCGTAAGTACTCAGGACATGTGCCGTCCCTAACCGAGTGCTGATATTCCTTCCTACGTCTCTTACAGTTGATACAACTAGGTGTCTCTTCCTTAAATGGACACTCATTAAATACGTGTCCACTTCGCGCACAATGTCCACAAGATGGGGACTCATGCGAACAATACTGCGTAGTATGTCCCTACCCAAGACACAGAAAACATTTAGTGACTATTGTATAAGGACGGTGCTTATGAGAACTCCAAGTCAAAAACAACCTGTCCAGGGAGGACACATTTTATAAATTTTAGGTGAGAAGCTAACAACCCAATGAACTAGCGATGACGACCTGGCCTGAGTAGTAAAACGAAAAACTGTTTGTTGCTTCACTTCTTCCAATGTGAAACCGTAATCTATCAAGTGCTTGTTATAGAGATTATCCACAATATTGTCCTTTGAAAGATCCCGTGGGACATCATAAATTATGACTGATGGATTACCTTTACGAGGAACGCCAGTGATCACTCCAGCTTCGGAAAACGCCGCCATAGAAGTTAAGCAGTCCAAATCTGATTTCGTAGCTGTTTCCATAACCACTCCTCGATTTCGAACAAGTCGCAAAGATTTCACTTTCACATTTTCAAATCATTTTTAAGAGTTGTAGTAACTACATTTTTCACATCAGAACTTGTTTTCAAGTCACTTGTATCTGAAGCTCTAATTATTAGAACATTATTAGATGATTTAATAACGTCACTAGAAGAAACACCCTTCTCAATAGTACCCCTCACAGTATCAGCATAGGTACGCACAGGCTCTTGTATATGTAACCTATCCGTCAGAAACTCATCTGTATCTACATCTGACTTTGGTATGTTCTTCCCTTCATCCTGTTCAATGTGTTTACCAGAGACCACAGATAAAGTTTGTAACACTGTTTGTAGCAATTGAGCTCTTTTATCAATTTCCTCATTAATGGCTTTCAATCTCATTTTCTATCAATAATGCAGTTGTTACAGTCTCCAAATTACACCATTTGTCCATAATGATATCCCCATTTTTTTTTAGTCACCTTATTAGCCTCCCCGAAAAGAAAACTTGTGATATCTTTTCGCATTTTAGAAATGACCGCATATACAGAGGATGCATCTTGAATATTATCGCACTCATCAGTTATTGTACTTGCATAATTTTCACATTCATCAGTCATTGTACTTGAATCAGTATTCAAAATAGGGGTGAGAATAGACCCGATCCCCTCCACTTCAATTAACTCACCACCTGTGCTCTGCTCTCGTACCAACTGAGCTGCAGGTCTTAACTGCTTGTGACCAATACTTTTAGAATATACAAACTCACCTAACCTTCGTATATCGCCATGAGATTGAGGAATTTTAGGTGGGAGTAGGGGTGAAGTAACCTCTCCCTCCCCGCTGGATCTGTCTAAAGATCATATACCGTTAGGATTTCTATCTTACGTAATTCTTTAATATCAAAAACTCACAAATAGATTAATATTAGTATTATTAAATAAGCAACTTCCAAATGTATTAGTAATAACAACTACAGTATTTCAATAATTCCTACTTCTAAATCCTGTGTTCTTGAACTGTTCCTTTTAGGTTTAAAGCAACAATATTATTTGTACTTACAGTAACTTTCTTGATCTATCAGCAAAAAAAAATAATAAGAAGAAACATGATTTACATTTCCCGCCAAATCTACAGATCCGCCGCCGACGATCGTTACCACTTGGCAGCCATATTGGCTCTGCCAATGTGGTAAACCACACTCACTTAACCAGATAGCTGTATTTGTATCACAAAAGCTTAATATTAATAGTTTCACCTTGAAACTATTAATCACACCTAAGGAAATTCTTCCACAGTCAAATCACTCAAAATTAGAACCCGTTTGATCACAATAAACTGAAAATACGATTGACAATACAGGAGCTCGCAGCATTCCGACAAACAAATTTTCTGTTTATATTCCGTGATGACCACACGGTCAGAGATCCCGAAATAGAGAGAGAGAGAGAGAGAATACAAGAAACCGCACTGCATTTAGCAGTCACCGACTCATCTGCCAAAAACCACAGTAAAACAATAAAAGTGATGGGGAGTAAGTCTATTTGTCAGTGGAGTTTATCTGTTTATTGCAGCTCAGAACAGCTTTATGACCGTGGATAGTGAATTCGGCTTCTGAACTAAAACAATTCCTCTCTTTGCGATGACATTGAAGCGTAACAAGCAAATATCTTCTAACGATACTTTTTGAGCAGCCCGTGATTTGTAATCTGTTAGCTTTGTATTGTTACAAATATTGCAGTTTTGTGAAAAATACACATTTCAAGAAAGAAAGAAATTCATAGCGGATGATTTTTTCTTTCTTTTGATGCACCAGTTTTCGAAGTTTATAACGCAGCTATAAATAGAAATATTTTCTCGAAATTTGGTTAGAAGATCAAACCCAGGAAACTGCTGTTCCGATATTGTTTACTAAAAACAGTTACAATAAAGCAAACTTTTTTTTTTTTTTTTTTATCAAATGTGCATTGCAGTGTTATCAGTTTTTCCCGTTTCCAACAGATGAATTTCCTTGATCTTCTGTTCGTAGGAGCAATACACGTTGAAGATAGGATATACGATCTGTTCACCTTCCATTAGCTGTTATTGCTACTGTATCGCTTTATTGTTATGTCAACTCACAGTAGCTCCCGTTCGTCTTTTGTTTATTTACACTTCTCCCTTCCCATCTTGATGTAGCTGTACGGGTGACGTCACGTGATATTACTTCCCACGCTTTGCTCGTATTCAGGCAGAGTTGTTTATCAGAACTACTACTCTGTAAAAAATTCGTGCGCTTTACACCAAGAAACGAATCAAGTGTCAGGTTTCATAAGCTCTAGGCTGGTTAGGACGGGGGTAAAAAAATTAATTGAAAAGGCCTAAAAAAATGCATACTCGATGTCACATTTTTGTCATTTGCGTGAAATTCAATAGAAGGTTTTGAAAATTTAAGTGGGAAAATTCAAGAAAACAGTTCTGGCTCCAACTATAGCGAGTTTCAGCTCTGTAATTAGAGTAAAAATTATAGAATTAACTTGCTGAACCCAGTTGGGGCTGGTACGTACCCCAATGGACGGGGATATGGTTAACGCGATTTTTTTTTTTTTTTTTATGCGATAGTTGAAAAAGATTTGAATCGGGCGTTAAGCTTACCACGCGTCAGACGGACAATAAACAAACTTTTCCTGCTGCCCACCTCAGTGTGTTCCATCCACAATCGGAAAAAGATGTATTACTTGTTTGTCTCCCGCTAATAAAGTCAATGCAGACTTGCATTTAAAAATTCAAATTTTTAAATGAGCCAGATGAAAATGTTACTGCGAAGGAGATAACGGTAAAAGAACTAGATGAAATCTTTCGTATCGTAGAGAACCTCAAACAAAAGGTTTGAGGTTCTCTGCGATATTTATTTCGCCAGGGCCCAGAGAAGATTGTTGTCAGCTATTGGAAATTGATTGATGAAAAGAGAAAGTCAACACTGTTCAAAATATTTCCGCAACAGTCATTTCTTTATTGTGTATTTTATGTCAGAGGTTCCCAAACTTTCTCGGTTCATGGCGCCCTTAGTGTCTCAGTAATTTTTTCACGGCACACCCAGACCAAAAGAAATACCTAACAGTTCCGTTTAGTAGTTAGGTCCAAACAACTTAATAAGAAATGTTGAAACTGTGAACTACCTCAAGCTAGTAGTTCGAGCGGTATCCGGCAGATGTCGAGTATCGCTGTGTTTCGCTCGAAAATTTAACATATTCCACGGCGCACAGTTTGCGAACCACTGTTTTATGCAATAAACATTTAATTCCATAATTATTTTCATTATCTTTTACATTGTATACAGTTAAAAAGTTATTTAAAAGGTATTTTTAAAATTCTTTATAGACCCTCCAGAAGGTCAAGGACCAATTATAATTTTTCCTATTGATTATTATATTTGATTAACGTGTTTCCGTGATGCGCTCACGGGACGAATTAATCGTGTTAATCGAGGCCAGCCTGTGTATATATATATATATATTGATTGTATAAGAAATTAAGTAAGGTGTAGCAACCCTGAACTGCCCAAGCCAGTCTATTTTCCTCGTATTTAATGTACCTTTTTTTACTTTCCTACTACCCTAAATTTTTAATTGTCATGAGCCATTAGTTTACCAAATCCAATATCAAGATGCGATTTTTCTGCTTTACCAAACTTTTTTTGGCCTCCACAAAGTGTAGCACCTGTTAACCGCTACCTGCAAGCACCTGTTTGCCATACAATTAATTTTCCTGGCTATCCTCAGACGTTTTTCCTCACAAATTTAATTTGAGTTTTTCAACACACATTTTTTTTAATTTACTGACTCCAACTTTTGACACACAAGGTCACTACAGTATACAGTCTGTATTAATCATCTTACGTCTTCAGGGTTTCATTTGGCCACATACTTTGTCGGTTTCAGTAAGTTACTTATACTATTCTTTATATTTCTCCATTTATCTCGTAGTAACTTTTTCTTTTTTTCTTTCCACCTCTGTTGGGTTAGCCATGAAATGTGCACTCACCTTTTTCGTGCATGATCCAGACTTTATAGTCCTAAGGACTAATCTCTTTAACCACTAATTTCAAAATTTCATACCACTACCACAGTATACCTAGCATGTATTTCACGTCAGAAACAGATGCCTACATATTGCTGTCTTTCCTATGATTTCAGTGGTTGACCCCTGAAGACGACATTAAGGTTATGAGTTATACAGTGATATGTACTTCCTTATTTTTTCATCTTTTCTGTAGATTCGATTGCAGTTTTTAGTCTATATTCTATACTCCTCCCCATTCTTTTCATTTAAACATTTTATATATATATATAATAGTAAATGCAATGCTAATAACACTAAAGGCTACAAGGAAAAGAGTAGCTTATCAATAGATTAAAGATTAAAGCCAGCATAGGCCAAATGGCAAAACAGAGTTACAAACAAGACCATCCCCCATCGACAAATTTTGGAACTTTTTTTTTTTTTTCCATGGGATCCTTCTCTCCATGCCTTGAATAGTTTACTTACTAATTTTGGTGGCATTCTGCTTATTACTTAGAGATATAGAGAGCTCTGAATAGGGATACTTTAATTATGGCCACCCTGTATAGTCAGATACATATTTTACTGCAAATTTTGTGGAAAAAATTTAAAGTAATTTTTTAAAATAATGTTTGATTGTGTTTTGTTTCGTTTGTTGTGACCTTTTTTTTTGCTGCTAAATCTCAAGTTCTTTAACAATATCAATTCTATTATATCACATCCTTCCTGGTTTTCTGCCCATTTCAGTGCTGTTTTTAATGCCGTAATGGCTTCGCTACTTGTTGGCCCTGTGATTTTCTTCAATGGGAACTTCCTCGTCTTCACTATAATCCCCAGAAGTTTCTTCTTTCATCTGAGCAGAAAGTGTCGTCATCTGATAACCTTTGAGACCCTTGACTGGGAGCATCCAATAAAAGCCATCAGTTAGTGTCTTTTTTTTTTTTTTTGTCACAATCCTCGCATCCAGGAATGACGGAAATAATTTTAGCAAATTCTTCCTTTGGGAGTGAGTTTGGTTGAATTTTTTCACTATACGTTCTTCCTGAATCAGCCTCTGGATAGATTTTTTGCCATCAACAGCAAAGTGTTAGTTCAGAAACCCTCCCATTTAATCCATTTATCACCTCCAATAGTTTGTCTAGTTCTTCCTGCAATTTATTTAAGCTATCAACTTCCAGCAATCAACCACTCACTGACTAAAGGCAAACTTTCTCATATCTATTTTACAACCATCCTTCTTCAATTTGAATTTTTGCCTCCTCGTGTGCAGTCTGATCAAGAGGAGGAATTTCGTCAGTATTGAGCTTGCTGAAGCCTTAAACATCTCAATCAGATTGGAATGAGCAGCAGCTTGGAAAACAAGATGCAGGGTATATCAGAGACTGATGGGAGTCATTGCGGTACAAGTAAATACATCGGTTGCATTAGGGTAGCTAAGAATAGGAACAGGTGCATAAATACTTGCATGTACACCAGTGCTAGAAGTTTGGTAAATAAATTTGATGAATTTGAGGTGTTGGTCAAAACATCAAAGGCAGATATCAGAGACGTGGTGTCACACACAGATATAAGGGATGCAGAACTGGAATTTGGGGAGTACAATGTATACAGGAAGGATAAACAGGATAGGAGGAGGAGTTATGCTATTATTTAAGAAACACATAAAATCCAAGGAAGTGCAGCCAGTCGACATGGTTGGACAGTGCAGCGTTGAGTCAGTTTGGTGTGACATAAACATTGGGAGATCAAAATTGAGAGTAAGAGTGTGTTAGCATTAACAAAGGCACATGATGCAAGAAAGCAACCTTATATAGCATCAGCTAAAAAAAAAACAAAAAAAAAAAAAAAACACCCTTATTTCACCCATCCACTCGCTCCAAACGTTTGTCAAGTTCTGCCTTGAATCTATTTAAGTTATCAACTTCTACAATGACAGATATAAGTTTGTTCCAGCAATCAACCACCCGCTGACTAAAGGCAAACTTCTTCACATCTATCCTACAACCGTCTTTCCTCAATTTGAATTTATGCCTTCTCAGGTGATTATTCTGAGCAAGATGAAGGATCCCATCAGCATTGAGCATGCTCAAACCATTCAAGGCTTTATACACCTCAACAGATCACCTCGCAGGTGCCTAGTCTCCAGACACTGTAATTTGCAAAACTTATGCCTTTCTTTGTAAGAGCAATCCTTCGTTCCATTCACTAATCTTGTTGCCTTTCTCTGTACTCATTCTAACAGCTCTGCATCTTAAAATGAGGCCTCCAGACCTGTATACAGTACTCAAGGTGTGGCCTGACCATTGCCTTATACAAGGGGATAATCACCTCCTTATCCCTACTAGAAAAATTCCTGTATATCATTGACAAGACACCATGAGCTACTCTTGCAGACCGTCTGCACTGTTCAGAAAACTTCATATCTGCCTGCACAATTACCCCCAGGTCCTTTTCATTCTCTACCACTGTCGGTGTAGTACCACAGAGTTGAAACATTACTCTGGGGTTACTGCTTCCCATATGTAGTACTTTACATTTGTCAATGTTAAACTTCATTTGCCACCTCTCAGACCATCTGCTCAACTTTTCTAGATCCTGTTGCACCAGTATAGTGTCATTAACAACCCTGCCAACCTTTGTATCGTCTGCAAACGTGGACATTAAGCCTGATATACCATCATCAATATCATTTATAAATACAGAAAACAACAATGGACTCAACACTGAACCCTGAGGGACCCCACTCCATTACTCCACGAAGAGCAGTGTCCATTGATTACCACTCTGTCTTCTCCCACCCAACCATCCCTTTATCCATAGCAGCAATTTGCCTCCAATGCCACACTGCTCCAATTTGCGCAGCAGTTTTCCATGAGCAACAGTATCAAAGGCTTTTCTAAGATCCAAATATATGATATCGAAGTTATTCTTTGCATCCAGTTCCTTTGTGACTACATCATAGTATCCAATCAAATTAGTCAGGCAAGATTTCCCCTTAACAAACCCATGCTGTGTCCGAGCTATAACTGAAGTCTTGTCTAGATGATCCTGCAATGCTTGTTTAACCAGTGCCTCCATTAATTTCCCTGGAACAGAAGTTAAACTAACAGGTCTGTAATCACCTGTGTCTCTCTTTGATCCTCCTTTGTGGATTGGGGTCACATTTGCACATCTCCAGTCCATGGATACCTCCCCTGAGTCCAGGGAAGCTCTCATAATTATGGCTAAGGGTTTGCTTACTTCCTTTGCCACCTCTAATATAACTGGATAGACTCCATCCACCCCAGGTGCCTTTCTTGTGTTTATCTTCAACAATTTCTTCTCCACTTTACTCTCAGTTATTACAAGATTATCTAGTTTACTGCCAGAGTTGAATATACCTCTGTCATTCCCCTCCCTGAATAACTCCTCATGTGTGAATGTCGATGCAGAATATTTATTGTTTGTTAGCTACCTGAGCAGGATTATCCACAGTCGAACCATCGATATCAAGTAGACCAGTCTGATTCATCCCCTTCCTTCTAGAGTTTACATAAGTAAAGAACTCTTTGCTGTTTTTTTTTTTTTGCATCCTTTGCCGAAGATTTCTCGTAATCTGCCTTTGCCTGCCTAACCTCCTTTGTAACTTGGTTATAGACCAGCTTATATCTATCATAGGCTTCTGTGTCACATGTCAATTTATATGTATCCCTTGCATTTTTCTTCTCTATCACATGTCTAATTAGTTCATCTGACATCCACTTAGGCCTAAATTTTGAACAATATTTCTTAGTTGGTATGAAAAGCCTAGCGGCTTCCAAGATTAATTCTTTGAATGCTTCCCATTTTGAATTTGCTGTTGGTAACATCATCAGTTGGTTCCACCAAATAGAATTTAAATACTGTTTCAGACCACCGAAGTCACCTTTACAAAAGCAAAAACCCTTCCCTTTACCCTTGATGGTAATTACCTCTTTGAGTAAATCCCACTTCAGCACACTGTGATCACTGCCACCTAGTGGTTCCTTTATCTGCAGATTCTTGATGCATGAAGAATCACTACTGATAATCAGATCAAGAGTATTACTCCCTCTAGTTGCCTCCCGAATATGCTGCTGTAGAAAACAATCATCCAATAAATCCACAAAAGCCTTGCTAGTGTGTGAGTGACCAACCCACAAATTCCAGTCAATATCTGGGAAATTAAAATCCCCCATTATAAGACACTCTAATATATTGACCCACTCTATTTCTCTGCACAATTGCTCATTATACTCATCAGTGTTATAGGCCCAATGACTCTGATGAATATAATAAGAAACTGTACAGGGAAATAAGAGTGGGTCAGTAAATCAGAGAGTCTTATTATAATAGGGGATTTTAATTTCCCGGATATTGACTGGAATTTGTGGGTTTGGTCACTCACAGACTAACAAGGCTTTTGTGGATTTATAGGATGATTGTTTTCTACATCAGCATGTTTGAGAGGCAACTAGAGGGAGTAATACTCTTGATCTGATTATCAGTAGTGATTCTTCATGCATTAAGAATCTGCAGATAAAGTAACTACTAGGTGGCAGTGATCACAGTGTGCTGAAGTGGGATTTACTCAAAGAGGTAACTACCATCAGGGGTCAAGGGAAGGGTTTTTGCTTTCGTAAAGGCGACTACAGTGGTCTGAGACAGTATTTAAATTCTATACGGTGGGACCAACTGATGATGTTGTCAACAGCAAATTCAAAATGGGAAGCATTCGTAGAATTAATCTTGGAAGTTACTAGGCTTTACATACCAACTAAGAAATATTGTTCAAGGTTTAGGCCTAAATGGATGTCAGATAAACTAATGAGACATGTGGCAGAGAAGAAAAATGCATGGGATACATATAAATTAATGGGTAACATGAAGCCTATGATAGGTATAAGCTGGTCTGTAACCAAGTTACAAAGGAGATTAGGCAGGCAAAGGGAGATTATGAGAAATCTTTGGCAAAGGATGCAAAAAAACAGCAAAGAGTTCTTTGCCTATGTAAAGTCAATAACATGGGTGGGCAACAGCCGGCCCGCGGGCCACATCTGGCCCATGACGATGTTGAATCCAGCCCCCTCCGTAAATGCATAAATATAGAAAATCCATACCTGACTACACTGGCCGTAAACGTTTGGCTTAATTTGGTTCAATTGGGAATCGCGGCCAGTGCAGCGTACAGCATTACGCAGTTAGCCAGGTGATTCTACGCAGTGTCAAAGAGTATTATTTCCTATTTATTATTGTAGCATCGATCGAACGAAGTTCCTTTGGGTTTGACTTCTTATTGAAAAAAATAATATTGGTGCAAGATATTTTATAAGCCGGTTTATGCCTTTTCTAATTATTACAATTTTTTAATTTAATATAATTTATAGCCCATAAAATGAGCCATTTAAAAAAAAGAAAAATTGATGCCGAACGCTGCAATTTTTAATGATAATTGGACATTCAAATATTTAATTGCAAATATAGACGATAAAGCTGTTTGTTTGGCTTGTAACAAAACTATTTCCGTTTTTAAAGAATAATCTAAATAGGCATTTTCCAACAAAACATTTCATAAAATATAAGCTATTTTCACTGGAACAAATGAAAATTGAAGCAGAAAATTTAAAATGTGGTTTGCGTAAGCAACAAAATATTTTGAAAATTTTGTCAAATACAGATAGAGCTCTGACAAAAGCTAGATACATTGTTGCACATAAGGTTGCAAAACAATGTAAATCATTTTCTGACGGGGAATTTGTGAAGGAATGTTTGATAGATATTGCTGAATTATTATGCCCTGATTAAAAAAAAAAAAAAAAAAAACTGATGTTTGAAAAAATTTCTGTCACGAAGAACTCTTGTGAGACGAATTGATAATATTTCAAGTAATTTATGCGATCAGTTAAAATTGGAAGATTGTACTTACCATGCACTGGCTTTAGATGAGTCGTGACATTATCGATATGAGTCAACTTTTAATCTTTATTTGAGGTATAAATCATAGATTTGAAATTACGGAGGAATTACTTTCTGCATATCCTATGAAAGACACAACGACTGGCGAAGATTTTTTTATAGCTCTTCAAGAAGCTTTGCAAAAACAATATAAAGTGGGACAAAATTGTCAACATCACAACCAATGGGTGTCCTAGTTTGACAGGAAAAAACATTGGATTATTAAAAAGAATAAGCGGTGAAATAAAGTGTATTCCAGGAAAAGAAATAATTTTCTTAAATTGTATAATTCATCAAGAAACCCTTTGCAAAAGAGTTCTAAAACTGATGCATGTTATATCGATTGTAACGAAAGAAGTTAATTTTATTCGTGGAAGAGCTTTAAACCACTGGCAATTCATAACATTTTTGAAAGAAATTGAATGCGATTTTACTGATATTCCTTACCATATGGATATAAGATGCTTAGTCTTGCAAAAGTGTTAAAGCGATTTCATGATATGTTGGATGAAATTGTAAACTTCTTAAATGCTGAGGACAGGCTGAATGAATTTTGTGAATTAAAAGATGAACAATGGCTGAACAACTTTTCCTTCTCTGTTGGTTTTCGCATCAAAATGAATTAAATTTATTATTACAAGGGAAAGGACTATTTATTTTTGATATGTATACAAATGTCACATCATTTACGAGAAAACAAGTTATTTCGCAACAATTCCAAAATAAACAGTTAACTCACTTTCCAACCTTACAAAAAAGAGAAAAAAACTTGAAATGTGCTGATTTTAAGAAATATGAGGCTATAATAAGTGACTTAATTAATGAATTTACAAGATTTGATGATTTTCAGAAAATTTTTAAAGATCTATCTTTAGTAAGCCTACCATTTAAATTTAATGTCAATGATGCACTACCTTGTATCCAGTTGGAACTGATAAAATTTACAATCAAATTTAATATTAAAGAATCAATTTGCTGAAAAAACATTAACGGACTTTTACGCCTCGTTAAATCCAGAAATGTTTAAAAATATTCTGGATAATGCACAGAAATATTTGGCATTCTTTGGATCGACATACCTATGTGAAACTACATTTTCTTTAATGAAAAATACAAAGAGCAAAATTAGATCAAGAATAACAGATGAAAATTTAGGAGCAATTCTACGAATGATAGTGAATTGAATCCCAATTTTGATGAAATCATAAATCAGGAACATTCCAAATGTAATCCCTCACATTAAAGTTTTTGTTTTCTGCATTTACTTTATCATAACAATAAAAATGTTTATTCCAAATTATAGTTCTTATCTGTACCTATCTATAATCGGCTCCTATTTAAATATTGTATTTACTTTTTTTTAAAAATACATTAATAATTTGGTAATTCAAGTAATATAACATTTTTTTAGATTCTGATTTTTTTTGTTAAATCGTTAATCTATTCTGGCCCGTGTCATGATACGAAAATTTCATTCGGCCCACTGACGAAAAAAGTTGCCCACCCCTGCTCTAGAAGGAAAGGGATGAATCAGATTGGTCCACTGGATATTGATGGTTCAACTCTTTATGATCCTGCTCAGGTGGCTTACAAACTAAATGAATATTTTACATCTACATTCACACACAAGGAGTTATTCAGGGAGGATAATGCCAGAGGTGAATTAAATTCTGGACGTGAGTTAGATGATTTTGTAATAACTGAGAGGAAAGTGGAGGAGAAATTGTTGAAGATAAACCTAAAAAAGGCACCCGGGATGGATGGGATCTATTCAGCTATATTAAAGGAAGTAAGCAAACCCTTAGCCATAATCATGAGAGCTTCCTTGGACTCAGGGGAGGTACCCATGGACTGGAGATGTGAAAATGTGACCCCAATTCACAAAGGAGGATCAAAGGGCGACACAAGTAATTATAGACTTGTTAGTTTAACTTCTGTTCCAGGAAAATTAATGGAGGCACTGGTTAAAGAAGCACTGCAGGATCATCTAGACAAGGCATCAGTTATAGCTCGGACACAGCATGGTTTCGTTAAGGGAAAGTCTTGTCTTTTTTTTTTTTTTTTTTTTTTTTTGGTAGTTGTTGGTGCATCGGCTTCTGTGGCCATAATGCACCTCCAAAGGTTTTTGCACTACTTTGATCCAAGCCCGAGGCGGGATTCGAACCCGCGATATTTGGGTTGCCAGACAGGCACTTGACCCACCTGGCTAACCTGGTCGGCAAGCTTGTCTCACCAATTTGATTGGATACTATGATATGGTCACAAAGGAACTGGATGCAGGGAATAACTTTGATATCATATATTTGGATCTTAGAAAGGCTTTTGATACTGTTGCACATGGAAGACTGCTGGCACAAATTGGAGCAGTGTGGCATTGGAGGCAAATTGCTGCTATGGATAAAGGGATGGTTGAGTGGGAGAAGACAGTGGCAATCAATGGACACTGCTCTTCGTGGACTAATGTTATTAGTGGAGTCCCTCAGGGTTCAGTGTTGGGTCCATTGTTGTTTTCTGTATTTGTAAATGATATTGGGACTAAGGCGCATTTAGGGCTAGAGCCTCAAGCTGCGAACAAATTTAGACTATGTATATAAAGTGCTTAGCATCATAATACACAGCCATTTCTGTATAAACAGAAAATTTTTAAGGTGGCATCGTTTTAGGTTATATCTCATATTGTGAATACCTTCACAACGAGTTGCCATGATATTGCACTACTTCGAATAAGTAACGCTTCACCTAAGGAGAAGACTAGTGTTACTTATTCTCAGATAGGTACCACCACCCAGACAGCACTGTTTCAGGGCTATTTGGCCCTTCGTCAGTGAGTGGGTAGGTACCCAAGTGATGCAATGATGGCAAAAACAGTTATGAAGTATAACTCCACAATATGAGAGATGCCTGATGGTGTATGATGTATTTAGACTAAGGCGCATTTAGGGCTAGAGCCTCGCAGCTTGAGGCTCTAGCCCTAAATGCGCCTTAGTCTAAATACATCATACACCATCAGGCATCTCTCATATTGTGGAGTTATACTTCATAACTGTTTTTGCCATCATTGCATCACTTGGGTACCTACCCACTCACTGACGAAGGGCCAAATAGCCCTGAAACAGTGCTGTCTGGGTGGTGGTACCTATCTGAGAATAAGTAACACTAGTCTTCTCCTTAGGTGAAGCGTTACTTATTCGAAGTAGTGCAATATCATGGCAACTCGTTGTGAAGGTATTCACGATATGAGATATAACCTAAAACGATGTGCAGCTTGAGGCTCTAGCCCTAAATGCGCCTTAGTCTAAATACATCATACACCATCAGGCATCTCTCATATTGTGGAGTTATACTTCATAACTGTTTTTGCCATCATTGCATCACTTGGGTACCTACCCACTCACTGACGAAGGGCCAAATAGCCCTGAAACAGTGCTGTCTGGGTGGTGGTACCTATCTGAGAATAAGTAACACTAGTCTTCTCCTTAGGTGAAGCGTTACTTATTCGAAGTAGTGCAATATCATGGCAACTCGTTGTGAAGGTATTCACAATATGAGATATAACCTAAAACGATGTGCAGCTTGAGGCTCTAGCCCTAAATGCGCCTTAGTCTAAATACATCATACACCATCAGGCATCTCTCATATTGTGGAGTTATACTTCATAACTGTTTTTGCCATCATTGCATCACTTGGGTACCTACCCACTCACTGACGAAGGGCCAAATAGCCCTGAAACAGTGCTGTCTGGGTGGTGGTACCTATCTGAGAATAAGTAACACTAGTCTTCTCCTTAGGTGAAGCGTTACTTATTCGAAGTAGTGCAATATCATGGCAACTCGTTGTGAAGGTATTCACAATATGAGATATAACCTAAAACGATGCCACCTTAAAAATTTTCTGTTTATACAGAAATGGCTGTGTATTATGATGCTAAGCACTTTATATACATAGTCTAAATGATATTGATGATGGAATATCAAGCTTAATGTCCAAGTTTGCAGACGATACGAAAGTTGGTAAGGTTGTTAAGGACACTTATGACAGTACGCTGCTGCAACAGGATCTAGAAAAGTTGAGCAGATGTGCTGAGAGGTGGCAAATGAAGTTTAACATTGACAAATGTAAAGTACTACATATGGGAAGCAGTAACCCCAGAGTAATGTTTCAACTCTGTGGTACTTCACCGACAGTGGTAGAGAATGAAAAGGACCTGGGGGTAATTTTGCAGGCAGATATGAAGTTTTCTGAGCAGTGGAGGCGGTCTGCAAGAGTATCTCATGGTGTCTTTTCAATGATATACAGGAATGTTTCTAGCAGGGATAAGGAGGTGATTATCCCCTTGTATAAGGCAATGGTCAGGCTACAAGTTGAGTATTGTATACAGGTCTGGAGGCCTCATTTTAAGATGTAGAGCTGTTAGAATTTGTACAGAGAAAGGCAACAAGATTAGTGAATGGAACGAAGGATTGCTCTTACAAAGAAAGGCGTAAGTTTTGCAGATTACAGTGTCTGGAGACTAGGCACCTGCGAGGTGATCTGATTGAGGTGTATAAAGCCTTGAATGGTTTGAGCATTCTCAATGCTGATGGGATTCTTCCTCTTGCTCAGATTAATCAAAGAAGGAAAGACAGTTGTAGGATAGATGTGCGGAAGTTTGCCTTCAGCCAGCGGGTTGTTGGTTGGTGGAACAGACTTCCATCTTTTGTTGTGGAAGTCGATAGCCTAAATAAATTTAAGGCTGACCTGGACAGGTATTTGGAACGAACGGAGGGGTGAAATGGGTATGTGTGTGTGTTTTTTTTTTTTTTGGCTGAAGCTGCATAAGCTTGCTCTTTTGCATCATATGCCTCTACTAATGGTAATGATCACCTCACCTAGTCTACAGATGCTGCAATTTGCAAAACTGAATCCTTTCTTGGTAAATCCTTTCATTATACCATAATTTTTTATGCATTATGATCTGAATGTTCACATTCTTCAAAGAGTAACATCTTTAGTGTTATCAAAAGCTTTAGTATTTTATAAATTTATTTGAAAGATGCTTTTGCACAGTTGGAAATGGTTTATTTATCTCATTTGTCCTGCTGGTGTCAAATTACAACTTCATGCCTTTATACAGTTGGGTCCATGCCTGACACATGCTTTAAATGGCTTGTTAATTGTGTCAATGGCTGCTTGCTAAGACCATACAACTACATTGTTTTATCTTTTAAATAAATGGCAGATTAACTTGTCAGTGATGCCATTTGGTTTGTTTAAAAGTAGTGGGATACCATGGTAACACAGTTTGTTCTTCTGAAACATTAAAACCATTGCATTTACTATACATTGTAAATACTGGCAGCCAGTGTTTCACAACTCTGGAAGGTCAGCATAACACTTTTATAATTTAAAAAGATATTGCTCTTTTATATTCATGTATGTTGTGGGTGAAACTCAGCTGGGCAGCTGTGCTGATTTGACCATTACAGTCTGCCTTGCATACTTGACAAATAAGTTCTCAAAATTGCAGCCCCTAAGAAGTGGATATAGTCTAAAATTGGACACCCCTTATAATCCCCCTTGTATATTTTGCCCAAAGTCATTGGACGATTGATATGGGAAAAATAAGTTTCTAAGAAAGTTCAGTTCTTATATACTTTTATACTTTTCATATTATATGGCTGTCAAGAATTAGTCTTTGTTTCCATTTGTTTTGTAGTACTTTGCAAGTGGACTTCCTCAGCGTGGAAATGAAGACAAGGATGGCATACTGGGATTTCTGCCATCAGATATTTATAAAGAATTGCGCCGTGGAAAATTACTGGTATTATAACTTCGATTTTTATTCTCATTCTAGGTTTATTTTTAGATATATCAAATTTTGATTGAATTCTTTCTTTTAACTTTTTCTGTCACACAATATAAAGCATAAATATGTATTCAGCTTGGTGGTAAAACTAGTGATAATTTGACTAGATAAAAATCCTTTGCTTTTTTCCAGGCTAAATGCA
Source organism: Mastigoproctus giganteus (assembly GCF_048544385.1). Taxonomy (NCBI): domain Eukaryota; kingdom Metazoa; phylum Arthropoda; class Arachnida; order Uropygi; family Thelyphonidae; genus Mastigoproctus; species Mastigoproctus giganteus. Next base: position 218,021,968 of record NC_143582.1, on the reverse strand, counting down.
AGCTATAATATTTTCATTACTAAATCAAGTTTCCGTCCCTGGTGATTTTCTTTATGATATCAGCAAAGCCCAAGTGGCTAAAGGTTAGCCGTGGAACAAAATCCGTTGTTTCATAAAATTTTTTTTTTTTTTCTTTCTTTTTAGTTTGTGAATTAGCAAGGGATTTTATCCAGTCAAACTATCATTTTATTCCTTATAATGAGAAGATGGTATTTGTTATATGGAAACAGTTTTACACAAGTGCATGATATCAGTTGTTTATAAAAAATAGTACCATAAACAATTGTGCAAGTAATAAAAAAAATTTAAATATTGCTTTTGAATATCTATATAAATCCCCCTTCAATTGCCTAATGCCATCAACTTCATATGGGAAATATAGGTTTTTTAAAAGTTTAATTCTGATATAATTTTCATCACATATTCATATTATATGGTTTTCAGTAATTGGCTCTTATGGTCAGGATACTTATCAGTCTATCTTTTGCTGTTGGTTTTGCTCTACAATCATGATATTTGGAAGAAATGGCACATTTTGACTTTACATAATTTCTATGTGTGCTACACTGTTATTTTCAAATGCATATAAATTATAATGTTTTCTTTGGTTTAAGATAGTTTGTGCTAGCCATAACAATCTGAAAGTAGAAAGCATGGCCCAAATTCCTTCTGTGTTATGTTTGCAAGTACTACATCAGCCCATATACAGGTCTAGGACAAGATTTTTGGTAGTATTTTGTAGTTTAAGCTTTGTAGCACATATGAATCATTTTTTTAAATGGCTGTGGCCAATCAAGAAAAATCAAGGGCCTTGCTTCCGTTGTGGTGGTCTGAAAGAATGTGTGTTTGGCAGTTCCTTGAATTTGGAAGAAGCTCTTAACTGTCATGATGACTGTTATCTTTTTATGTTTGACATTCCAGTATATAAGAATGCTAAAGATAAAAGAATTGATATGCATCCAGTATGCTATTTTGTATTGCCCCAATGCCACACAGTGAAGACTTGCCAATATTAGTGGTGCCTCCGTAGCCAGGTGGGAAGGAGCAACAGTGCCTAGTACACTCTTCTTGATTAGACTGGGGTTCGAACCCGTCACCACCAAATACGGAGGATGCGGAAAGGTCAGGGAATGACCACCGCATATCCCAGAGCAATATGGCCTTAGTTGCTAATGCTCCTAAAAACCAAATAACAAACAAACAACAGCCAATATTAGTCAACCTTCTGTAAAACTCTACAGCAAGGACGGATTTGGCTTGACTTGCATTCTGTGTTCATATGATCCATGGAAATCAAACAAAAAAATTGATATCGTCTTTATTTCTTATTCTACAATAGAATTTTAGTCTTCTGTGATTTACAATTCAAGTAGTATATTACAGACTAGTGTCTTCCCCTCCATTCTGCTTCTTCTCTGTCATTTCTCTGAATTGGGGAAATGGGTGGGTCTTATCTGCCAATTTAACCTTTCCCATCAATGAAATGTGAGCAACCACTTTTCCAAAATGAAATGCATAAAGGTAAAATATAAAAATCAAAATTGGGGCCACTGACAGATCATTTATGAATAGCCACTATAAGTATTTCAGTGTTGATTGAAAGTCTTTGCAAATGACAGCAAATTTATAACTTGGTGTGCAAGCATCAGCAATCTTAAGGGGTATCAGAAAAAGAAATAAATATATTCCCTCTAAACAGCAGCTTCAAACAGAGAACTTAAGTTACTTGATGTTAAATTGTGTCCTAACCAATAAAAACTCATCTTCAGTACTAAAAGAGAATATATTTAACATTTAATGGTTCATTCAAGTTAAGTACAAACAAAGAAGTCATGTCTTTTTCTTTAAGTCACATATTAATCCAGAGAGGAAAAGATTGACACTGACGTATTTCGAAGCAAAACAGTTTTCACTATACTTGTATGAGATAGCATGGCCAAAATTGATTTTTCACAGTTTAATTGTTAGATGGATTTTAATTGGATTCTAAATTAGTATTCTCCTTTCAAAACAGAGTGCTTCTCTGTGAAAAAAATAAATGGCCTACCTTTATTCATCATGATTAAGCTGGAAGAGAATGTGTTGCATGTGTGATCTTTTATTTTTTTGTGATAAGTAGTATGTTCTTTCTTAAGAGACTTCTAACTACAGACTCTGTAAAGAATTGCTGTTTTGTCAGAGTTCATTTAGCTCTTACTGAATTAAGTGCACTTGAGTGAAATATAATTGCTATAGTTAAGTGATTACTGAAATTAACTTAAGTTTACCATTGACCTACACAATGAGAAATAAACCTTTTCATCATTATTGTGCTTAACATATATGCTAAATCTCAGCACATAAATACCTTTCATTATAACAGCTAACTTCCAAGATTACCAAGGAACTTTTGATCTATTCTCCTCTTTTGTTAAAAATTAGATATTTGTTCAGTGTTCCAATGTGACAAACATTTAATTTTCAAAACTACATGAGGTATGAAATAAGATATCTACCTTGATTATATTACTTGATGTTAAATTGTGTCCTAAATTTGATTGGATACTATGATGTCGTCACAAAGAAACTGGACGCAAAAAATAATTTTGATATCAATATACTTGGATTTCAGGAAAACTTTTGATACTGTTGCACATGATAGACTGCTGTAGAAATTGGAGCAATATGGCATTAAGGGCAAGTTACTGCAATAGATAAAGGGATGGTTTAGTGGGAGAGAGCAGAGAGTGGTAATAAATGGACACTGTGCTACGTGGACTAATGTAGTAGTGGCATGTGATACAAGAAAGCAAGTGTATGAACTTATGCAGCATCAGCCAAAAAAAAAAAAAAAAATTTACAAAACAATTCCCTCTAAATGTTTGTCCAGTTCCTCCTTAAATTTATTTAACCTATCAACTTCCACAGTGATAGATGGAAGTTTGTTCCAGCAATTAATCATCCACTGGCTAAAGGCAAATTTCCACACATCTATTCTACATCTGTCTTTCCTCAATTTGAATTTATGCCCCCTTAGGTTCGTAATCTCAACACGTGGAATAATCCCATCAGAATTCAGTGTGCTCGCCCCTTTCAAGGCCTTATACACCTCAATCAGATCACTGTGCAGGTGCCTAGTCTCCAGCCACTGCAATTTGCAGAACTTAAGCCCCTCTTGGTAAGAGGATCCCTTCATTCCCCTCGCCAACCTTGTTGTCCTTCTCTGTACACGCTGAAGCAAATCTACATCCTTCGTAAAATGAAGCCTCCAGACCTGTATACAGTACTCAAAGCGCGGCCTGGCCGTTGCCTTATACAGAGGGACAATCACCTCCTTTTCCCTGCTAGCAAAATTCCTGTATATCTTTGATAAAACCACATGACCTGCCCTGGCAGCCTTTTTTTTTTATGAAAACCCCAAACACGAGAGGTATTAGAACCTATAGTACTTAGCATCCTGCTTGGGTTGGAGGTTGAGAAGACAAAAGGTGAGTGAAAGAGAAAACCAAGTGTTTTTGATGCAGAGGAAGCAATATTTGTAATGTGCTTGTGCCAAGAGAGATTAGAAATCAAGATAATCTCCAAAAGAGATATATCATTTTGCCTAGAAATTGGAGTGTCCCCAAAGATAAGCACAGGAGCAGAAGAATCCTTTTTGCGAGATATAAGACAAGACTGAGTTTTAGAAGAATTAAAATCAACTAAGTTGTCTTTGCCCCACTTGAGAATTACATGAAGATCGGCATTTAAGGAATTGGTAGTGCATATTCAAGTAGTTGAAGCTGATTGAGCAGGGCAAGGTTTCTCAAAATGGAAAGTGGAATGCAATATGCTATCAAAGGCAAAACTATGGATAGGATTTCCAGTCAGTGGAAGAAGGTCATTAATATACAAGAGAAAAGAGTGGGGGAAAGAACTGAACCTTGGGGGACACCAGAATTAGTGGAGAAGTTAGAAGACAGAGCACCATCTACCATCACCCTCAGGGAGCGATCAGAGAGAAAACTGGATAACCAATTACAAAAAACAGTTGGCAAACCATAAGATGGAAGCTTGTTTAGAAGACCTTTATGCCAAAAACAATCAAAAGCCTTTGAGTTATCAAGAGCATTCACCAAGCCTTTCCATTGAATTTGTCCATATATGGGTAACATAAGCCAGAATATCACCAGTGGATCATCATTGACAGAATCCATACTGGTGATCGTTGATCAGACGGAAGGTTTCTAGGTAGTTTAAGAGTTGGCAGTTAATTGATTTCTCCATTACTTTAGAAAGAGTAGAAGTAATTGCAATGGGATGATAATTGGATGGGAGAGAATTGTCACCCTTTTTAGGAACTGGCTGGATATGAGCAAATTTCCAAACAGAAGAAAAAACACCTTTGGAATAAGAAAGTGAAAAAAGGCAGCAAAGAACAGGAATAAGTTCAGGAGCACAGGTTTTGAGAATAAGTGGAGAAATACCATCAGGACCTGGAGCTTTCTTAGCATCAAGATTTGTCAAAATCCTTCTTACATCCTTTTGACAGAAGACCACAGGAGGAACTGAATGGAGCATGTTGGGAATGGTGGGAGGTGTTTTACCAAGATCATTAATACATGAGTTGGAAGAAAAATGGGAGTCTAGCATGTCTGATTTATCCTTGGCTGAAGTGACAACAGAACCATCTGGTTTTGACAGAGGTGGGAGCAGAGATGGGCAAGAGACCAAAATGCTTGGCTACGATTAGGGCAAGAAGCAAGTTTTTTACTCTTAGCCTGTTCACAATCTAGTTTGGACTGATTATTGACCGCTTAACAATTGTTGGAAGCTTTGGTGTAGGCAGAAAACAAAACTGAAGAATTGGAAACAAGCCAATTACGATATGCAATGTTCTTCTCTTGAACAGCCTTAGCACATTTATTGGAAGCCCAAGGTTTAGATAAAGGATGAGATTTTAAAGTTGAGTGTGGAATAAAGGGTGCCATTCCTACAAGAATAATTTCACTGCCACGATCTGAGCAAACGTCAACATCAGAAGTTTTGAAACAGTAATCCGACCAAGGAAAGGAAATCTCACAGGTCATCCCATTTTGCAATCTTGTAATGCCAAACAATACGAGGTTGGGAATAGCCATGAGACAAAGGCTCCATTGGAGAAGAGACAATCACCAAGTTGTGATCCGAATTACCTTAAGGACAACTCACTTTGACTGTGTACTTAGAAGAGTTGTTTGTGAGAAAAAGATCAAGTGTGTTGGCTGTATGGTTGGGATTGTCCGGTATTCTTGTAGATAAAAGAATAATCTGTCCAAGGTCGTTAGAAATTGCAAAAGCCTCAGAATCTTGACCAGCTGGGTCGGTGTGACTAGAAAAAGGAAGCCAGCTGGAGGTATGAACATTAAAATCACCAAGGAAAATTACTTCACTGTTAGGAAAGTTGGACTGGAGAAAGTCAGTTTGCAAAGAGAGGAAGTCAAAGTGCTCCAAGTGATTAGTGGAGTTGGGAGAAGTAGAGACAACAGATAAATTTGACACAATGAGGAAGATTGAAAAGAGGAGATTCGAAATTACAAAGTCTCTGACAGGGAATATCGGAATGAGCATATGCACAAGTACCACCTTCGAGGTGAAAGGAATCATACAGCGAATAATTTGGGCAACTGAGATGAGCAGTATTTGAATCAACCGATAACTGAGATTCTGTCATAAAAAGTACATGGGGTTTCGCAGACTGCAAGTGGAAATGGACATCGTTGAGATTAGAATTGACACCACTTATATTTGTGAAATGAACTAGGAAGTGTTTGGGAGGTTTAGATCTTTTCGCAGATAAGCTTACTCTATTAGTTTGACAATTCATGGTGTATTCAATTGTAAGGAAAAGTGGGGGGGACATGCTGTATGAGGTAATGAAATTTTTGGATGTGGCGTACACATGGTAAGAATATACTCAGATCCTTTACATAACGTGGCCTCAACAATCCCCTTCCCCTGCATACACAGTTAGACTTCCTCCAGTCACTATATGTCAGAGTAGAGGTAGCAAGATTATACACTAGCTGATCCGGAAGCTTCCTAATGAGTTATGAATAGGTTCAGTCCAGAGTACTAACTAGTGGCCAGCCTGCGAACACCGTTTTAGAGCTGTACTCTCGAAATGTAAGGAACATTGGATATCACCATGATGTTCATCACAACTTCAAAAGTCGTCAGTCATACTGCATGATGGAAGAGATGGGGAAGGGTTGACCAGAACTTAGCTCTGGAGACTAAACATGGGTTCCACCACTTCAAGCCTCCAATAAGCAAAGTTGTGGTATTGCACCGCTTGATGAGAATCGTCTGCATTGCTCAGAAAACTTCGTATCTGACTGCACAATTACTCCCACGTCTTTCATTTTCTACCACCTTAAGTATAGTACCACACAGTTGGTACATTTCTCTGGGGTTACTTCTACCCATATGCAGTGGTGCCTCCATAGCCAGATGGGAAGGAGCAGCAATGCATAGCACACGCTTCTTGATTTGACCGGGGTTCGAGCCCGTCACCACTAAATACGGAGGATGCGGAAAGGTCAGCAAATGACCACCGCATATCCCCGGAGCAATATGGCCTTAGTTGCTAATGCTCCTAAAAACCAAACAACAACAACCCATATGCAGTATTTTGCATTTGTCAAGGTTAAACTTCAGTTGCCACTTCTCAGCCCATCTACCCAAATTTTCTAGATCCTGTTGCAGTTGCACACTGCCATTCCTGTCATTAACAACCTTTGTATCATCTGCAAACTTCGACACTAAGCCTGATATACCTTCATCAATGTCATTGATAAATATACAAAACAGCAGTGGACCCAACACCGAACCCTGTGGAACTCCATTAATAACATTAGTCCAAGAAGAGCAGCACCCATTGATTACCACCCTCTGTCTTCTTCCCCTCAGCCATCCTTTTATCCATTGTAGCAACTTACCCTTAATACCATTCTGCTCCAATTTGTACAGTAGTCTTCCATGTGCAATAGTGTCAAAAGCTTTCCTGAAATCCAAGTATATGATACCAAAATTATTTTTTGCATCCAGTTCCTTTGTAACCACATCATAGTATATAATCAGATTTGTCAGACAGTACTTTCCCTTAAACTCATGCTGTCTGAATTATTGCTACAGTCTTGTCTAGATGATCCTGCAATGCATCTTTCACCAGTGACTCCATTATTTTACCCGGAATAGAAGTTAAACTAACTGGTCTGTCATTACTTGTGTCACCCTTTGATTCCCCTTTGTGAATTGGGAATACATTTGCACTCTCTAGTCCTTGGTGACTAGGAATTGTCTTTTTCCCGGATTTCGGTAATCCCGGGATTCAGGGATAAAAATGTTCCTTTCCCGGGATTATTGTAGGTTGAATTAAAACTGAAAATTTCACAGCATTTTATTTATTCACATATATATAATTATATATATATAAACTACAAATTGAAACGAATTCAAAACTTACTTTTCAGAAACTTAACATGTTCTTTTTAAACCTTGACAGACTAGTGACTACATTGTTAAACAAAAATTTATTTCACTTTAGCTTATTTTGAAACTGATTTGGCAATTGACATGTAATATGAACATAACTATGAACAAGACTGGTCTGAGAATGAGGGTTGCCTGTGCGGACGTGCCTTTCTGCCGCTCTTGGAACAGAGAAGTTTTTTCTGATTTATTTTCTACTTTATTAGTTTAAATTGACATATTAACTTATTTTCTAGCGTAGCTTTATATTCCTATTTACGGTACTTAAGTTTAAAGTAACTTAGAGATTTTGTAGGTATTACTTAGTATCGGAAAGGGTATCAAATCCACGTGTGCTACGCGGAAATTAATCAGTAAAATCTATTAATCTTGTCAAACTTCATTGGCAATTAAATTGTACTTTTAGCTATACATATATCCACTTAGGTTACATAATATAAATAACTAATAAAAATAAATAATTAATACATAACTTGATACGGAAGTTATATAAAGGGATTTCGTAGATAACACTCGTTACTGAAACATATTTCGTAGATAACACTCGTAGATTTCGTAGATAACACGCGTTACTGAAACATAAATATAGCGTTATAACTGTGTTGGGATACAAGTTTAGGATTTAATTTTGTACTGAAATTGAAATTTTTATTGAAAGTAAATCGAAATCATGACTCAAACCAGAGCAGCAAAGCAAAAGGCTCAAGCTAATGGGAATGCTGTGGCTCAGAGGAGAACTGAGGGGAGCAGTTGCCCTCTGAATCACAGCCTTTTAAGATGCACTATTTGCTTGATGTTTGCGGAGCAGTCAGGTATGGGACATGATACTGCCATGGGGGATGCCTTTGTATGTGCGCGATGCAAGGAGTGCAAGGAAATCAGGCGTCAACTCAGCATTGTTATGGGCCTATGTGAGAGCTTGAAGGACAGGGTGGATGCCCTCGAAGGATTACAAGTGAGGGGCCCATCAAGCTCTCAGCTGCCCACACTAATGCCAGAGCTTGCACTTGGTCATCGTGCAACACAGCGGCAGCCCCCAAGGCAGAATGCGCTGGTCCCAAAGGAACTAGTAGTTGTTGGTGACTCTATTGTCAGGGAAATGGGAAACATGCTTTGTAAAAAGGATACGTGGAACAGGACCAGGGTTATGTCTGCCAGGGGCAAAGGTTGATGACGTTGTAGAGCGGATATCATCTTTTAAGGGCACAAAAGGTGATATAGTTGTACACGTTGGCATTAATGATATTAAGAGTAGGAGACCGGCGGAATTACTTAACAAGTACAGGTCACTGATGAAAAAAAGCCGTGAATTAGGGTTGAATTTGAAAGTGTCTGCAATTCTGCCCAGACACGATAGGAGAGAGTATATGATGAGAGCCCTGTCGATCAATTCGGCCCTGGAAAGATTGTGCAGGGCTCAAGGGGTAGAATTTTTTTCAGCCTGGTCTGTACTTGTTAACAGGAGAGACTGCTTCTACAGGGATGGGATACACTTAAATAGAAAGGGTGCAAGAATGTTTGCTGATGCTATCGAGGCAGTGTTAGGAGGGTCGGAAAACTGCTAGATTGGGGGGATACAAGGACTAATAGAATTAACAGTAGCCACTGGCAGAGGAGAAAGTGATTCTTGCACTGCTTCTATTGGAATGAGCAGCAGCCTGGAAAATAAGATGCAGGATATTTCAGAGACTGCTGGGAATCATTGGGGTACACGTAAACACATGGGTTGTGTTAGGGTGGCTAAGAGGAAGAGCAGGTGCATGTATACTTTCGTGTACACCAATGCTAGGAGTCTAGTAAATAAATTTGATGAATTTGAGGTATTGCTCAAAACATCAGAGGCAGATATTGTTGGGATTTCAGTGACGTGGTGTCACACAGATATAAGGAATGCAGAACTGGAATTTGGGGAGTACAATATCTACAGAAAGGATAGACAGGATAGGAAGGGAGGAGGGGTTATGCTATTAGTTAAGAAACACATAAAATCCAAGGAAGTGAAGCCAGTCGACATCGCTGGACAGTGCAGTGTCGAGTCAGTTTGGTGTGACATAAGCATTGGGAGATCAAAATTGAGAGTAGGAGTGTGCTATAGGCCTAATGACTCTGATGAGTATAATAAGAAACTGTACAGAGAAACAGAGTGGGCCAGTAAATCAGAGAGTCTTATTATGGGGGATTTTAATTTCCCAGATATTGACTGGAATTTGGGGTCTGGTCACTCACACACTAGCAAGGCTTTTGTGGATTTATTGGATGATTGTTTTCTACATCAGCATGTTCGGGAGGCAACTAGAGGGAGTAATACTCTTGATTTGATTATCAGTAGTGATTCTTCATGCATTAAGAATCTGCAGATAAATGAACCACTAGGTGGCAGTGATCAGTGTTCTGAAGTGGGATTTACTCAAAGAGGTAACTACCATTAGGGGTAAAGGGAAGGGGTATTGCTTTCGTAAAGGCAACTATGGTGGACTGAGACAGTATTTAAATTCTATACAGTGGGATCAACTGATGATGTTACCAACAGCAAATTCAAAATGGGAAGCATTCAAAGAACTTGTCTTGGAAGCTACTAGGCTTTACATACCAACTAAGAAATATTGTTCAAGGTTTAGGCCTAAATGGATGTCAGATGAACTAATGAGGCATATGGCAGACAAGAAAAATGCATGGGATACATACAAATTAACACGTGACACAGAAGCCTATGATAGATACAAGTTGATCTGTAACCAAGTTACAAAGGAGATTAGGCAGGCGAAGGCAGATTACGAGAAATCCTTGGCAAAGGATGCGAAGAAAAACAGCAAAGAGTTCTTTACTTATGTAAACTCTAGAAGGAAGGGGATGAATCAGATTGGTCCACTTGATATCAGTGGTTCAACTGTTGATGATCCTGCTGAGGTAGATAACAAACTAAATGAATATTTTGCATCGACATTCACACATGAGGAGTTATTCAGCGAGGGGAATTACAGAGGTGTATTCAACTGTGGCAGTAAGCTAGAGAATCTTGTAATAACTGAGAGTAAAGTGGAGGAGAAATTGTTGAAGATAAACACAAGAAAGGCACCTGGGGTGGATGGAATCTATCCAGTTATATTAAAGGAGGCAGCAATGGAAGTAAGCAAACCCTTAGCCATAATTATGAGAGCTTCCTTGGACTCAGGGGAGGTACCCATGGACTGGAGATGTGCAAATGTGACCCCAATTCACAAAGGAGGATCAAAGGCTGACACAAGTAATTATAGACCTGTGAGTTTAACTTTTGTTCCCGGAAAATTAATGGAGGCACTGGTTAAAGAAGCACTGCAGGATCATCTAGACAAGACTTCAGTTATAGCTCAGACACAGCATGGTTTTGTTAAGGGGAAGTCTTGCCTGACCAATTTGATTGGATACTATGATGCTGTCACAAAAGAACTGGTTTGCAGGGAATAACTTTGATATTATATACTTGGATCTTAGAAAGGCTTTTGATACTGTCGCACATGGAAGACTGCTGCACAAATTGGAGCAGTGTGGCATTGGAGGCAAATTGCTGCTATGGATAAAGGGGTGGTTGAGGGGGAGAAGACAGAGAGTGGTAATCAATGGACACTGCTCATTGTGGACTAATGTTATTAGTGGAGTCCCTCAGGGTTCAGTATTGGGTCCTTTATTGTTTTCTGTATTCATAAATGATATTGATGATGGTATATCAAGCTTAATGTCCAAGTTTGCAGACGATACGAAGGTTGGCAGGGTTGTCAAGGACACTACTGACACTATGCTGCTGCAACAGGATCTGAAAAGTTTGAGCAGATGGGCTGAGAGGTGGCAAATGAAGTTTAACATTGACAAATGTAAAGTACTACATATGGGAAACAGCAACCCCAGAGCAATGTATCAACTCTGTGGTACTACACTGACAGTGGTAGAGAATGAAAGGGACCTGGGGGTGGTTGTGCAGGCAGATATGAAGTTCTCTGAGTAGTGCAGACGGGCTGCAAGAGTAGCTCATGGTGTATTGTCTGTCAATGATATATAGGATTTTTTCTAGCAGGGATAAAGAGGTGATTATTCCCTTGTATAAGGCAATGGTCAGGCCACACCTAGAGTACTGTATACGGGCCTGGAGACCTCATTTCAAGAAGGATGTAGAGCTGCTGGAACGAGTACAGAGAAGGGCAACAAGATTAGTGAATGGAACAAAGGGGTGCTCTTACGAAGAAAGGTTTAAGTTTTGCGAATTACAGTGTCTGGAGACTAGGCAGCAGCGAGGTGATCTGATAGAGGTGTACAAAGCCTTGAATGGTTTGAGCATGCTTAGTGCTGATGGGATTCTTCCTCTTGCTCAGAATAATCACCTGAGAGGGCATAAATTCAAATTGAGGAAAGACAGATGTAGGATAGATGTGCGGAAATTTGCCTTTAGCCAGCGGGTGGTTGGTAGGTGGAACAGACTTCCATCCCTTGTCGTGGAAGTTGATAGCCTAAATAAGTTTAAGGCTCGGCTGGACAGGTATTTCGAACGAACAGAGGGGTGAAGTGGAAGTGGTTATTTTTTATTTATTCATTTTACTTTAATTTTTTTTGGCTGATGCTGCATAAGCTTGCTTTCTTGCATCAAATGCCTCTACTAATGCTAATGCTAATAAGAAACACAGGCAATTTACACTTTATCCCTGAGTCTAGTTCTAAGTTTGGTTATAAATAGTCATGCAGCCGAAAAGGACCTTTCAGCTTCTACACTTGTTGGTGGTATGGATTCGACAGCGTCCATTAATTTTAATACATTTGTTGTTTTTTCACCAGTTGCCTCAAAGATTACGAACTCTTTGGATATATTCTTTACAAGTGATTGACCTTCAGCTTCATGTTGAGGGTCTTTAGAAACACATTCAGTTTGTTTTTTTGATTTGACGTGCCGATTTCTCACAAAGCGTCTGCTGTCTTTCGCTCTCACTGTCACACTCTTTCTCGGAGTTCGGAATGTGATGAATCAGATTTGCGATTATTATTCGTTTTGCTGTAACCAACAAGGCTGACTTGCTTGAAAATGGTTGCAACTCGGTTTCTACTATTTTTCTATTTCTTTTATAATACATTTTTCCCGTTTTTATTTACTTCAATAATCCAACCAAAGCTTTTTGCCTTCTCTCGTTTATCCTTAAAATTAGTGTGTGCACAGACACGCGTGCACACACTCCCTAGATCAGAATCTTCCTGAGTGATGTCTTCGTAAATCAGTATCAATTTCCCAATGGGTCATCAAATTAAAGTTTCATTAAAAATCCCTGGAACTCTTGTGAAAACAAAGAACAGGTTTAATCCATAGAGGAGATTGAGGAATTTGCCAGTGGAGAAGCCCTGTGGATGCCAGTAAGGAGATTCAAAAATGCATATCAAAGCTTGATAATATTTCACACTGATATAATGGAGGCAATTTCCAGTATTGCCAAGAATCTTGCCCCAAATGGAATCAGTTACAGTCACCAGTAAGTTGCTTAAGCATCCAAGAATCGCCTTTACATTGGATCGTGCTGCTGAAGACTATACCGCTGATCCGTAAATACTATAAGTTTAACATATGAAAGAAAATATTTGAAAATAATTTCTAGGTCTACAATTCTGTGTCCAATTTAAAGTTGCAGTAAGCTTTAAGAATTTTAATACTCATAAAAGTAAAATGATTTCTAAAGACCAGTTTTGAATCAAAAACTATCAGAATCACAATAAAATTTAACAAAATAAATAACAGAATCACAATGAAATTATTGTTGACCATTAATTCTAACCCTTAATTAATTGGAGAATGATAGAATGAAAGCCAAAAATTCGATTTCTGCAAGTTAATGGAGAGATCAAAACCTTGTGAAAAGTTCTTTGGATTATCCACACTTTTGCTGCATAAGTGACTCCAGTAAACCACTCTACAATCCTAGATACAGTTTTACCAGAAAGTTAATTATACACAGCTTTGAGGAAGACCAGCAGTTAATTTGTAGATGAATTAGAAAAAAATTAAACTCTTTCAAACAGTACCAGAATTGGATTGTAAAAAAAGCAAGTAGAGGGGGAAATTTGAATTTGTGTTTGAAAGTCTTTTTATTTACTTTTTTAATTATAAACTCCTTGTAAATATATGAATTATATATTAAATAAAATAAAATAAACAGGTCTTCACTTTCAGTATTTTCTGTTCTTTTCAGAGATGTTTTTACTGTAGAAAGCGTGGTGCAACAGTTGGTTGCTATAACACAAAATGTAGGAGAAGTTTTCATCTTCCTTGTGGTAGGAAACACAACAGCCGTCATCAGTTTTTTGAGGATTTTCGGTAAGTTTTTGGATTTAATTTATTTATTGATACAGGTAGTTCCCGGCTTTATGCATTAATTCGTTCCTAGCGCACACTCGTAAAGTGAGAATTTATATTCCATAGACATAATGTTAGAAACAGGGGTTACGTTCTCAACAATGAAATTAGTTAGCTAATTAGTTTGTTTAAACAGTGATTGATTTATCCAAAGAAATGAAAACATAGTCTGTAAAATCAACCAAATTATAATTTAATGAAAATATTTGACTTACAAATGTTAAAGAATGTTTATTCTTCATCATCATCGACTAAATGCACACTCTTTGATCACTCATTGTTGGTTAGCACTCATTGGTTTGTTGCACAAGGGATCGCCTTCTTCAGAAGTGTTTCAAGAGGCATTTGTTTCCAGGATAATCTCTTCTCTTTTATTTATAAATTTCACGATAAAATTTATAAGCATTTTTAACAGCACACACAAATTGCAGCTAACACGATATGCGCAAGTGAGATTGCAACTAACACGATTAGTTTACAAAGCTTAAAAAAAAAAAAAAAAAGAATGAAGAGAAGATTTTGTAAAATTTATGTTTTTTATATGATTGAAGATTGCAAGTGAAGGGGAAACACATTTCACCATAATAACATAAAAACCCACACAATTCTAGCTATTGGTATTTTTGCAACTGCAATACCATCGAGTTTACTACCCATTTATAATTGATTGCATTAACAGAAAAGCCCAATAAACCAGAAACTGAAAATTGTTTTTATTGTTTTATGGTAGTGATCTCTAGAAATGTGCTTTAGAAAAATATCACGAAAGCATTCAAAATTGATTCTTATAACAGAACATATGATAACCATGAAAGTGTAGTGCGTTTTAATGATTTGAATTGGTAACTAATACAATTTACATTATAAAAATTACCTTTTAGAGAGATAAACAGCTTAGTTATATAGCGAAAATTAACTTCCGAATTAACGAATTATTAAGGTCTTGGAACGAATAACTAAAAAACAATATGTTATTGAGTTCACGATACGATGGTGTCTGTGGAATGGATTAATATTGTAAAGCGGGGTGCACTGCACTGTATAGCTATGCGAGTGGTTTGAAATGCAGTATTTATGAATGTTTAACATTCATTTTTTGCAATTAATGTTCATATTTTCAATTTTGTTGATACTTGATACTTAAAAAAAAAAAAAAAAAACTCTTAAACTCAGGAACAGCCTGTATAACTAAATTAAATTTTGTATATGTTTTATGAAACGTTGACCTTGTTTTTATTGCATTGTATTTTTTGGTTGATTCAGTTTTCTTCTTTAGGATAGCCTTCGTATATTTTAAAAAATCTTCGTCTCCATTTCTGTCTATCTTTGGGAACTACCCCCCCCCCCCCATTATTCAGATTTATTTCATATCTTGATTTATTACTTTACGTCATGCATTGATTCTCCCTTCAGTCCTTTCTCAATCTGCTTTCCCTGTCTTTTTAACTAATTCTTATTCCCATCTTCTTTAGACTTGACTGATTAAATGAAATAGGGGAGAACAACTGGCATGAAACTTAAATACATTTAGTAATGATATTTGCATTTCCTGCTTTAGATGAAAAATATGTAGCATTCCTTTTTATACCGAACTTTATATGAAGTTCTTGTTACTTAATGAAACTACAACCTTCATATGCAAATGTTCCAGCTTCGATAAGTAAATTTTTTTCCTGTTTTAACTAGTCAGGTATGTTAACGCTTATCAGAGTGATTTAATATCTCAGTAAGGTGTTTTTACCAATATGTAACAGTGTTCTTATTTAATAGTTATCAGTGGAGAGTTGTTCCTCTGAAGATACAAATTTGAATTTTCTTAATTCATATATTTATAAAGTTACATTGCCTAGCAAATGATTTGACAGTTACACATGTTTTGAAGTGGCAAATAAATTGTGCTTGATGGGAGACTGATGCATTGAAAACTGCTACTCTCAAATCTGCTTCAACATGGAATATAGAAACTATTTTTTCTTTCCTCTTCTGAATACCAAAATAACCAGACATCAGAATTCCCTCAGCCTCATTATGTTGAGAAATCCTACACAAAGAATTACAGTTCCTCATTTTACTTTAAACCAGCAGTTCTCAAACTTTTTGGTCTCAGGACCCCTTTACACTCTTAAAAATTGAGGACCCCAAAGTCTTAGTATTATTATGAAAATAGTTTTGACCTTGCATACCTCATGAAAGGGTCTCAGGGACTCCCGGGTATGCAGACCGCACTTTGAGAACCTCTGCTTTAAACCATCCTCTTAGTACAGAAATTATCATGAGGTCATTCACTATCTTGAATCCTCACTCTATATAGAAGCCCCAACAAGGACTCAGAACTTCAATCACTGAAATTCATATTCCACAAAAATGATCATCTTAAGTTTTATGTAGACAAAATTATGAACAAGCTTGGCCATAAATTTTTCTCTGTTGATAACCTCTTCTGCTACTAAAGCACAAAGAACATAAGGCTGGTTGACATTGGTGGCCAGTGGAATGTTGAGTCAGTTTTATGTGATGCGTCACACCACATCACAACTGGGAAAGCAAAAATGAGTTAAAGTTTGTTATAGGCCAAATCACTGTGATGAGTACAAAGAACAGCTATACAGACAAATAGTGGGCCAGTAAATCAGATTGTCTTATATTGGGGAATTTTAACTTTCTGGATATTGAACTAGAATTTGTGGCTTGGCCACTCACACAGTAGCAAGACTTTTTTTGGATTTATTGGGTGACTGTTTTCTACAGTCACCAATGCATGCACCAGCATTTTAGAGGCAATGAGAGAAAGCAGTGCTCTTGATCTTATTATCAGTGGTGGCTCTTCATGTATTAAGAATTTGCAGATAAAGAACCACTAGGTGACAGTGATCACAGTATATTGATGTAAAATTTACTTAAAGATGTAACTACTGTATGGGGCAAAGGGAACGCTTTTGCTTTCTTAAAGATGGTCACAGCAGTCTCAGACATTTTTAAAAATCCATTCAGTGGGAACTATTGATAACATTACCAACAGCAAATTCTAAATGAGCATTCAAGGAAGTAATCATAGAAGCTACTAGGTTTTTTTTAATGCCATATAGGAGATACTGTTCAAGGTTTAGACTTAAAGGGATGAACTGATGACTCTAGTAGCAGAGAAGTAAATTGCATGGGATGCTTATAAATTATCAGGAGACAGAAAACAGTAAAAGAAAGTCCAGAATCAAGTTACTGAAAGGAGTTAGGAAAGCTAAGGCAGGTTATGAAAAGTCTTTGGCTAAATGTGAGAAGAAGAGTAGCAAAGAATTCTTTGCTTATGTTAATGCTAGAGGGAACGAAATGAACACATTAGTTCACTAGATATAAGTGTTACTATTAATCTTATTTTAGTTGCTGACAAACTGAATAAATGTTTTGCATCTACATTCGCACGTGAAGACATTTTTAGGGATGGAGGTGCCAAAATATATCAGATTGTAACTGAGGGTTAAATGGTTTTCTGTTAATAAAAAACTGTAAAAAATATTGCATGCCTACTTTATGAAACTCCACTTGCCTGTTTTGTGTGTATCTCTAGATATTTTAAATACTTTTTTCAGGAAAATTGAATGGTTTCGTGCTTATTAACAATCATTTTTTTTAAAAAATGATATTCCTTTAGTAGGTTTTCAATATTTTAAACTAAGATTCAGATTTGAAACGTCTCTAGTTATTTGGACTGATATTTTCCTTAAATATCAGTTCAAATAACTAGAGATGTTTTCAAAATTTTGTATTATAAAATATTGATTTTTGATAATGAAGATATATATTTTCTTGCACTAGTTCTTACTGTAAAAGTCACAGTCCTAAACAAACACTTCTTCAAGCAGAAAAACAAGCATCAGCAGCATGTGCCATCTGCCTTTCTTCAATTGATAATCATGATAAAACTCATCAAGCACTTCTGGCACCATGCTGCAAGAATGGATGGTTCCATCGTATCTGCCTACAGGTAAATAATTATATTTTTTATTATTATTAATTATTTATATTTATTATTTTTATTTAATGTATTTATTATTGAATCAGTACATAGTCCTAGCTTCTCTTAGCTTTTAAACCACAATTAACTGTGTTACTCTTTGTTTTTATTAGGAAATGTCTGAACTGATTTTTATTTTTCAACTCATTAAACGTTATAAGAAAGTGGTATTCTCTGAAAAATATTTTTGCTAATCTAATTTAAAGGGTTTTTTTTTTTTTTTTTTTTTTTTTTTTTTCAGTTTCTGGAAGTTTTATAACGAATGCAATTGACAATACTACAGATAGTATTGTCACTTTAGTAGCAAACAAAGAGAAAGTCAGTGCAATTAATAAATTCACTGTCACCTACTTTTAAAGGGTTGGGTGAAAACTTGAAATAGGTAGGTGACAAAAATAACATAATCTGTAGGAGTGCAGTTTACAAGACTGACAAGATTTAAAGCCTTGTGGATTAATTGAGGACTCAAGGGACCCTGCAAAGCTTTGGGGGGGAGGAATTTTATCAGTATGGTCTGCTGTAGTTGGTAGCAGGAATTTATTTTATAGAGATGGAATACATTTGAACAAAGGTGGTGCAAGGGTCTTTGTCAGTATCAATGAAGAGGCTTCATGAGTTCAGGAAAAAGAAAACAGAAACATTATAAATATCTGTTATTTTTGATATTATGAAACAAAGTAATGTTTCCACTTATCTAAAGGGTTCCTGTAAGAGGCAGCAAAAGGCAGTCTTCTGATATCAGAAAGATTAGCATTAGCAAGGGCACATGATGCAAGAAAGCAAGCTTATGTAGCATCAGCCAAAAACACACACACCCTTCTCATTTCACCCATCCACTCGCTCCAAATGTTTGTCTAGTTCTGCCCTGAATCTGTTTAGGCTATCAACTTCTACAACGACAGATATAAGTTTGTTCCTGCAATCGTCCACCTGCTGGCTAAAGGCAAAGTTCCACATATCTATCCTACAGCTGTCTTTCCTCAATTTGAATGTATGCCCTCTCAGGCAATTATTCTGAGCAAGAGGAAGAATCCCATCAGCATTGGGCATGCTCAAGCCATTCAAGGCTTTATACACCTCAGTCAGATCACCTCGCATGCCTAGTCTCCAGACGCTGTAATTTACGAAATTTAAGCCTTTCTTCGTAAGAGCAACATTTTTGTTCCATTCACTAATCTTGTTGCCCTTCTCTGTACTCGTTCCAACAGTTCTACATCCTTCTTAAATTGAGGCCTCCAGATCTGTATACAGTACTCAAGGTATGGCCTGACCATTGCCTTATACAAGGGGATAATCACCTCCTTATCCCTGCTAGAAAAATTCCTGCATATCATTGACAAGACACCATGAGCTACTTTTGCGTACCATCTCCACTGTCCAGAAAACTTCATATCCACCTGCACAATTACCCCCAGGTCCTTTTCACTCTCTACCACTGTCAGTGTAGTACCACATAGTTGATCTGTTACTCTGGGGTTACTGCTTCCCATATGCAGTATTTTACATTTGTCAATGTTAAACTTCAGTTGCCATCTCTCAGCACATCTGCTCAACTTTTCTAGATCCTGTTGCAGCAGTGTAGTGTCATTAACAACCCTGCCAACCTTTGTATTGTCTGCAAACATGGACATTAAGCCTGATATACCATCATCAATATCATTTATAAATACAGAAAACAACAATGGACTCAACACTGAACCCTGAGGGACTACACTAATAACATTAGTCCACGAAGAGCAGTGTCCATTGATTACCACTCTGTCTTCTCCCACTCAACCATTCCACACTGCTCCAATTTGCACAGCAGTCTTCCATGAGCAACAGTATCAAAAGCTTTTCTAAGATCCAAATATATGATATCAAAGTTATACTTTGCATCCAGTTCCTTTGTGACTATATCATAGTATCCAATCAAATTAGTCAAACAAGATTTCCCCTTAACAAACCCATGCTGTGTCCGAGCTATAACTTAAGTCTTGTGTAGATGATCCTGCAGTGCTTCTTTAACCAGTGCCTCCATTAATTTTCTTGGAACAGAAGTTAAACTAACAGGTCTGTAATTACCTGTGTCTCCCTTTGATCCTCCTTTGTAGATTGAGGTCACATTTACACATCTCAAGTCCATGGGTACCTCCCCTGGAGATGTGCAAATGTAATCCCAATTCACAAAGGAGGATAAAAGGGCTACACAAGTAATTATAGACCTGTTAGTTTAACTTCTGTTCCAGGGAAATTAATGGAGGCACTGGTTAAAGAAGCATTGCAGGATCATCTAGACAAGACTTCAGTTATAGCTCGGACACAGCATAGATTTGTTAAGGGGAAATTTTGTCTAACTAATTTGATCGGATACTATGATGTAGTCACAAAGGAACTGGATGCAAAGAATAACTTTGATATCATATATTTGGATCTTAGAAAATCCTTTGATACTGTTTGGAGAAGACAGAGTGGTAATCAATGGACACTGCTCATCGTGGACTAATGTTATTAGTGGAGTTCCTCAGGGTTCAGTGTTCGATCCAGATGATACGAAGGTTGGCAGGGTTGTTAAGGACGCTAATGACAGTATGCTGCTGCAACATGATCTGGAAAAGTTGAGCAGATGGGCTGAGAGGTGCCAAATGAAGTTTAACATTGACAAATGTAAAGTACTACATATGGGAAGCAGTACCCACAGAGTAACGTATCAACTCTCAAGTACTACACTGACAGTGGTAGAGAATGAAAGGGACCTGGGAGTATTTGTGCAGTCAGATATGAAATTTTCTGAGCAATGCAGACAGGCTGCCAGGGCAGGTCATGGGGTTTTGTCAATGATATATAGGAATTTTGCTTGCAGGGAAAAGAAGGTGATTGTCCCTCTGTACAAGGTAATGGTTAGGCCGCACCTTGAGTACTGCGTACAGGTCTGGAGGCCTCATATTTGGAAGGATGTAGATTTGCTTGAACGTGTACAGAGAAAGGCAACAAGATTGGTGAGGGGAATGAAGGGATCCTCTTACCAAGAGAGGCTTAAGTTCTGCAAATTGCAGTGGCTGAAGACTAGGCACTTGCACGGTGATATGATTGAGGTGTATAAGGCCTTGAATGGGTTCAGCACACTGAATTCTGATGGGATCCTTCCACTTGTTCAGATTACGAACCTAAGGGGGCATAAATTCAAATTAAGAAAGGACAGATGTAGAATAGATGTGCGGAAATTTGCCTTTAGCCAGCGGGTGGTTAATTGCTGGAGCAAACTGCCATCTGTCGTTGTGGAAGTTGATAGGTTAAATAAATTTAAGGAGGAACTGGACAGGCATTTGGAGGGAATGGTGTGTGTTTTTTTTTTTTGCTGATGCTGCATAAGTTCATACACTTGCTTTGTTGCATCGCATGCCACTACTACTACTGCTACATCCATTTAGGCCGCAACGTTGAACAATATTTCTTAGTTGCCGTGAAAAGTCTAGTAGCTTCCAAGATTAATTCTTTAAATGCTTCCCATTTTGAATTTGCTGTTGGTAACATCATCAGTTGGTCCCACCATATTGAATTTAAATACTATCTCAGAGCAACATAGTCACCTTTATGAAAACAAAAACCCTTCCCTTTACCCCTGACAGTAGTTAACTCTGAGTAAATCCCACTTCAGCACCCTGTGGTCACTGCTGCTTTGTGGTTCCTTTATCTACAGATTCTTAATACATGAAGAATCACTACCAATAATCATATCAACAGTATTACTCCCTCTAGTTGCCTCCCGAACATGCTACTGTAGATAACAATCATCCAAATAAATCCAGAAATGCCTTGCTAGTGTGTTAGTGACCAACCCACAAATTCCGTCAATCTCTAGGAAATTGAAATCCCCTTTATAAGACACTCTGATTTACTGGTCCACTCTTTTTCTCTGAATAATTGCTCATTATACTCATCAGTTTCATTAGGTCTATAACGCACACCTACTCTCATTTTTCCTTTCTCAGTGCTTATGTCACACCAAACAGACTCAACATTGCATTGTCCACCAACATCAATTGGATGCACTTCCTTAGATTAGATTAGATTTTGTTTCTTAACTAGTAGCATAACTCCTCCTCCCCCCTTCCTGTCCTGTCTATCCTTTCTGGACACATTGTACTCTCCAAATTCCAATTCTGCACTGCTTATGCCTGTGTGACACCACGTCTCTGGTATCCCAAACATATCTGCCTTTGATGTCTTTACTAGCACTTCAAGCTCATCAAATTTATTAACTATACTCCTAGCATTGGTGTACATGCAAATATACATGCACCTGTTTCTACTCTGTTACCCTAACACAGCCCATGTATTTACTTGCTCAACTATGAATACCAGCAGTCCCGGAAATCCCCCATTGCCTTGCTTTCCAGGCTGCTACTCAATTGCATTTCAATAGAAGCAGTGCAACAATCACTTTCACCTCTGCCAGCAGCTACTGTTAATCTATTAGTCCATATATCCCCCTCAAGCTAGCAGTTTTCCGACCCACCTAACTCTGCCTTGATAGCATCAGCAAATATTCCTGCACCCTTTCTATTTAAGTGTATCCCATCCGTGTTTCCACCAGTCTCCTACTCTTAATATCATTAGTGCCAACGTGTACAACAATATCACCCTTTGTGCCCTTAAAAGATGATATGTGCTCTACAAAGTCATCAACCTTTGCCTCTGGCAGACATACCCTAGTCCTGTTTCGCATATCCTTTTTTCACAATATGTTCCCCATTTCCCTGACAGTAGAGTCACCAAGAACAACTAGTTCCTTTGGGACCAGCACATTCTGCCTTGGGGGTTGCCGCTGTGTTGCATGATGTTCAAGTGCATGCTCTGGCATTGATGTGGACAGCTGAGAGCTTGATGGGCCCCTCAATTTAAATCCTTCGAGGGCATCCACCCTATCCTTCAACTCTCATATAGGCCCATAGCAATGCTGAGTTGGCACCTGATTTCTTCACACTCCTTACATTGCGCACACACAAAGATATTCCCCTTAGCAATATCATGTTCCATTCCTGATTGATCCACAAACATCAAACAAGCAGTGCATTTCAAAAGGCTGTGATTCAGAGGATAACTGTCCCCCTCAGTTCTCCCCTGAACCACAGCACTCTCATTAGTTTGAGCCTTTTGCTTTGCTGCTCTGGTCTGAGTGATGATTTCTATTAAATTTCAAATAAAATTCCAATACAAAATATAACCCTAAACTTATATCCCAATGTAGTTATAACACTATATATATATATGTATTTCAGTATTGAATATCTCCGAGTTACGTTATATGACTTTCTTATCTCCTATCAAGTTATATATATGTATTCATTTATAATGTTGCATTTGTAAAAACTAAGTCGTTATATGTATTTAGTTAAAAAAAAGTACAATTTAATTGACAATGAAATTTAATAAGATTAGTAAATTTTACTGATTAATTGATACTACTATACTCGCTATCTAGGTTTCCGTTAAACCTTATGCTATCTAAAAACCCTACACTATCAGATGTGCTGAGGATAGTAAACAATACATGAACACTTAGTCTCAGTTATGTCTGCAGTGGTAGGAGTCACACAAAGCTTAGTGTGATGCCCAAACTGAAGAATTTTTTGAAGGATTAAACTTGTTGCAGATTAAATAGAAGAAATGAACTTGAGAATGAGCACATTTGAAGGGGGGAAGAATTTCATACCTATGTCTTTTATACTCCATTCTCAGCACTTTTTGACCATCTCTTATAAATTGAGTAATGCTGGCTGCAGAATAGATGGGTGAAAATTTGCTTTCAGCCAGAGAATAATTGATTGCTGGAACAAACTGTCACCTGGTGTTGTGGGAATTTTAGTTTATTAAAATCTGTTTTATATTATCAAAATATTTCTTGAATATATGTTTGTTCACAATATTTGCCTTGTTTTGCATCTATGAAGATGAATCATAATAACCAAAAATTGAGATTATGATATTAACTTCAATTCAGTACCATATTTATGCAATTTATTTTTTTTCCCTGGAAAACATTGCTTGAAATTCCCTTGTATCTTATGGTAGGCAGGTAGTAATAGAGGCATGTGATGCAAGAAAGCAATTATATGAGCTTATGTAGCATCAGCCAAAAAAAAAAAAAAAAAAAAACTCGCGCAACCATTCCTTCTAAATATTTGTCCAGTTCCTCCTTGAATTTATTTAAGCTATCAACTTCCACGACAGATGGAAGTTTGTTCCAGCAATTAACCACCCGCTGGCTAAAGGAAAATTTCCACACATCTGTTCTACAACTGTCTTTCCTCAATTTGAATTTATGCCCCCTTAGGTTCATAATCTGAGCAAGTGGAAGAATCCCATCAGAATTCAGCGTGCTCAACCCGTTCAAGGCCTTATACACCTCAATCAGATCACCTCGCAGGTGCCTAGTCTCCAGTCACTGCAATTTGCAGAACTTAAGCCTCTCTTGGTAAGAGGATCCCTTCATTCCCCTCACCAATCTTGTTGCCCTTCTCTGTACATGGTCAAGCAAATCTACATCCTTCTTAAAATGAGGCCTCCAGCCCTGTATGCAGTACTCAAGGTGTGGCCTGATCATTGCCTTATACAAAAGGATAATCACCTCCTTGTCATTGTTCAATATACTTTTTCTTATCAGATATTGTTCAATATACTGTATTTCTTATCCATTTAATATCAACTTAGATACAAAGCAAATTGCAGAAAAAAATCACTGGGATTTTTCACATGGAGAAAATATTACTTGAAAGTGAAATTATTACATTGCGAAACCAATATCTTCCTAAAAGCCAGATCAGAAAAATACTTTTGGAAATATTTTGCCGAGAAAAGTATCCAAATGTAAAAAAATGCAGTGAACTTTTAAATTCCTGTTTTGGTTCCACATATCTATGTGAATCGGCATTTTCATATTTGAAAAAAAATTAAAAACAATAAAAAAAAGACGAAGAATCGCTCTACTCTTACGGACTTGCATACAGAAGTTTCTTTACAGTTGGCCTTATCACAGTATATTCCCAATTTTAAAAGCTTAGCAGATGACATGAAGACAAATTTTTGCATAAATTAAATACATATGAATTTAAAATAAGAATTCTGTATTATACTTAAATTTAAAAACAACATTTTTCAATATCTGTTGATTAACTTTTTTTAACCATGTGCAATGAAATTCTTGAGATGGTAGATCGCAGCACATTTTGAAGAAATAAAGTTTGGTTTGGATTTTGTTGGCGCATTAGCAACTAAGGCTATAATGCGCAAGAAATAAAGTAGATCACATCACAAATTAAGTTGGTCACCCCTGATGTATAGGAATTTTGCTAGAAGGAACAGGGATTATCCCGCTATACAAGGCAATGGTCAAGGCAAAGGATATTGAGTTTCTAGAACGAGTACAAAGAAAGTCAACAAAGATTGGTGAGGGGAACAAAGGGGTGTTCTTACCAAGAAAGGCTAAAGTTCTGCAAATTGCAGCACCTGGAGAGTAGGCACCTGTGAGGTGATATGACTGAGGTGTATAAGGCCTTAAATGGGTTGAGCAAATTGAATGCTGAAGGGATTCTTCCTCTTGCTTAGATTAAGAACTTGAGGGGGCACAGATTCAAATTGAGGAAAGACAATTGTAGGTTAGATGTGCGGAATTTTGCCTTTAGCCAGCGGGTAGTTAATTGGTGGAACAGATTTCATCTTTTGTTGTGGAAGTTGATAGCCTAAATAAATTTAAGGCTAAGCTCGACAGACATTTGGAATGAATGGAGAGGTAAAATGGGAGGGGTTTTTTTTTTTTTTTTTTTGACTGATGCTGCATAAGCTTTCTTTCTTGCATCGTATGCCTCTACTAATGCTAATGCCTGGTGCATGCATTACAAATGATGTCACGGCAAAAGATAAAGACATCAGATGTCCAGCTGCAGCCGTTGGATATCTCAATTAACATATCCTTTAAAGTATTTAATTTGTGCATGGGGAGTGAACCAAATGATGATTTGACACTAACAGGATGATGAAGTGATTCTTTTCTTAGGTGTGCAAATGAGTGAAAACTTAGTGTGAGTTAAATAATTTTCATTAATTTTTGAAATTTCTTAAGACGTGGCAATTGCGATGTCTTTCAAGAAACTGCTTTCAGAACACTGCTGGCTTGGTGGGAAGGGTGGTAGATACACAGACTAATAGATTAACAACAGCCAAAGGCATAGATGAGTGATTCTTGCAGTGCTTCTATTCGAACATGCAGCAGCCTAGAAAGCAAGGTGTTGCGGATTTCAAGACCTGCTGGTAGCCCTCATGGAAAAAACAAATACATGGGCAGTGTTAGGGTAACTGAGATTAAGAACAAGTGCATGTATACCTACAAGTATGCTAATGCTAAAAGCATAGTAAATAAGTGTGAAGTACTGTACAAGTCAGGAAATGTCAATAATATAGGGATGTTGGTGACATGTCACTCAGACATAAGGAATGCAGATTTTGAATGTGGGGTGTGCAATGTGTACAGAAAAGACAGAGGGCGGTGGGTAGAGTTATGCTCTGAGTTAAGAAACATTTTACAAAGGGTACTAGGAAAGTTTTGCAATACAGCTTTGTTTATTTAATTTTTTCAAAGTAATTTCCTCTACATTCAATACACCTCTCCATCCTCCAAAACCAATCTTTAAACCAGTTCTGCCAAGTTTCACTAGGGAGTAAAGCACACTCGTTGTCCCAAGCCCGTAGAAGGTCCTCATCACTGGAAAACCGCCTCCCTTTTGGCTTCATTTTCACATGCGGGAACAGTGCAAAGTCGCAGGGAGCAAGGTCTGGACTGTAGGGAGGGTGCTCGAGAAGTTTCAGTCCTGTCGTGGTCAAATATTCGGTGCAGGCTTTGGCGCGGTGAGCTGCAGCATTATCGTGATGGAGGTACCAGGTGTCCATTCTTGACTTTGGCCGCAGGTTCTTCATAGATCCAATGACTTTAGGCAGGCATTGTTCAGTATACCACTTAGCTGTGACTGTCTTCTGCGTGTCCAAAACGACACGTTCCACAATTCCACTCGATTTGAAAAATACAGCTATCATTTTCTTCTTTACAGATCGGGATTTTCTGACAATCGCGGGTGTGTCGTCATCATCAAAGACCCAATCTTTGTTTTGAGCCTTGGTGGCAGATCGTAATAGTACAGCCAAGTCTCGTCACCTGTCACGATGTTGTTCACATACCGAGATTGTCCCTTATCAAACTTTTTTAACATTTCCCGGCACCAAGTCACACGTCGTGTCATCTGCTCTTCAGTCAGTTGATGCGGCACCCAGAGAGAACAAAGTTTCTTCACGTGCAAATGATCTTGCAGAATCGAACGAATTGCTGGTGCATTTAGGCCCAAAGTATCCTCTATCTGTTGGTAGGTCACTCGCCTGTTTTCGTCAAGCATTTTCCTCACAGCAGTAACGTTTTCCTCCGTAACTGACGTTCGTGGCCTTCTCAGCCTCTCAGAATCCTCCAGAGTGAAATTTCCCCTTTGGAATTCTCTATACCACCTGAATATTGTTGTACGATGTGGACAATCATCATCTAGTGCAAGAGTCATTTCTTCAAAGCACTGGTCTATGGTTAAACCATGCACGAAATTATACCGCAAAACTGTCCTTATCTCATTTCGTGACCACGATGCCATCGCAAGCACTTTACACTCTCACTACTAATGAATAACTGAGCCCATCGACTTGGCGCAGCGGCTACTATGCACGTATGAACATGTCTCAACATGCAGCAACAAGCAGCTTCCTGTGATTCATTGTTGCGTCATATTGCAAAACTTTCCTAGTACCCTTTGTATATATAAAGTTGTGCATTCAGTTGACATGGATAGCCAGTGCAACATTGAGTCAGTTTGTTGCGATGTAAGCAGTGGGGAAACAAAAACAAGAGTAGGTCTGTGTTATATATAGTAATGACTATATGTCTTATAGTATGGTATTTTAACTAACTTCTTTAATTAAACACTTCCTAGTTCATTTCACAAATATACGTGGTCTCAATTCTAATCTCAACGATGTCCATTTCCACTTGCAGTCTGCCAAACCCCATGTACTTTTTCTGACAGAATCTCAGTTATCGGTTGATTCAACTACTGCTCATCTCAGTTGCCCAAACTATTTGCTGTATGATTCCTTTTGCCTCAAAGGTGGTACTTGTGCATATGTCCGTTCTGATATTCCCTGTCAGAAACTTGGTAATTTGGAATCTTCTCTGACTTAAAAATTTCTCTACCTCATTGTGTCAAATTCATCTGTTGCCTCTACCATTCTCCCAACTCCACTAATCACTTGGAACTCTTTGACATCCTCTCTTTGCAACTTGACTTTCTCCAGTCCAACTTTCCTAACGGTGAGGTAATTTTCCTTTGTGATTTTAATGTTCACAACTCCAGCTGGCTTCTGTTTTCTAGTCACACCGATCCAGCTGGTCGAGATGCTAAGGCTTTTACAATTACTAATGACCTTGCACAGATTGCTCATTTACTATCGAGGCAACAGAATTCATCTGTTGTCTCTACCGTTCTCCCAACTCTGCTAATCACTTGGAGCTCTTTGACTTCCTCTCTTTGCAACTTGACTTTCTCCAGTCCAACTTTCCTAACAGTGAGGTAATTTTCCTTGGTGATTTTAATGTTCACAACTCCAGCTGGCTTCTGTTTTCTAGTCACACCGAGCTGAGGCTTTTGCAATTACTAATGACCTTGCACAGATTGTTCATTTACCTACAAGAATACTGGACAATCCTAACCATACAGCCAGCACGCTTGATCTTTTTCTCTCACAAACAAACTTCTGAGTACTTTCGGGTAAGGGAAGCGCATAGGATGATAGGATTAATTTCCTTTTTATTTATTTTTTATATCATTTTATTATTTATTTTTTATTTCATTTTATTATTTATTTTTTATTTCATTTTATTATTATTATTTTTTATTTATTAATTATTATTATTTAGTTATTTATTTTATTTATTTTTTGTTTTTATCATTGTTTTGTTCGGATTTTTTTTTTTTTTTTTTTTTTTTTGGCTGGTGCAGCATAAGCCATAGGCTTTCTTGCACCATACGGCCGTTACTAATACACCGTCGAAGTGAGTGGTCCTTTAGGCACCTCAGATCAACTTGGTGATTGTCTCTTCTACAATGGAGCCTTTATCTCATGGCTATTCCCAACCTCGTATTGTTTGGCATTACAAGAATGCAAAATGGAATGACCTACGAGATTTCTTTTCTTCTTTCCCTTGGTCTGATTACTGTTTCAAAACTTCTGATGTCAACGTTTGCTCAGATCGTGTCAGTGAAATTATTCTTGTAGGAATGGAATCCTTTATTCCACACTCCACTTTAAAATCTCGTCCTTCATCTAAACCTTGGTTTTCCAATAAATGTGCTAAGGCTGTTCAAGAGAAGAATGTTGCATTTATCAGTCCAAACTAGAGTTTGAACAGGCTAAGAGTAGAAAACTTGCTTCTTGCCCTAATGGTAGCCGAGCATTCTGGTCTTTTGCCAAAGCTATTGGCTGCAACTTTTGCCCATCTCTGCTCCCACCCCTGTCAAAACCAGATGGTTCTGTTGTCACTTCAGCCAAGGATAAAGCTGACCTGGTAGCGTGCCATTTCCCTTACAACTCATGTATTAGTGATCTTGGTAAAACACCTCCCACCATTCCCAACACGCTCCATTCAATGCCTCCTCTGGTCTTCCGTGAAAAGGATGTCAGAAGGATTTTGATGAATCTTGATGCTAAGAAAGCTCCAGGTCCTGATGGTATTTCTCCACTTGTTCTCAAAACCTGTGCTCCTGAACTTACTCCTATTCTTTGCCGCCTTTTTTCACTTTCTTATTCCAAAGGTGTTTTTCCTTCTGCTTGGAAATTTGCTCATATCCAGCCAGTTCCTAAAAAGGGTGACAAATTCCTCCCATCCAGTTATCGTCCCATTGCAATTACTTGTACTCTTTCCAAAGTAATGGAGAATTCAATTAACCGCCAACTCTTAAACTACCTAGAAACCTTCCGTCTGATCAATGATCGCCAGTATGGATTCCGTCAGTGTCGATCCACTGGTGATATTCTGGCTTATGTTACCCATTTATGGACTAATTCAATGGAAAGGTTTGGTGAAACACAAGTAGTTGCTCTTGACATCTCAAAGGCTTTTGATCATGTTTGGCATAAAGGTCTTCTAAACAAGCTTCCATCTTAGGGTTTTCCAACTGCTTTTAGTAATTGGTTATCCAGTTTTCTCTCTGATTGCTCACTGAGGGTGATGGTAGATGGCTCTGTCTTCTAACTTCTCCACTAATGCTGGTGTCCCCACCAAGGGTCAGTTCTTTCCCCATTTTTTTTCTCTTGTATATTAATGACCTTCCAGCGACTGGAAATCCTATCCATAGTTTTGCCGATGATAACACCTTACATTCAACTTCTCGAATATCCGCTACCAATTCCTTAAATGCCAATTTCTAGATAATTCTCCAGCTGGGCAAAGACAACTTAGTTGATTTCAATCCTTCTAAAACTCAGTCTTATCTTATATTGCACAAAAAGGATTATTCTGCTCCTATGCTTATTTTTGGTGAAACTATGATTTCTAAGCAAAATGATATATCTCTTTTGGGGATTACCCAGACTTCTAATCTCTCTTGGCACAAGCATATTACAAATATTGCTTCCTCTGCATCTAAAAAACTTGGTTTTCTCTTTCGCTCTCAGTGTTATTTTTCTTCCAAACAGCTATTCACTCTGTGCAAATTGCAAATCCGACCTACCATGGAATATTGTTCCCACATCTGGGGTGGTGCCCCCAAGACCTCTCTCAGACTTCTAGATTCCATTCAGAAGAGGGCAGTTAGGTTAATTAATGACTCCCCTCTCTGTCTCATAGATGTACTGTTTCTGCTGCATGCCTTTTCTACAGATACTTCCATGGGCACTATTCTTCTGAATTGGCTTCTATAATTCCCGATCTCTCATTCAAAACAGTTCGAACACGTACCGCCAACATCCATTTACTGTCCGTCTTCAAACTCACTGAAGCAACTTTTCATCATCTGGTTTATTCATTCAACTGCCGTTTTCTGAAACAATCTTCCTTCATACGTATTTCCTGAAAATTAAAGTCTACAGAAGTTAAAGTCTAATGTCAACAAATATATTCTTTCGTCTTCTGAACCTCCAATCCAAGCACGGTACCAAGTACTATAGGTTCTGTTTGGGGTTTTCATAAAAAAAAACTTTCCAGATATTGGCTGAAACTTAAGTTGGTCACTTGCACATACTAGTAAAACCTTTTTTGGATTTCTTGGATGACATGTTTTCTATATAAGCATGTTAGTAGCAGCGAGAGAGAGAGAGAGAGAGAGAGAGAGAGAGAGAGTGTGTGTGTGTGTGTGTGTGTGTGTGCAATAATCTTGATCTGATTATCAGGAGTGATTCTTTATGCATTGAGAACCTGCAGATAAAAGAACCACCAGGTGGCAGTTATCACAGCATGTTGATGTGGTAGTTGCATCTTTAAGAAATCCCAAGGGTGAAGGGAAGGGATTTTGCTTTTCTAAAGGTGACTGATGTGGTCTCAGGCAATTTTTATATTCTACACAGTGGGACCAACTGATAATGCTACCAACAACAAATTCAAAATGCGAAGTATTCAGGGAAATAATCATAAACCTACTAGGCTTTTTCATAGCAACTAAGAAATACTATTCAAGGCTAGTATGTCAGATGAAATAATGAAAAGCATGGCAGAGAAGAAAATTGCATGGGATGCATATAAATTATCGGGTGATACAAAAAAGCCTATAGTAGATATAAACTAGACTGTAATCAAGTCACAAAGTTTTCTCATAATCAAGCTAAGTTAGATTATGAGAAATCTTTGGCAAAGGATGCAAAGAAGAAGACTGCATTACACGTGTGAACACTAGAAAGAATGGGATGAATCGCATTCGCCTGCTTCATATCGATGGTTCAACTGCTTATGATCCTGCTCAGGTTACTGATGAACTGAATAATTTTGGATGTACATTCACACATGAGAAATTCTTTAAGGAAGTGGATGCCAGAAGTTTATCAAACTAACAGGGAGCTAAATGATGTAATAACTGAGAGGAAAATGGAAGAGAAATTGTTAAAGTTAAACATATGAAAGTCACCTGGGGTGATTGGAATCTACTCAGTTATATTAAGGGGGGCACATAAAGGAGGTAAACTAACCCTTAGCCATAATTATGAGTGCTCCTTTTGATTCAGGGGAAGTCCCTGTGGACTGGAGATTTGCAAATGTTAACCAGGTCACAATGAGGATCAAATGGTGACATGAGTAATTGCAGACCTGTTAGCTTAACTTTTGTTCCAGGGAAAATGATGGATATGGAATGACTAGTTAAAGAAGTAGTGCAGGGCCATGTAGACAGGAGTGCAATTATACTTCAGTCACAGTATGGATATGTTAAGTGGTGATCTTGTTTGACCAATTTGATTGGATACTATGATGCAGTAAGAAAGGAACTGGAGGCAAAAAAATAATTTATAAAAGTTTTTTCATCCCATTCCATTAAATTGCTATTTTTTGATAAAGGTTTGCAGAAAAATAATAATTTAATGTACAAATTGGAGCAGTATGGCATTAAGGACAAGTTACTGCTAAGGATAAAGCGATGGTTGAGTGGGAGAAGACAGAGAGTGGGTATCAGTGGACATTGCTCTTCATGGACATTTCATATCTTAGTAGACAAAAAATTATTAATTCCAGGAAATTGAATATCAAAACAAAATTTGAAATAAAAAATTATTTATATTTAAAATTATTTATTTTTAAAATAAATATTTATTTATTAAAAATATATTTTAAAAATATTTATTTCTTTTCATTATAACTTTGAAAATTACAGTTCCATAACCATGTTAACTGATGATATATTAAGGAATCCTTATGTGCTGTGATGTAACAACTTGATCTTAGGTATAGCTTAGCTTAATTATCAGCACTCGCCTCATAGTAATCCGCTTGGTTTGATGAAAGTTTCAACACGTACATAGTAGTTATGAAATTTTAAAATTCTGATTAGTAACTATTTTTAAATAAAGAAATTATGAATTTAAAAAAATAATAATAAAAATTAGAAATTCCTAAATTTTAAAATTTAGGAATTTCTTTAAAAAAAATTTAAAAAATTGTTAAAATTTGCCGAAAAAAGGAAAGTGCAAAAATAAAATAAAAGTGAGATAAAAGGTAATAGTCAACCATCTTCAGTTAGCTATAGTGGAAAGAGAAGAACACACTGATGCTATATACTGGTTAAGTTCCCAAAATGCTTTTCAGTGCACATGGAAACTTTATTTGTGCTAAATTCCAAATAGGGGAGAAGTTGGTTGGAATCTTCTTGTTTAATATGTTGAACGATGTATGGCGCTTAAACCACTCAATGACGAGAGCTTCATTTTGAAAAATTTTATAATCGGAATTTAGTTTAACTACTGTAATAGCCAAATCGATGACTGGTTATGATTATAAGATTGAACATGTTGTGTTAGTTCTGCACCTGATAAATTAGATTTGAAGCTATTAAAATGGTAGTAGGCATGTGTATTAGAAATTTTTGAAGTCCCAAATTTAGCTGTAGTACTACTTGTAGCCAAGTGGTCAGGAGCGGGAATGCAGTAGCACATGCTCTTTGAGTAGGCTGGGGTTCAAGCCCCTGACTGCTGAATACGGTCGATCTGCCAACCTGCACTGGACCAGCATGGCAGATTATGGTCCATTTCCCTCAGCATGAATTGTTGAGGAGGCTTCCATCCTTCAGTGGGTTGATAATGGCTGCACTTTACCTTTTACTACCAATGTAACATGCTTGACAATCTGATTGACATCTAACCAAATCTAGATCCTGTGTCATATATTCATATGTTGTCTTGTATGAATTAAATTTAGAACCTAATTTATTATAAGATGTAAATATTAACTTGATATCTGTATTCTTAAAAACCTGTTGAAGTTGCCTAGCATGTTGTTGATGTTATGGAAGGACGATAAGGGGTTTGTGTATCTTATTCACATGGTTATTAATGTTGTTAGGGTTATTAATACTATTATGGACTTTAGTAATGGTTTCTTTTATTAGTTGTAATGGGTATTTCCTGTCGATAAATTTTTTAGTGAGGTATTGCAATTCTGCGGATAGATCTGTTTGTGTGTGACTATATAATGTAAATAGCAATAAGAGCTTAATAGACGGTACTCACCTCAATTGATCTGCTTACTTACATAGAGTTGAAGTGGAAACGAAGTTTAAATTAAGTTAAATTGAATGAATACGGAATTGTTAAAACCTGTAATTAAAATTTGCTCAAGGAAGTAGAAGTGCACTACCTCGTCCCTGGTTGTCATTTGAAAAAATATTAATATGAAACAAGTGAAGCCAATAGTCACAATGGGCGACTTTCGTGTTAAACGTCTTCGGTTGGCAATGATAGGAGAAAAAAGAAATCGTGTATTTAAAGAATACGACAGACAACATTTAGCTAATCGCACTTCTCTTAACATCAACGTCATTTTAGAACTCACCTCAATATTACTTGAAGCTAGACACTTCCGTTTTCAAAACCAAATATTTGGTCTCCCCATGGGATTAGGAATTTCAGCTCCCTTATCAGAAATCTACTTAGCCGCGATCGAAAACCAAGTACTCCAACCTTTCCCTTCCGGTATTAAACTCTACATGCAGTATGCGGACGACATATCATTAATAAGAAGCAGAGCCACCGTTGTTAATCTCTTTATTAAATTCAACACAATACATGAAAGATTAAAATACACCCTTGAAATAGAAACCAACAATAAAATCAACTTTCTTAACCTCACAATATATAAAATGGGCACCAAGCTAGGAACCAAAATCTATAGGAAAGACACACTGGAAAATATTTGCATTTTGAATCACATCACCCACTCAGTACAAAAAAGTCCGTTCTCTACAATCAAATCTACAACGCCATAAAGTTCAGTTCTTCGCAGGACGATTTATCCATCGAATTACAATATATTACAAAGAAATTCACAGCCAGGAAATACCCTTTACATCAAACCAACACACAATTTCTGTTGCAAGGAATAATGTCAATAATCCGCATAATCATAGCACCAAACAGATCACACATTATCCTACCCTACCACAGCAATCTCACCAGACAGTTTCGCCAAGTGTTCACCAGCACAGCTATCACATCAATATTTTTTTCGTACAATAAATTGGAGACTATGTTTAATACATATAAAGAGACACACGAATATCCAATAAGTGACATCAACAGTGTAATATATTTAATTAAATGTCAATCCGGTTGTAATGCATGCTACATCGGGAGCACCACTGCAAAATATTGCACCACAAAAACTTCCAATACACGTGCTTATTACAATTATAATAGCTTCAGAACCAATCAAACCAGCACTGAACTTACACAACATGTACATTCTCACAGCCACAACCCCCTAGTCGATTAGCCATCGCAATTATTAAATTAGGATCTAGTTACAAAATCTTCCAACACAAGGCACTTGTCATAGAATGGTGTCGCCATAACACTAAATTTAACGTTCTAAATACGAAACTACCAACCAACCTTTCTCCAGTCTGGTATCTTACATACATAAGATTCCCACGTCTCGAAATGCATTATCGGAACATAGGAATTCTTTAAATACATGATTTCTTTTTTCTCCTATCATTGCCAACTGAAGACGAACACGAAAGTCGCTCATTGTGACTATTGGCTTCACTTGTTTCATATTAATATTTTTTCAAATGACAACCAGAGATAAGGTAGTACACTTCTACTTCCTTGAGCAAATTTTAATTACAGGTTTTAACAATTCCATATTCATTCAGTTTAACTTATTTTAAACTTCATTTCCACTTCAACTCCATGTAACTAAGCAGATCAATTGCAGCGAGTACCGTCTATTAAGCTCTTATTGTTATTTACATTATTAAGTCAATTATACAACGGTACATTAAGAAGCTCTATAAATCATCTAAGTGTGACTATATTTAATAGCATTATATATCTGATTATAAAGAACTGCTTTTTTGATGTATAGAGGATGGTGTGAGTAGTAATGTAAGAACATACTTGTATGTGTGTTCTTTCTGTATATTTTGGTGCCTAAAAATGTACCGATTTTATATATATTGAGATTTAGAAAATTAATTTTATTATCCATTTCTACTTCAAGGGTATATTTGAGTCTCATGCATTGTATTAAATGTATTAATTAAAGTGTCAATAGTTGTTTTGTTACCTATTAAAAGGACGTTGTCCGTGCATCTCGTATACAATTTGATACCTAGAGGAAAATGTTGAAGTATTTTTTTCTTCAATAGAAGTGAGGTAGAGGTACATTGGTAGTACAATAGCTAAATTTGGGACTTCAAAAATTTCTAACACACATGCCTACTACCATTTTAATAGCTTCAAATCTAATTTATCGGGTACAGAACTAACACAACATGTTCAATCTTATAATCATAACCGGTCATCGATTTGGCTATTACAGTAGTTAAACTAAATTCCAGTTATAAAATTCTTCAAAATGAAGCTCTCATCATTGAGTGGTTTAAGCACCACACATCGTTCAACATATTAAACAAGAAGATTCCAACTAACTTCTCCCCTATTTGGAATTTAGCACGAATAAAGTTTCTAAGTGCACTGAAATGCATTTCGGGAACTTAACCAGTATATAACATACTTCGCGTGTTCTTCTCTTTCCACTATAACTAACTGAAGATGGTTTTGTAAGTTGCTCGTCTGCGACTATTAGCTTTTATCTCACTTATTTTATTTTTAATACATAATTTTAATTAGACAACTATAGAATGGAATGTGCACTTTCCTTTTTTAGGCAAATTTTAACAATTTTTTTAAAGCTCATAATTTAGTAGTTTCTAATTTATTTTATTTTTTTTATTCATAATTTCTTTAAGTTAAAAATAGTTACTAATCGGAATTTAAAAATTTCATAACTACTATGTACGTGTTGAAACTTTCATCAAACTAAGCAGATTACTATGAAGTGAGTGCTGATAATTAAGCTAAGCTATACCTATGATCAAATAACCATGTTAACTAACTTACCAGTTCCAAAACAGATTTGATGACAACCTGCCTACTTACTGTACTATTTGTGACCCTCCTATTGTCACAATCAGTTTCATTCCACTTATTTCAAAGATTTTAAAAATATAAGTGTATGAAGTTACTGAATACTCTTCTCTCACACACCAGTGAGTTTATCTATGCAGTTACATAAAGTAATTTTTAGTAGCAAAACAGAAATTGCAGGTTCTCTCCTAATACTTTTTCTTGGTGATCAATTTTATTATTATTATTTATTTTTAAGCAACAAGCTATGAATTCCGGTTACTTTTTCCGATGTGCCTTGTGTAATAATATGAAGGAATTTAAGAAAGAAATGCTATTATGTGGTATCTATATCCCGGATAAGTAAGTCTTCTTCTGTTTTTTATATATATATAGTGTTTATTTAATATTTAAAGTTTATAATGATAGAATGGTATGTGTATGGTATGGTTTTTGTCATGTGTGCAACGTTAGTGCTATTGCACATAGGGTAAATAGGCATTATACGTGCATGATTTAATATTGGTCGATTAATTCAATTAAGTGGTATTTTTATACGTGCATAATTTAGACATTATAGGTATTAGTGTGTATATGGATCAGTTAATCAAGCTAGTATATATAGGCTATCTTAATTCTGGTTGGCATAGTAATTAATACATTTACATTAACATAACGTTTATAGGCCAACCAGAATTAAGATAGCCTATATATGCTAGCTTAATTAACTGATCCATATACACACTAATACCTATAATGTCTAAATTATGCACATATAAAAATACCACTTAATTGAATTAATCGACCAATATATATAATTTGTTCTTAATCAGGAATCAATTTGTTAGACTTACCTTAAATATTAAATAGCAATGCTTTATGTATTAATTGCCTAAGGTGATTTATTATTATTATTATTATTATTAGCCATATGGTGCAAGGAAACCTGAGGCTTATACTGCACTAGCCAAAAAAAAAATTTCTGAATTAGAGAGAGAGAGAGAGAGAGAGAGAGAGAGAAAGTAGAAGGGAATCACCAAGAAAGAGAAGAATGATGATATCCAGCTGAGGATCCTGGGTGTGCCAAGCCCATACTCACCAGATGTGAGCCCGATTAATACAGATATCTGTCCGTTTGGCATCAATAACACTGGGAAAGAAACTTGATAAGATGAATTGAAAGTGGAGCTATACAATTAAAAGTTATTAACTTTTTTGTATATGGTCCACTGTAAGGAACATCTGAAAAAAATATCAAAGAAATTGAAGAGAGCAAATTTGGAGGCTGTTGATAATGTAAAAAAAAAAAAACTTAAATAAGGGGGCATAAAAAACTGGTGAAGGCAATGATAATTTATGACAGAAGAGGATGGTGGTTGTCAATTTCAATTACTACAAGAGATTGCAATGGAATGAGAAATTTAAGACAGACCAAAAATTTCCTCCTTTTTTCCATAGCTACAAACTCTAGGTTTACAATGGCAAATCTCCTATTTAATATGATTCTATCCTTTTCTGTTTCACTGCCATAATATAGTTGGTATTATAATTTTTTTTTCGCAAAAAACAGAGAAACTACATTAAAATTGGAATTTAAAAAAAAAAAGTGTATTTATTTATGTTAAACAAATGCCACTGTAATAAATACCTTAGAATAATGTACCATAATCACTCAGTTAGCCTTAAAAAAAAGAAAAAAAACACAAGCAAACTTTATTATGCAGATTTTTCATTTCCAAAATGCGTGCTATGGAATTTCATTTCCAAAACATGTGTGCCCAGGATGATAGCCTCTCTCAAATTAGAAAGCGATAAAGATTAATAAAAGAATTTAAAGCTTATGAAAAAAGAAATCTAATATCATTAAAGATTTATTTTCAAATAAAATAAAGGTTTTCAACTTCTTGCAATGCCAGTCATCTAGAAATACAAGACAAAACTATTATTATCATTATTATTATTATATGGTGCAAGGAAGCTTGAGGCTTATGCTGGAACAGTCAAAAAAAAAATTCCACAGTACCTTGAGAGAGAGAGAGAGAGAGAGAGAGAGAGAGAGAGAGAGAGAGAGAGAGAGAGAGAGAGAGAGAGAGAGAGAGCTAGAAGGAAATCACCAAGAAAGCAAGAAGAAAGGGATGATTATATCCAGCTCGGGACTCTGGGTTTGCCAATCCCATACTCACCAGATGTGAGACCCCTGAGGTTATTGCCAAACTC
The DNA here is from genome assembly GCF_048544385.1 of Mastigoproctus giganteus. Classification (NCBI taxonomy): domain Eukaryota; kingdom Metazoa; phylum Arthropoda; class Arachnida; order Uropygi; family Thelyphonidae; genus Mastigoproctus; species Mastigoproctus giganteus. The sequence continues at coordinate 217,982,717 of NC_143582.1, read as the reverse complement.
CAGTCAATAAATTAGTAGGAGATCACCCTCCTTGTCAGTGACAATTATAAAACACCAGTGAGAGAAAAGTACAGTGACAATATGTCATCAATATCAAACAGACTGATGCTGAACTGAACTGAACTGTGCCACAACACTCAACTTTTACTGTATTTATACCTATGGGAAAGGAAGCATCAATGCAGTTCAGTGAATGTTGTGATGATCTGTGTGAAGATATGAGCCAATGAATTGTTACCATTTCAATTTCAAATTATATAATGCTACATTTATAAAAGAAGCTGTATGACTTTATGAATAGTGCAGTTTGGTCCTTGAGGTTGACACAGACATTCTGTCAGATATGCCAGACAAGCTGTACTTGCTACCTTCGAGTCTAAAACGCTAATGGAACTGATATTCGGGTGACATTCAAGTCAAGTGGACCCAATTTCGGCAAAGTCCGGACGGTCTGTGACAGCCAAACCCTCTGCTTGTAGCTTCACGATGGTGGGACTGTTAGTAATTCTTGGTATAACCTCAATGCACAAGCATGGGTCGAGGTGTGGCGCCCACGCCACTTGGAGGAATGCTGCCCCTCTGTATTACCAGGCAATACTAGGTTGTAGATGACTCTCATCAATCAGTGCAATAACACCACTTTGCTTTTTGAAAGCTTGAAGTGGTGGAACCCATGTTTAGTCTCCAGAGCTAAGTTCCAGTCAACCCTTCCCATCTCTTCCATCATGCAGTTATGACTGATGACTTTTTGCGTTATGATGAAAGTCATGGCGAGATCCAATGTTCCTTACATTTCGAGGGTACAACTCTAAAACAGTGTTTGCAGGCCGGCCTCTAGTTAGTACACCAGGCCGAACCTATTGGTAACTTTTTAGGAGGCTTCCGGATCAGCTAGTGTATAATCTTGCTACCTGTACTCTGCCAGATAGTGGCTGGAGGGAGTCCTAGTAATGTGTATGTGGGGGGCATTGTTGAGGCCACGTTATGTCAAGGATCTGGGTATATTCTTACCATGTGTATGCCATATCCAAAAATTTCATTACTTCATACAGCATGTCCCACCCACTTTTTCTTACTATTGAATACACCATGAATTGTCAAACTAATAGAGTAAGCTTATCTGCAAAAAGATCTAAACCTCCCAAACACTTCCTAGTTAATTTCACATATATACGTGGTCTCAATTCTAATCTCAATGATGTCCATTTCCACTTGCAGTCTGCCAAACCCCATGTACTTTTTCTCACAGAATCTCAGTTATCGGTTGATTCAACTACTGCTCATCTCTTTTGCCCAAACTATTCGCTGTATGATTCCTTTTGCATCAAAGGCGGTACTTGTGCTTGGAGACCGCACCTAAAGAAAGACATCGAGCTTCTTGAAGGGTGCAAAGACGGGTAACTCACCTAGTGAGATCGGCAAAAGGGCGTCCTTATGAAGAAAGACTTCGAATATGTGGGTTGCAGAGTTTGGAAACTAGACACCTTAGAGGAGATTTGATTGAGGTGTTTAAGGCTCTGAGAGGCATCAGTAAAATGAATGAGGATAAAATTTTCAAGATTATAAATGATGCTAGAACTAGGGGACATAAATTCAAGTTACGGTGGGGGGGGGGAAATGTTTAGATTGGACTGCAGAAAGTTTTATTTTAGCCAGCGAGTTATAAATTACAGGAATAAGTTGCCTACATCGGAGGTAGACTGACAGTTTGGGGAAATTCAAAGGTCATCTGGATAGTACCTTTAGGTGAGGAAAGCGCATAGGATGATAGGTTTCATTTCCTTTTTTTATCATTGTTTTATTCGGGGGTTTTTTTTTGGCTGGTGCAGCATAAGCAATAGGCTTTCTGGCACCATGCGGCCATTACTAATACTAATATGTCCGTTCCGATATTCCCTGTCAGAGACTTGGTAATTTGGAATTTCCTCTTTTCGATCTTCTCTGACTTAAAATCTCTCTACCTCATTATATCATATTCATCAGTTGTTTCTACTGTTCTCCCAATCCACTAATCACTTGGGAGTTCTTTGACTTCATCTCTTTGCAACTTGACTTTCTCCAGTCCAACTTTCCTAATAGTGAGGTAATTTTCCTTCGTGATTTAAATGTTCACAACTCCAACTAGCTTCCGTTTTTTTCTAATCACACCGACCCAGCTGGTCGAGATGCTGAGGCTTTTGCGATTACTAATGACCTTGCACATATTGTTCATTTACCTACAAGAATACTGGACAATCCTAACCATACAGCCAACATGCTTGACCTCTTTGACTCACCGTCGAAGTGAGTGGTCCTTTAGGCACCTCAGATCACAACTTGGTGATTGTCTCTTCTCCAATAGAGCCTTTATTTCATGGTTATCCCCAACCTCGTATTGTTTGGCCTTACAAGAATGCAAAGTGGAATGACCTGCGAGATTTCTTTTCTTCTTTCCCTTGGTCGAATTGCTGTTTCAAAACTTCTGATGTCAACGTTTGCTCGGATTATCAGTTAAATTATTCTTGTAGGAATGGAATCCTTTATTCCACACTCCACTTTAAAATCTCGTCCTTTATCTAAACCTTGGTTTTCCAATAAATGTGCTAAGGCTATCCAAGAGAAGAACGTTGCATATTGTAATTGGCTTGTTTCCAATTCTTCAGTTTCATTTTCTGTTACACCAAAGCTCGCAACAGTTGTAAAGCAGTTATTAATCAGTCCAAACTAGATTTTGAACTGGCTAAGAGTAGAAAACTTTCATCTTTCCCTAATGGTAGCTGAGCATTCTGGTCCCTTGCCAAAGCTATTGGCTGCAACTTTTGCCCATCTCTGCTCCCACCTCTGTCAAAACCAGATGGTTCTGTTGTCACTTCAGCCAAGGATAAAGCTGACCTGGTAGCGTGCCATTTCCCTTACAACTCATGTATTAGTGATCTTGGTAAAACACCTCCCACCATTCCCAACATGCTCCATTCAATGCCTACTGTGGTCCTCTGTCAAAACGAAGGATTTTGATGAATCTTAATGCTAAGAAAGCTCCACGTCCTGATGGTATTTCTCCACTTGTTTTCTAAACCTCTGCTCCTGAACTTACTCCTGTTCTTTGCCACATTTTTTCACTTTCTTATTCCAAAGGTGTTTTTCCTTCTGCTTAGAAATTTGCTCATATCCAGCCAGTTCCTAAAAAGGGTGACAAATCTCTCCCATCCAATTATCGTCCCATTGCAATTACTTCTACTCTTTCTAAAGTAATGGAGAAATCAATTAACCACCAACTCTTAAACTACCAACTCATGGAAGGTTTCTAAACTTCTGTCTGATCAACGATCACCAGTATGGATTCCGTCAGTGTCGATCCACTGGTGATATTTTGGCTTCTGTTACCCATTTATGGACAAAATTAATGGAAAAGTTTGGTAAAACACAAGCAGTTGCTCTTGACATCTCAAAGGCTTTCAGTTGTGTTTGGCATAAAGTTCTTCTAAACAAGCATCCATCTTATGGTTTGCCAACTGTTTTTAGTAATTGGTTATCCAGTTTTCTCTCTGATCGCTCACTGAGGGTGATGGTAGATGGCTCTCTGTCTTCTCACTTCTCCACTGATTCTGGTGTTCCCAAGGTTCAGTTCTTTCCCCCCACTCTTTTCTCTTGTATATTAATGACCTTCTTCCATTGATTGGAAATCCTATCCATAGTTTTTGCCTTTGATAGCATATTGCATTCCACTTTCCATTTTGAGAAACCTTGCCCTGCTGGATCAGCTTCAACTTCTCGAATAACCACTATCAATTCCTTAAATGCTGATCTCCAGGTAATTCTTCAGTGTCGCAAAGACAACTTAGTTGATTTCAATCCTTCTAAAACTCAGTCTTGTCTTATATCGCAAAAAGGATTCTTTTGGAGATTATCTTGATTTCTAATCTCTCTTGACACAAGCACATTTACAAATATTGCTTCCTCTGCATCTAAAAAACTTGGTTTTCTCTTTAGCTCTCAGCATTACTTTTCTTCCAAACAGCTGTTCACTCTGTACAAATCGCAAATCCGTCCTACCATGGAATATGGTTCCTACATCTGGGGCAGTGCCCCCAAAACCTCTCTCAGGCTTCTAGATTCCATTCAGAAGAGGGCAATTAGGTTAATTAATGACTCCTCTCTAACAGAGTCTCTCCACTCGCTGTCATAATAGACGTACTGTTTCTGCTGCATGCCTTTTCTACAGATACTGCCATGGGCACTGTTTTTCTGAATTTACTTCTATAATTCCCGCTCTCTCTTTCAAAACAGTCCAAACACGTGCCGCCAACATCCATTTACTGTTCGACTTCAAACTCACAGAACCAACTTTTCATCTTCCTTGTTTATTCATTCAACTGCCTTTTTCTGGAACAACTTTCCTTCATACGTATTTCCTGAAAATTACAGTCAACAGAAGTTCAAGTCTAATGTCAACAAATATCTTCTTTTGTCTTCTCAATCTCCAACCCAAGCATGGTGCTAAGTACTATAGGTTCTAATACCTCTCGTGTTTGAGGTTTTCATTAAAAAAAAAAAAAAAGCGAAAAAATTTAGAACTGTGGACTTAGTTTGAATGGGAGCTGACTTAGTAACATGAATTCCAAAGACCAAAGTGTGTTTCTTTGTAGCGTTGAAATTCTGCTGGATCGAAATAAATTCATAAATAGCAAGTTTCCTTAAATAAATTAAGTTAATGTTAAATATTATTTAACTTTAACTTAATAACTAACATGTAGAAAAAAGTTTTTTGACCCAAATTGAAATGAATGCATTTCAAAAAATAAATAAAAAAATAATAAATAGATTGCAAGGGATATTGATGCAGGAATTAAATTCAAATAGATTTTAAAGAGCCAAATGGTCAGGAGTGGGAGTGCCGTAGCACATGCTCTTTGAGTTGACCAGGGTTCAAGCCCCTGACTGCTGAATACGGTCAATCTGCCAACCCGTACTGGACCATCGTGGCAGATTATGGTCCGTTTTCTCTCAGCATGAATTGTTGAGGAGGCTTCCATCCTGCAGTGGGTTGATAATGGCTGCACTTTACCTTTTTACCATTATCCATTATTCAGTCTAAGTTATTCAATCAGATCAAGTAATACTCTTGATCAGTGTAAAAACCTGAGTTAAAAACAACCATTAGTTTACAAGCATCAAAAACCACACAGATTGATGTTATCATTTAGTAACTAATCTTGTTCATGAATAGGAATTAGACAATTGAAGCCTAGGAATTATCTCTATATCATTGGAGATATAAATTAGATGCGGTAGAAATTAGTGTGGCTCTGAGGATAAATCTTTACCCTGGATAAGCAGCTCTAATGTGCCATTATGACAAGTGCCAATCTGAGAACTAAGTTCTCCATAACAGTTTAGTGTTTTCACTATTTGAAGAGGTATAAGTTTGAATTCTGCTGTAGAGTGGAGGAGTTATTAAAGAAGAGCTCTTCAATCACAGCTATATAAACTGTTCTCATTGGCACCTCTGTAGCCAGGTGAGCAGGAGCAGCAGTGCGTAGCACACGCTTCTTGATTAGACCAGGGTTCAAGCCCGTGACCACCAAATACGGAGGATGCAGAAAGGTCAGGGAATGACCACCGCATATCCCCGGAGCAATATCCTTTGTTGCTAATGCTCCTAAAAACCAAATAACAAAAACAAACTAACAAACAAACTGTTCTCAGGTGGAGGGTTCCCATGAGTTATGCTAGATTTTTTTAGCCCCCCAAGCATGAAAATTGGCCCACGAAGGCACTAGCACAGTATGACCTAATATGCTCATGTCCCATAAACCAAACAATGCAGATGTAGCCGAGAACTAAATTTGCCCAATTATTGAGTAGTTTGTCAGATTCCCTATTTTCCTAAATATAGCTGTACGGCAGTGGCAAATTTGGGAAGTCTTTCTGTACCTTCTTTTTCCTGTTTCTTCTGTTTGTGGGTATGAAGGGAACAATGCTACCAAGCATGGTAGGACCACCCACAATGGCTCCCTACTGATGATTTTTGTAAAAAGAAGGTAAAACCCATAAGAGGGCAGAAATTAGATTTCTGTAATGACCACTCTTATACCTCGTGAATATTAAGATAGTATACGAGGTGGAAGTTCCAGAAGTTCCCAAAATGTATTTATAAAATAAATTAGACTCATACTGGATCTTATTCGCCACTGTCACTTTCAAAGTAGTCCCCTGGAGAGCGTAAAAACAGATTCCAGTGCTACTCCCATGATTTGAATGTATCCTGAAAGTCCTTCTCCGTCATAGTGTTCAGCACCGTTTGCAATTCGATTTGGATATCCTCTATGCTGCCAAATCTTCGACCCTTCAGCTTGATTTTCATTTCTGGGAAGAGGAAGAAGTTGCAAGGGGCTAAGTCTGGAAAATAAGGCGGGGTGGTGGATGATTGTCATGTTGTTGGATGCCAAAAACTGTGCCACAGTGAGAGATGTGTGGGCCAGCACATTGTCACAATGAAGAACCCAGTTCTTTGTGCACCACTTCTCTGGACTTTTTTCCTCCTGACAGCTTTCCTTAACCACCTCAGGATGTCGCTGTAGAACTTTGCATTGACGGTCTTGACAGGAGGGATGAATTCCTTATGGATAATCCCGTCAATGTCCAAAAAACAGATCGGCATGGACTTCACATTGCTCCTCACTTGTCGGGCTTTCTTCAGTTGGGGTGAAGATTGGCTCTTCCACTGGGATGATTGTTTCTTGGTCATACCCAAGGAGGTTTTGATAGCTCCTGGCCCATTCTTTAAGATTTCTGCTAACTTCTATGTGATACTGCTTTTGGCCTTCACTCAGTAACCGTGGCACGAACTTGCCCACGATCCTTCTCATGTTCAACTCGTCTGACAAAATCCGTGGATGCATGACGTACGATAGTCCTACAGTGTCACAAATGTTGTGAATGGTTTAAAGCAGTTATACCAGTGGTAGGTCTACATCTGGCCTAAAGCATTGTCACCAAAAGCTTGTTTCAACTTATGGGTTTCTGCTGCTGTATCTTTAAGAAGGAAACAAAACTTGATGCAAGCGGGTTGCTCTCTCACATCAGCCATCGCAAACTATGTGAAACACACCACCAAAGAAATGCACATAAATATTCAATAATTCTATCCAGCCCAACGGAATGTGGCACACTTATTCACAAAGGATGCATGCAGTGTTACTTAGCACCACGACTCCATACTAAGCATAGTCCTCGTGCAACATTCAAATTTCGGGAACATTTGGGTAGCACCTCGTATTTAGCTATTAACTAAATCACTATACATTCAGGCATTTTGGGAACCTTGCCAGAATCCATCCTACGGCGAGGTGCCTGAAATGTTATTTTATTACTTTATTCCCTTACTTCTTGGAGAAGGTTTATCCATTACATAGGTGCCTTTCAACCTACCGACATGAGAGGTCATCGACAATGACCATGGTCATCCACTGATGCGCCCCAGCAGCTCAACATCCCCTGAAGTGTCCTGACTGCAATTATCTTTAAGTCAGCAGTGGTAATGCCCATTGATTGAAGTACTAATGCTGAAGTCTTGCACCAGACACCCTTATACGATAAGATTATTGTAGAGGCAATAGGCTGTCTACCAAATTCCTTGGTTATTGCTTTTTTGAGACTTAAGTTATTGTTATATTTATTTTTCTTTATACAATGACAAATTTCAAGATAATACCCCGTGCCTACTATCTGGGCATCGAGAAGGAACAGTGGAGCATCTCTTGCACACAGAAGGTCGGGTTTCTGCAATCCTTCTGTAGTTTGATATCGGGGCTCCTTTCGGACCACTCAACCCTTTTGGTGAGGTCTATTTTTGACTATGCTTATGATTGCATCATGGCACTTGACATGTAAACCATGCATACGAAAGCATCTCTGGGAGATATGGGTGAGCGACTCGACCATATTGCATCCAGCCCTGCATATTCTCTCTGTACTACATCCTCTTGATGTTCTAGAGAGTGGAAAGAGCATTAATGCTTGCTCTTATAAAGTATACATGTGCATGGCTGGACAACAACTTGATTCCGTTGCCCACCCATCAATGCTGCCCAACTCACGTAAGTAAGTGCCATTGAAGGATGCATGTAAGAGACGGCTCTACTGTCACTTCACCGACGTCTTGCTTTCAAGTAAGACACTACCGTCACATTGCAGCCTCTTGATGTTACTTAACTCATTTTGTATACGAAGAGTTAGCTAGCTCTCTAGTCAAAGCCGAAGGGGGAAAATTGTAAATTCTACAGCCTATTTCTTTTCAGGAGGGGGAAATAGTCCATCAAAGGGGTGGAGTTCCAAGACCCCCCTCTGTGATGTCAGCATAAATATACGCAGTGACTGTATCATGTGGTAAGTGAAGCCATTGCTTGACCGATTACCTAACTTGGGAATCTAGAGCATCAAGTCTAGAAACTGTTATTCTCCCCAGGACCTTAATGTATAGTGATTTAGTTCCACGGAAAACCACCATGTAATGTCCTTCTCCAACTATATTAGGGCAGAAATTATTTTATTTTATTGAATTTTTAGCTACTTTTGTATTATTTTGCCTTAATATTTCTACATAATGTGGAAATGTTTTTTTAATAAATAAATGTGTGTGCATGTTACAGCTTATTTTTTTGATCAGGCATACGTTTTAGTCAAGAGTAGCTTATTTTAACAAAATGCTGTTATAAGAACTTTAACATATGTTATTATAATTAACTTTTCATTATAGACATATTGATCTTTCAGAGATGCCTCATGGGAATTAGAACAAAATGCTTATGCTGATCTTCTTTTTAAGTATTCAAAATGCGATGCTGCTGAGTGCCTTTGCCCCAATGGGAGAAATTATAAAGATGAAAAGTAAGAAATAATACCCATTGTTCTTAATATAGCAGTTAATTTTAAAATAAGACTCAAGATTTTTGGTTTTCATTAATTAATGCATGAGACAACTTATCATCATGTAAGATAAAGCATAGCAAGTTTCACAATGTCCAGCTCTTCATTCACTGTCATCTATGAATATAGTAATTGTTTTTAATGCTCTCTGGGTCAAAATGATGAAGCCATATCTCCTCTGCCGTTATGAGCTTGTGCACAACCTCACCATCTTCAGTAACTTGCTATTGCTCAGGTGTGAGTAATCTTGGAACCCAGCATGCACAAACATGTCATAAGCAAATAATCATTGAAAATACTGTGCATGCTGCCTACTGATATTCTTGACATCTCTGCCGGTTGCTTTACTATTATACGATGATCTTCTCTCACACTTACAGAAGCAGTTTTTATGGTTTCTGTGGTGACAGCAGTGGTTGGAGCTCCAAGACTGCTGATTTTTGTGATTAAATGTACAGAGAAATAGAGCGCACCAGTAAATCAGATTGTCTTATAATGGGGGATTTTAACTTCCCAGATATACACTGGAACTTGTGGATTGGTCACTCACACTAGCAAGAGTTTTGTATTTATTGGATGATCGCTTTCTCATATATTTGGATTTCAGGAAAGCTTTTGACACTGTTGCGCATGAAAGACTATTGTACAAATTGGAGCAGAATGGTATTAAGGGTAAGTTGCTACAATGGATAAAAGGATGGTAGAGTGGGAGAAGACAGAGGGTGGTAATTAATGGGTGCTGCTCTTTGTGGACTAATGTTATTAGTGGAGTCCCACAGGGTTCGGTATTGGGTCCTCTGTTGTTTTGTATATTTATCAATGATATTGATGAAGGTATATCACTGCAAACTTAGTGTCGAAGTTTGCAGATAGTAGTAGTAGTAGTGGCATGTGATGCAAGAAAGCAAATGTATGAGCTTATGCAGCATCAGCCAAAAAAAAAAAAAAAAAATCACACCATTCCCTCCAAATGCCTGTCCAGTTCCTCCTTAAACTTATTCAACCTATCAACTTCCACAACGACAGATGGAAGTTTGTTCCAGCAATTAACCACCCGCTGGCTAAAGGAAAATTTCCGCACATCTATTCTACATCTGTCTTTTCTTAATTTGAATTTACGCCCCCTTAGATTCGTAATCAGAACAAGTGGAAGAATCCCATCAGAATTCAGCTTGCTCAACCCATTCAAGGCTTTATATACCTCAATCAGATCACCACGCAGGTGCCTAGCCTCCAGCCACTGCAATTTGCAGAACTTAAGCCTCTCTTGGTAAGAGGATCCCTTCATTCCCCTCACCAATCTTGTTGCCCTTCTCTGTACACGCTCAAGTAAATTTACATCCTTCCTAAAATGAGGCCTCCAGACCTGTACGCAGTACTCAAGCCGTGTCCTGACCATTGCCTTATACAGAGGGATAATCACCTCCTTTTCCCTGCTAGCAAAATTCCTATATATCATTGACAAAACCCCATGACCTGCCCTGGCAGCCTGTCTGCATTGCTCAGAAAACTTCATATCTTACTGCACAATTACTCCCAGGTCTTTTTCATTTTCTACCACCTTAAGTGTAGTACAACACAGTTGGTACGTTTCTCTGGGGTTACTTCTACCCATATGTAGTACTTTGCATTTGTCAAGGTTAAACTTCAGTTGCCACTTCTTAGTCCATCTGCCCAAATTATCTAGATCCTGTTGCAGTAGCACACTGCCATTACTGTCATTAACAACTCTGCCAACCTTTGTATCATCTGCAAACTTCGACATTAAGCCTGATATACCTTCATCAATATCATTGATAAATATACAAAACAACAGTGGACCTAACACCGAACCCTGTGGGATTCCACTAATAACATTAGTCCAAGAAGAGCAGCACCCATTGATTACCACCCTCTGTCTTCTAGCACTTAACCATCCTTTTTTATCCATTGTAGCAACTTACCCTTAATACCATTCTGCTCCAATTTGTACAATAGTCTTCCATGCGCAACAGTGTCAAAAGCTTTCCTGAAATCCAAATATATGATATCAAAATTGTTTTTCGCATCAAGTTCCTTTGTAACCACATCATAATATCCTATCAAATTTGTCAGAAAAGACTTTCCCTTAACAAACCCATGCTGTGTCTGAATTATTGCTGCAGTCTTGTCTAGATGATCCTGCAATGCATCTTTAACCAGCGATTCCATTATTTTACCCGGAACAGAAGTTAAACTAACTGGTCTGTAATTACTCGTGTCACCCTTCGATCCCCCTTTGTGAATTGGGGATACATTTGCACATCTCCAGTCCGTGGGAACCTCCACTGAGTCCAAGGATGCTCTCGTAATTTTGGCTAAGGGTTTGCTTAGTTGCTTTGCCGTCTCCTTTAATATAACTGGATAGATCCCATCCACTCCAGGTGCTTTTCTTACGTTTCACTTCAACCATTTCTCTTCCACTTTGCTCTCGGTTATTACAAAATCATTAAGTATCTTGCTACAATTTGATAACCTTCTGCCATTTTCAAACCTTAATAATTATTCACGTGTGAATGTAGATGCAAAATACTCATTCAGTTTGTTTGCTATCTGAGCAGGATCATCAACAGTCGAACCATCGATATCCAATGGACCAATCAGACTCAACTCCCTCCTTTTAGAGTTTATATAAGTAAAGAAATCCTTGCTGTGTTTCTTAGCATCTTTTGCCAAGGATTTCTCGTAATCTGCCTTCACCTGCCGAACCTCCTTTGTGACCTGATTACAGATTAACTTATATCTGCCATATGCTTCTGAGTCGCTTGATAAATTATATGCATCCCATGCATTTTTCTTCTCTATTACGAGTCTCATTAGTTCATTTGACAACCATTTAGGCCTAAACCTTGAACAATATTTCTTAATAGGTATGAACCTTTTAGTAGCATCCATGATTAATTCCTTGAATGCTTCCCACTTATAATTTACTGTTGGTAACATTGTCAGTTGATCCCACTGTACAGAATTTAAAAACTGTCGGAGACCACTGTACTCGCCTTTACGGAAGCAAAAACCCTTTCCTTTACCCCTGATAGTAGTTAAATCTTTAAGTAAATTCCACGTCAGTACACTGTGATCACTGCCACCTAGTGGTTCTTTTATCTGCAAATTCCTAATACATGAATGATCACTGCTGATAACCAGATCAAGAGTATTACTTTCTCTGGTTGCCTCTCGAACATGCTGCTACAGAAAACAATCATCCAATAAATTCACAAAAGTCTGACTAGTGTATGAGTGCCCAACCCACAAGTTCCAGTCAATATCTGGGAAGTTAAAATCCCCCATTATAAGACATTCCGATTTACTAGCCCACTCTGTTTCTCTGTACAATTGTTCATTGTACTCATTCAAGTCATTAGGCCTATAACACGCTCCTACTCTTATTTTTGCTTTCGCAGTGCTTATGTCACACCAAACTGACTCAACAGTGCACTGTTCATCTATATCAACTGGTTGCACTTCTTTTGATTTTATGTTTTTCTTTATTAACAGCATAACACCTCCTCCCTTCCTATCCTGTCTATCCTTTCTGTACACATTGTACTCCCCAAATTCCAGTTCCGCATTCCTTATATCTGTGTGACACCACGTCTCTGATATCCCAACAATATCCGCCTTTGATGTCTTGACCAACACTTCAAATTCATGAAATTTATTTACTATACTTCTAGCATTGGTATACATGCAAGTATACATGCACCTATTCTTATTCTTAATTACTCTAACACATCCCATATACCCACCTGTTTCACGATGACTGCCATCCGTCCCTGAAACCCCCAACACCCCTCGCTCCAGGTCGCTAGTTATTCTAATAGAAGTTGTGCAAGAATCACCTTCACCTCTGCCTACGGCTACTGTTAAACTATTAGTCCTTGTATCCCCCCAAGCTATCAGTTTTCCGACCCACCTAACACTGCCTCGATGGCATCAGCAAATATTCTTGCACCCTTTCTATTTAAGTGTATCCCATCCCTGTAGAAGCAGTCTCTCCTGTTAACAAGTACAGTCCAGGCTGAAAAAAATTCTATCCCTTGAGCCTTGCACAATCTTTCCAGGGCCGAATTGATCGACAAGGCTCTCATCATATACTCCCTCCTATCGTGTCTGTGCAGAATTGCTGACACTTTCAAATTCAACCCTATTTCACGGCTTTTTTTCAACAGTGACCTGTACTTGTTAAGTAATTCTGCCGGTCTCCTACTCTTAATATCATTAGTGCCAATGTGTACAACTATATCACCTTTTGTGCCCCTAAAAGATGATATCTGCTCTACAACGTCATCAACCTTTGCCCCTGGCAGACATATCCTGGTCCTGTTCCACCTATCCATTTTACAAAGGATGTTCCCAGTTTCCCTGACAATATAGTCACCAACAACTACTAGTTCCTTTGGGACCAGCGCAATCTGCCTTGGAGGTTGCCGCTGTGTTGCGTGATGACCAGGTGCAAGCTCTGGCGTTGATGTGGGCAGCTGAGAGCCTGATGGGCCCCTCAACCCTGCCAACCCTAGTTTGGGAGGGTTGTTAATGACAGTAATGGCAGTGTGCTACTGCAACAGGATCTAGATAATTTGGGCAGATGGGCTAAGAAGTGGCAACTGAAGTTTAACCTTGACAAATGCAAAGTACTGCATATGGGTAGAAGTAACCCCAGAGAAACGTACCAACTGTGTGGTACTACACTTAAAGTGGTAGAAAATGAAAAAGAACTGGGAGTAATTGTGCAGTCAGATATGAAGTTTTTTGAGCAAGGCTGCCAGGGCAGGTCATGGGGTTTTGTCAATGATATATAGGAATTTTGCTAGCAGGGGAAAGGAGGTGATTGTCCCTCTGTATAAGGCAATGGTCAGGCCATGCCTTGAGTACAGCATACAGGTCTGGAGGCCTTATTTTAGGAGGGATGTAGATTTACTTGGGCGTGTACAGAGAAGGACAACAAGATTGGTGAGGGGAATGAAGGGATCCTCTTACCAAGAGAGGCTTAAGTTCTGCAAATTGCAGTGGCTGGAGACTAGGCATCTGTGAAGTGATCTGATTGAGGTGTATAAGGCCTTGAATGGGTTGAGCACGCTGAATTCTGATGGGATCCTTCCACTTGTTCAGATTACGAACCTAAGGGGGCATAAATTCAAATTAAGAAAAGACGGATGTAGAATAGATGTGCAAAATTTGCCTTTAGCCAGCGGGTGGTTAATTGCTGGAACAAACTTCCATCTGTCGTTGTGGAAGTTGATAGGTTATATAAATTCAAGGAGGAACTGGACAGGCATTTGGAGGGAATGGTGTGATTTTTTTTTTTTTTTTTTTTTTGGCTGATGCTGCATAAGCTCATACACTTGCTTTCTTGCATCACATACTACTACTACAGCAGCCTGTCCGTGAGGCAACCAGAGGGAGTAATACTCTTGATCTGATTATCAGCAGTGATTATTCATGCATTAAGAATCTGCAGATAAAGGAACCCCTAGATGGTAGTGATAACAGTGTATTAATATAAGAATTACTCAAAGATGTAACTACCATCAGGAGTAAAGGGAACGGTTTTTGCTTTCGTAAAGTTGACTACAGTGGTTCCGACAGTTTTTAAATTCTATAAGTTAGAATAAATTAAAGATGTTACCATCAGCAAATTCTAAATGGGAAGCATTCAAGGAATTAATCTTGTAAGGTACTACACTTTTCATACCAACTAAGAAATACTGTTCATGGTTTAGGCCTAAATAGATGTCAGGTGAACTAATGAGACTCTTAGCAGAGAAGAAAAATGCATGGGATGCATATAAATTATCAAGACACAAATGCCTATGTTAAATATAAGATAGTCAGTAATCAAATCACAAAGGAGGTTATGCAGGCTAAGGCAGATTACAAGAAAACTTTGGCAAAGGATGCAAAGAAAAACAGCAAAGACCTCTTTACTTATGTAAACTCTAGAAGGAAGGGAATAAATCAGATTGATCCACTTGATATCGATGGTTCGATTTGTTCTTGATTCTGCTCGGGAAGTAGACAAACTGAATGAGTATTTTGCATCTACATTCACACATGAGGAAAGTGGAGGCCAGAAGCTTTTGAAACTCTAACAGGGAGTTAAATGATTTTTAATAACTAAGAGCAAAGTGGAGGAGAAATTGCTGAAGTTAAACATAAGGAAGGCACCTGGGGTGGATGGGATCTATCAAGATGTAATAAAGAAGGCAGCAAAGGAAGTAAGCAGGCTGTTAGCCATGATTATTACAGCATATTTGGACTCAGGAGAGGTCCCCACAGAATGGAGATGTTCAAATGTATCCCCAATTCACAAAGCAGGATCGAAAGGTGACACGAGTAATTGCAGAAATGTTAGTTTAACTTCTGTTCTTGGGAAAATAATGGAGTCGCTGGTCAAGCACTGCTAGGTCATCTAGACAAGACTGCAGTTTATAGTTCAGTCACAGCATGAGTTTGTTAAGAGGAAGTCTTGTCTGGTCAATTTGATGGATATTATGATGTGGTCACAAAGGAACTGGATGCAAAAAATTATTTTGATATCATATACAATAACCTCAATTTAATGGACCCCGATATAACGGATTTAAAGGACTGGACAAATAATAATACAGTAATGTACATATTTATCTCGACCATGTTATTTTTTTTTTTTTTTTTTAGTTTATACAAAATTTCAGTGTTATTATAAATTAAAAATTAATAATAATTACCTATTTCCATTATTGTTTCGATAATTACCTACTTTTATTTTTATAATCAAATTCAGGAAATTGTTTTTTATTCTGTCTGAAAACGTCTCCGACAGTTTTTAAATTCTGTACAGTGGGATCAACTGACGATGTTACCAACAGTAAATTCTAAGTGGGAAGCATTCAAGGAATTAATCGTGGAAGCTACTAAAAGTTTCATACCTATTAAGAAATATTGTTCAAGATTTAGGCCTAAATGGTTATCTAATGAACTAATGAGACTCGTAATAGAGAAGAAAAATGCATGGGATGCATATAAATTATCAAGCGACTCAGAAGCCTATGGCAGATATAAGCTAGTTTGTAATCAGGTGGCAGAGGAGGTTAGGCAGGCTAAGGCAGATTACAAGAAATCCTTGGCAAAAGATGCTAAGAAAAACAGCAAGGATTTCTTTACTTATATAAACTCTAAAAGGAAGGGGATGAATCTGATTGGTCCACTTGACACCTGCTCAGATAGCAAACAAACTGAATGAGTATTTTGCATCTACATTCACACATGAGGAATTATTAAGGTTTGAAAATGGCAGAAGGTTATCAAATTGTAGCAGGATACTTAATGATTTTGTAATAACTGAAAGCAAAGTGGAGGAGAAATTGTTGAAGTTAAACATAAGAAAAGCACCTGGGGTGGATGGGATCTATCCAGCTAAATTAAAGGAGGCGGCAAAGCAACTAAGCAAACCTTTAGCCATAATTTTGAGAGCATCCTTGGACTCAGGGGAGGTTCCCATGGACTGGAGATGTGCAAATGTATCCCCAATTCACAAAGGGGGATCGAAGGTTGACACGAGTAATTACAGACCAGTTAGTTTAACTTCTGTTCCAGGTAAAATAATGGAATCACTGGTTAAAGATGCATTGCGGGATCATCTAGACAAGACTGCAGCAATAATTCAGACACAGTATTTGTTTGTTAAGGGAAAGTCTTGTCTAACAAATTTGATAGGATATTATGATGTGGTTACAAAGGAACTGGATGCAAAAAATAATTTTGATATCATATATTTGGATTTCAGGAAAGCTTTTGACACTGTTGCGCATGGAAGACTACTGTACAAATTGGAGCAGAATGGTATTAAGGGTAAGTTGCTACAATGGATAAAAGGATGGTTAAGTGGGAGAAGACAGAGGGTGTGTAATCAATGGGTGCTGTTCTTCTTGGACTAATGTTATTAGTGGAGTCCCACAGGGTTCGGTGTTAGGTCCACTGTTGTTTTGTATATTTATCAATGATATTGATGAAGGTATATCAGGCTTAATGTTGAAGTTTGCAGATGATGCAAAGGTTGGCGGGGTTTTTAATGACAGTAATGGCAGTGTGCTACTGCAACAGGATCTAGATAATTTGGGCAGATGGGCTAAGTGGCAACTGAAGTTTAACCTTGACAAATGCAAAGTACTGCATATGGGTAGAAGTAACCCCAGAGAAACGTACCAACTGTGTGGTACTACACTTAAGGTGGTAGAAAATGAAAAAGACCTGGGAGTAATTGTGCAGTGAGATATGAAGTTTTCTGAGCAATGCAGACAGGCTGCCAGGGCAGGTCATGGGGTTTTGTCAATGATATATAGGAATTTTGCTAGCAGGGAAAAGGAGGTGATTATCCCTCTGTATAAGACAATGGTCGGGCCACGCCTTGAGTACTGCGTACAGGTCTGGAGGCCTCATTTTAGGAAGGATGTAGATTTACTTGAGCATGTACAGAGAAGGGCAACAAGATTGGTGAGGGGAATGAAGGGATCCTCTTACCAAGAGAGGCTTAAGTTCTGCAAATTGCAGTGGCTGGAGACTAGGCAACTGTGCGGTGATCTGATTGAGGTATGTAAGGCCTTGAATGGGTTGACCACGCTGAATTCTGATGGGATCCTTCCACTTGTTCAGATATTATGAACCTAAGGGAGCATAAATTCAAATTAAGAAAAGACAGATGTAGATTAGATGTGCGGAAATTTTCCTTTAGCCAGCGGGTGGTTAATTGCTGGAACAAACTTCCATCTGTCGTTGTGGAAGTTGATAGGTTGAATAAATTTAAGGAGGAACTGGACAGGCATTTGGAGGGAATGGTGTGTTTTTTTTTTTTTTTTTTTTTTTTTTTAGCAGATGCTGCATAAGCTCATACACTTGCTTTCTTGCATCAAGTGCCACTGCTGCTGCTACTACTACTACTACGTGTTCAAATAGCTCTTTTCCCAGATAAGAGCAGGCATTGCAAGCTGAATGTGATTTGGGACACTAAACTGCAGGTCTACCGACTTGCTTTGTTTCGGTCTCAGTCTGCCTCAAGCTACCGTGCAGTCAGGTTGTATTCAGAGTTTCTGTGATTTCTGAATTGTGACTTTATTTATTAAATAATTTTGCAATCCTTACAATTTAAAATGGCATCAAGTGATAGAGGAGTTAAAGAAAGTGTGTGTACTTAAATGTGGCACAGAAATTAGAGCTAATTGAGAAATTAGAACAAGGCATCTTAGTAGCACGTTTGTGAAATTTACGGCATAAAAAAGTTTCTGATATCTGTAAATTAAAGGCCAAATTGCAATATAATTTTATATTGCACAGTACTGTATATTGTATTAAAGCTTTTTTTTTTTTTTTACATTAAGAACAATAAAAAATGTAACCCCCCCCCCAGGTTACATTCAATTTAATGGACTTTCCACATTAGCGGATACCCCTTCTCCCTTATTAGTCCATTAAATCGAGGGTTTACTGTACTTGGATTTTAGGAAAGATATTAATAATACTGTTGCACATGGAAGACTACTGTACAAGCTGGAGCAATATGGCATTAAGGGCAAATTGCTACAATGAGTAAAAGGATGGTTGGGTGGGAGAAGACAGAAAGTAGTAATCAATGGACACTGCTCTTCATGCACTAATGTTATTGGTTTAGTTCACCAGGGGTCCACGTTGGGCCCATTGTTGTTTTTTTATATTTATCAATGATATTGATGAAGGTATATCAAGCTTAATGTCGAAGTTTTGCAGATGATATGAAGGTTGATAGGATTGTTAATGACAGTAAGAATGGTATGCTACTGCAACAGGATCTAGAAAAGTTGAGCAGATAGGCTGAGAGCTTACAACTAAAGTTTAACAAAGATAAATGCAAAGTACTGCATTTGGGTAGCAGTAACCCCAGTGTAACATACCTACTGTGTGGTACTACACTCAAGTTAATATAGAATGAAATAGACCTGGGAGTAATTGTGCAGTCAGATATGAAGTTTTCTGAGCAGTGCAGACAGGCTGCAAGAGTAGCTCGTGGGGTATTGTCAATGGTGTATAGGAATTTTGCTAACAGTGATGAGGAGGTGATTGTCCCCTTTGTATGAGTTAATGGTCAGGCCACACCTTGAGTACTGCATACAGGTCTGGATTTGTCATTTTAGGAAAGATGTTGAGCTACTAGAACAAGTACAGAGAAAGGCAACAAGATTAGTGAGTGGAACAAATGGTTGCTGTTAAAGGTTGGCTTATGTTCTGCAAATTGCAGCATCTGGAGACTAGGCACCTGCGAGGTGATCTGATTGAGGTGTATGAGGCCTGGAATGATTTGAGCTAGCTTAATGCTGATGGAATTCTTCCCCAGATTCTGCACCTGAGGGGGCGTAAATTCAAATTGGGGAAAACCAGTTGGAGAATAAATGTGCAGAATTTTTTTGGCTTTAGCCAGGCTGATGCTATGTAAGCTTGCTTTCTCGCATCATATGTCTCTACTAATGCTAAATCACATCTATCTTTAAACATTCTAAACCACCTGCGAGCTATGCTATATGGAAGCCTCTTTTAACATTTCATATGCTTCATCTGATGTTTCCTGAGACAAACAAAATTTGAGAATAGCATACTGTTCCTCATGTGTCATGTCCATTGTTATTGTAGGCGAAACTGAAGAGGCATAAACTTGACCGACCGACCAGTGAACTGCGCAGGTTTGTCTATGTGATGTATTTTGGTGTGTTCTTAAATTCCATAGCTCAGCTAGAAGTAGCAAACAGTATGGTTATTCGTGAAAAATTATGATCTTTCTTAATTGAACAGCCCTCATATTATAAAATCTGGAAATGGTAAATTTTACTTAATGTATTTTATGCAGATATGATTTTTCGGTTTAAAGCAGTGGGGAATGCAATGTAATCTGACTTCTGCAAATAAATAAGCATAAGAATAATGTTGAGCAGGAAGAAATGCAAAATAGATGTAGCACTTCAGAGTGAAGATGATAGTTCAGTTCCATTTTTGTAAATAAAAACAAAAGTTCTGGAACACACTCTCCTGTTCCTACTCCATTCATTTTATTTATCTTTGTTTATCTTATTATTCACCCATGTCCATTGGGCTATTAATTGTGTATATACCTATACTGACTGGAAAAAAATTCAAATTAAACTCTGCAAAGCATAATTTTCATGGAGTTCTTTGATAAATAAATGCACTTAGGTATTTTTTTAAATAATTTGTTTTATAATTGGCATTTTATGATATGCATAGTTATACTAAATAGAGAAAAAAAATTTTTGTTAAAAAGTCTATTAGTAGTAGTAATAGTAGTAGTGGCATGTGATGCAAGAAAGCAAGTGTATGAGCTTATGCAGCATCAGCCAAAAAAAAAAAAAAAAAATCACACCATTCCCTCCAAATGCCTGTCCAGTTCCTCCTTAAATTTTATTCAACCTATCGACTTCCACAATGACAGATGAAAGTTTGTTCCAGCAATTAACCACCCACTGGCTAAAGGTAAATTTCCGCACATTTATTCTACATCTGTCTTTTCTTAATTTGAATTTATGCCCCCTTAGGTTCGTAATCTGAACAAGTGGAAGGATCCCATCTGAATTCAGCGTGCTTAACCCATTCAAGGCCTTATACACCTCAATCAGATCACCGCACAAGTGCCTAGTCTCCAGCCACTGCAATTTGCAGAACTTAAGCCTCTCTTGGTAAGAGGATCCCTTCATTCCCCTCACCAATCTTGTTGCCCTTCTCTGTACACGCTCAAGTAAATCTACATCCTTCCTAAAATGAGGCCTCCAGACCTGTACGCAGTACTCAAGGCATGGCCAGACCATTGCCTTATACAGAGGGACAATCACCTCCTTCTCCCTGCTAGCAAAATTCCTATATATCATTGACAAAACCCCATGACCTGCCCTGGCAGCCTGTCTGCATTGCTCAGAAAACTTCATATCTCAGTGCACAATTACTCCCAGGTCTTTTTCATTTTCTACCACCTTAAGCGTAGTACCACACAGTTGGTACGTTTCTCTGGGGTTACCTCTACCCATATGCAGTACTTTGCATTTGTCAAGGTTAAACTTCAGTTGCCACTTCTTAGCCCATCTGCCCAAATTATCTAGATCCTGTTGCAGTAGCACACTGCCATTACTGTCATTAACAACCCTGCCAACCTTTGTATCATCTGCAAACTTCAACATTAAGCCTGATATACCTTCATCAATATCATTGATAAATATACAAAACAACAGTGGACCTAACACCGAACCCTGTGGGACTCCACTAATAACATTAGTCCACGAAGAGCAGCACCCATTGATTTCCACCCTCTGTCTTCTCCCACTTAACCATCCTTTTATCCATTGTAGCAACTTACCCTTACCATTCACAGCCATGTCATTATTTTCTAAATGTGGATTCTGTGTTAAATAAAAGTGCTTGCTTAGATTTAAATTTGAAAAAATACTAATATTAAAATCCTAAAATTATTTTATTATTAAGAAATTTTACTTTTAAAAAAATAAAGATATTTTAATCTGTTATAAACTACTAGATTAGAATGTTATAAATGTTTCTTTACTTTACTTTTTTCTTTAACTGCTGTAGTTATTTATAGAATAATTTATAAATATTATAGAACGTATAGAATTATAAATTCTGTAATAATATATAAAATTATTACAGAACAAGAAATAATTAACATGAAACATTCGTGCACAATCACATTACAAAATACAAAATACTGCGAGCGCCTCCGTAGCCAGGTGGGAAGGAGCAGCAGTGCGTAGCACCCGCTTCTTGATTAGACCGGGGTTCAAGCCCATCACCACCAAATACGGAGGATGCGGAAAGGTCT
Organism: Mastigoproctus giganteus; assembly: GCF_048544385.1. Classification (NCBI taxonomy): domain Eukaryota; kingdom Metazoa; phylum Arthropoda; class Arachnida; order Uropygi; family Thelyphonidae; genus Mastigoproctus; species Mastigoproctus giganteus. The sequence continues at coordinate 217,960,945 of NC_143582.1, read as the reverse complement.
GGGAATGACTACCGCATATCCCGGAGCAATATGGCTTTAGTTGCTAATGCTCCTAAAAACCAAATAACAAACAAACAAACAAACAAAATACTGCTGATAAAAGTGGCAGTGTAATTATTTTTAATAATTTAAACTATTGGGATTATATTTAATATAATAGAGTTAAAGCAAACATGGAATTGTTAATTATTATAAGCATATAATAATTATTAATTATTATTTGGAAAAAAATCAATGATATACTGATATGTGACCATGTTATAAATTTATTAATCTCTGAAAATCAAACATTATAACCACTTATGTTATGAAATTATTACAGAGATTTATGATGGATTTGCCATCGTAAATCCATAGATACACTAAGGTTGCAACCTTGAATGTGTATTTAACAAAAAATGACTAAAAGTTTTGTTTCCCTCATTCCTTGCCCACTTTCTCACATTATCAAGTCATGTTCGACAATTTGTTTTGGTGAAAACCAGAGTCTCACTTTCCAAGAAGGAGCCCTTACCATTATTCATAATAGAATTATTCCACCCGAATGGCAAGTTCTCACTTGCATCTTATGTTAAATTCCAAGAATATAAGATATTCACACTGTTGACATTATTTCTTTCTAAGTACTTGCTCTTGTCATGATATACTACTGACACTGAAAATCATTGAAGCAGCTCTGGAAAGTATTTTTGTAATTCTTATCATTACCTTTGCCATGACCTCAGGAATATCTTGTATTTCCCTCCAACAATGACTTTCGTGATTATTTGAACTGCTCAGAACTGTTGAATACAGAGCATGTCACATGCAAGTGATTTCTTTTTCTGTCAAATTATTGGATGGACAGGAACAAATTGGAATGCAGTTATGACTATTCATGTATTAATGCAGGGATTCCCAGCCATTTTTACCTGCCAACCCCCTTAAAAAATGCATTTTTTCCTCATCCAAAAAATACATGCATTTTAATGTTAATCGAGGGATTATAAAAAAAATCTCTCACTAATAGTTAATTATTTATTAAAAAAATAAAATAATTATAATACACAGGTAAGTAAAGTAACAATCAGTTTGTGATTACTTACCAGTTACTTTACTTTACTTTAGTAACAAAAAAACAAGGTAAAAATTATTTGATTTATTACTGCCATTTTAGTTCCATAAAAATCACAGCCCATTGCATATCGATTTTAATCATTACAATAAGTTGTGTGGTATCTGGGCCAAAATTACTTAATTTGATCCTTAGGCCCCCATGTTATGATATATTCAGCCTGTTCCTTGTTTTTTGCAGTAGATTATTAATAAGAACTGGAGAAAGTAAACAAAAGCAGTTCTGCCGTAGTTTGTAATTTAGGATATTTATGAGTATTTTGCATATCTTCAGTATTCCAATAGGAGGCATACACTTTAGTTTGAAATACAGATTTTGCCTCTGAGTCTTCTGTAATTTCAATTACCTCTTGTAAAATAAATTAAACTTGAGACACATCACACACAAATGGTTGTAGAATCCATTCTGGCACAATCATATCATGAAGATCTTTAAATCAAATGTTAAATTCTTCTTTCAGTTTGTTCAAATGGAACATGTACAATAGTAAATCGTGTGAAATTGTATCTTTTTCCATAATTGACAGATGTGACAAGTTAGCAAAGTAGCGAAAACCTCTTTGATTTAAAGTAGATACAAATTGGTCCATTTTGGATCAAAACCCGAGAATTAATTGTCCAAACTTGAATTATATTCATATCTGTGCTTTGAAGTCTTGTTTGAATATATATCAGCCAAGTAAAACACATGCTTTTTGATTCAGTTAAGTTTGTTGCTAATGGTTTATTTCAAGAAGAAATTCTATAACAGAATCAAAAAGTTTAAAAGTAAACAATTTCCTTTTGAGAGCCAACATACTTCTGTATATAAAAGCAGCTGGTTGTAGATTTTATCATTTTAATCACATAATTAACCAAACAGTTCACGGATTTCACCTTTATTTCATTTATTGATTTAATAAACATTTTCAGAACATCGTGGAGTTTTTCACTTATGTATTTTGCAACCAAATGCTGCCTGTGCAGAACACCATGTGCAGTGGTGTTCTGCACAGGCAGCATTTGGCATTTTTGAAGAAAAGTGGAATGCTTTTTAATACTGGTTTCGGATCTGTTTTCATCATAAGCTTATAATTTCTTGTAGTGATGGCAGTATCAATTTCTGTAGGGTCTGTGGAGAACATTGTCCATCAACAGTTACACATGAGTGAAGTGTCTGCTAGATGGGTTCGCAGACTTCTAACCCCTTACCAGGGGTTAGAAGTATGGGAACCCATCTAGCAGAAGGTGTAGAAGGAAAGAGCACAGTGTGCCAGGAAAAGCAAGAGGAGCATTTTCATGGCTAGTCACCATGGATGAAACTTGGATCCATTACTATAATCCTGAAACTAAGTAAATGTCATAACAATGGAAGCATGCAAATCACCACTCTGCATACTTCCATTGTTTTGGAAGCATTCAGGATGGGGGATTCTGAAATACAAGCTTTGTAGTCGTGGTAATGTCCCCTCCCCCTCACTTAATTGGTCACTGTGAGTGATTTTTTTTATTACTTCAATTTTTATAAATTTATAATGTGGCTGTAAATTAATCTTCATCAATCATTCCCCCTCCCCTCGTAAGAGTACAATATACACATACTGTAAAAATAAATTATACTCTTCCTTGCTGCTTTAATTAGATGTTGGGTTTTTTTTTTTTATATCCCTGAAAATTTTAAAAATCACTGGAATGATTCAAATTTTCAATCAGCCTTAGTGATCACTGGTAGTTTCATGTATGCATCTATTTTCCTGCCTAGCATGTGAATCTGGTAGAAATATCAGTCTCTACATCAAACTGTACGTTGGAAGAACTGAAACTAATGTACAACCTGATATCTGCTCCTTTCCCAATTACACTCTATGCCGTGGTGCAGAATTGAAGTACTTTTATTATGATAGCTATCACATAGAAAGTGTATTGAACAGTTTTTCTTTTACAGTGGCGGACAAAAAAACTGCATTACCTTAAAAAAGAGTAACATTTGTAGTGAAATGTATAAGATATTGTTTGATTACGGTCATTTTAATTGTTGCAAAGCAAAGGTATTGCATCAGACAGTAATTGCAAGGTGTTGCATCAGCCATTTCTATAAATACGGCATTGGAAGGGTATACCACTCTCACTGGTATCCTGTTTTGCGGAGGTGTATGCAGGGCTCCATATGTTCAGTTGACACCAAGAAGGAAAAAAGTGTAGCTGTTGCTCTGGCCCAGGAAGGACTTTCTACACATGTTATCGGTGATAAAATAGGCTGCCACCGGTCAACAGTATTCGGGGTGCTGAAATTAAAGCGTGAAACCAGTGAAGTGAAGCGGATCAGGCCGTAAGAGAGTGACTACGCCTTCCCAAGATAAATATTTGAAACGCTATGCCTTTGTAATCGCTATGATAGTGCTCCTAATCTAAAACTGGACTTGGAGATGGCCTCTGGTGTTGAAACAAGTGCACAGACTATCCAAAGACTGCTTTCGGAATGTGGTCTGCATGCCAATCAGCTCAAGAAGAAGCCTTTGTTGACCCAACAAATGAGGAAGAAGCAACTTGCTTGGGTTAAAACGCATGTTTCATCGACAAAAGAGCAGTGGGATACCGTCATCTTTTCTGACGAATCAAAATTCAACCTCGGGTGGGAAGTGATACGTCAGAAGATGAAAATCAGAGGCATACCATCCTGACTGCATAACACCAACTGTAAAGTTCCTCGCCGGTCAGACGGTCTGGGGATGCATAGCAAACAAAGGGGTGGGGCGAATTAAGTTTATTAGCATTAGTAGAGGCATACAATGCAAGAAAGCAAGCTTATGCAGCATCAGCCAAAAAAACACTCCATTTCACCCCTCCATTCATTCCAAATACCTATCCAGCTCAGCCTTAAATTTATTTAGGCTATCAACTTCCACAACAGAAGATGGAAGTCTGTTCCACCAATCAACTACCCGCTGGCTAAAGGCAAACTTCCACACATCTATCCTACAACTGTCTTTCCTCAATTTGAATTTATACCCTCTCAGGTGATTATTCTGAGCTGGAACAGTGAATGCAGAAACCTACACTGCTATCTTGGAAGAGTGCCTGAAACCGTTATTAGGGATCACCACACAGATGTCCAAAACTGCATTTTTAAACAGGACTCAGCAAAATTGGTAAGTTTTATGCTATTTAGATTTAATGACGGATTTGTCTTCTTGTCTCACAAGGCTTAAAGCATACACCAATGTTTTCCCTTGTTTTTCTCCCTTAACTTGCAGTCACCTCAGAAATGCAGGCATTACAATGTTGGACTGGCCCAGCAACAGTACAGATTTGAACCCTGTTGAAAATTGCTGGTACATAATGTCATCTAAAATTGCTCAGAATAAGCCAACAAGTAAGATTCAGCTGCAGGATAGCATTGTAAAGGTGTGGTACCACGAAATTGGGCAACCGTATATCCAGAAGTTGATTAACTCTATGCCAGATTGTTGCAAGGCTGTAATTAGTAGTAGTAGTGGCATGTGATGCAAGAAAGCAAGTGTATGAGCTTATGCAGCATCAGCCAAAAAAAAAAAAAAAAAAATCACACCATTCCCTCCAAATGCCTGTCCAGTTCCTCCTTAAATTTATTCAACCTATCAACTTCCACAACGACAGATGGAAGTTTGTTCCAGCAATTAACCACCCGCTGGCTAAAGGAAAATTTCCGCACATCTATTCTACATCTGTCTTTTCTTAATTTGAATTTACGCCCCCGTAGATTCGTAATCAGAACAAGTGGAAGAATCCCATCAGAATTCAGCTTGCTCAACCCATTCAAGGCTTTATATACCTCAATCAGATCACCACGCAGGTGCCTAGCCTCCAGCCACTGCAATTTGCAGAACTTAAGCCTCTCTTGGTAAGAGGATCCCTTCATTCCCCTCACCAATCTTGTTGCCCTTCTCTGTACACGCTCAAGTAAATTTACATCCTTCCTAAAATGAGGCCTCCAGACCTGTATGCAGTACTCAAGGTGTGGCCTGACCATTGCCTTATACAGAGGGACAATCACCTCCTTTTCCCTGCTAGCAAAATTCCTATATATCATTGACAAAACCCCATGACCTGCCCTGGCAGCCAGTCTGCATTGTTCAGAAAACTTCATATCTGACTGCACAATTACTCCCAGGTCTTTTTCATTTTCTACCACCATAAGTGTAGTACCACACAATTGGTACGTTTCTCTGCGGTTACTTCTACCCATATGCAGTACTTTGCATTTGTCAAGGTTAAACTTCAGTTGCCACTTCTTAGCCCATCTGCCCAAATTATCTAGATCCTGTTGCAGTAGCACACTGCCATTACTGTCATTAACAACCCTGCCAACCTTTGTATCATCTGCAAACTTCAACATTAAGCCTGATATACCTTCATCAATATCATTGATAAATATACAAAACAACAGTGGACCCAACATCGAACCCTGTGGGACTCCACTAATAACATTAGTCCATGAAGAACAGCACCCATTGATTACCACCCTCTGTCTTCTCCCACTTAACCATCCTTTTATCCATTGTAGCACCTTACCCTTAATACCATTCTGCTCCAATTTGTACAATAGTCTTCCATGCGCAACAGTGTCAAAAGCTTTCCTGAAATCCAAATATATGATATCAAAATTATTTTTTGCATTTGGTTCCTTTGTAACCACATCATAATATCCTATCAAATTTGTCAGACAAGACTTTCCCTTAACAAGCCCATGCTGTGTCTGAATTATTGCTGCAGTCTTGTGTAGATGATCCTGCAATGCATCTTTAACCAGTGACTCCATTATTTTACCCGGAACAGAAGTTAAACTAACTGGTCTGTAATTACTCGTGTCACCCTTCGATCCCCCTTTGTGAATTGGGGATACATTTGCACATCTCCAGTCCGTGGGAACCTCCCCTGAGTCCAATGATGCTCTTATAATTATGGATAAGGGTTTGCTTAATTGCTTTCCCGTCTCCTTTAATATAACTGGATAGATCCCATCCACTACAGGTGCTTTTCTTATGTTTAACTTCAACAATTTCTCCTCCACTTTGCTCTCAGTTATTACAAAATCATTAAGTATCCTGCTACAATTTGATAACCTTCTGCCATTTTCAAACCTTAATAATTCCTCATGTGTGAATGTAGATGCAAAATACTCATTCAGTTTGTTTGCTATCTGAGCAGGATCATCAACAGTCGAACAATCGATATCAAGTGGACCAATCAGATTCATCCCCTTCCTTTTAGAATTTATATAAGTAAAGAAATCCTTGCTGTTTTTCTTAGCATCTTTTGCCAAGGATTTCTTGTAATCTGCCTTCACCTGCCTAACCTCTTTTGTGACCTGATTACAGACTAGCTTATATCTGCCATAGGCTTCTGAGTCGCTTGATAATTTATATGCATCCCATGCATTTTTCTTCTCTGTTACGAGTCTCATTAGTTCATTAGATAACCATTTAGGTCTAAATCTTGAACAATATTTCTTAACAGGTATGAAACTTTTAGTAGCTTCCACGATTAATTCCTTGAATGCTTCCCACTTATAATTTACTGTTGGTAACATCGTCAGTTGATCCCACTGTACAGAATTTAAAAGCTGTCGGAGACCACTGTACTCACCCTTACGGAAGCAAAAACTCTTTCCTTTACCCCTGATGGTAATTAAATCTTTAAGTAAATCCCACATCAGTACACTGATCACTGCCACCTAGTGGTTCCTTTATCTGCAAATTCTTAATACAAGAATGATCACTGTTGATATCCAGATCAAGAGTATTACTTTCTCTGGTTGCCTCTCGAACATGCTGCAGAAAACAATCATCCAATAAATCCACAAAAGTCTGACTAGTGTGTGAGTGACCAATCCACAAGTTCCAGTCAATATCTGGGAAGTTAAAATCTCCCATTATAAGACATTCCAATTTACTAGCCCACTCTATTTCTCTGTACAATTGTTCATTGTAATCATTCAAGTCATTAGGCCTATAACACACTCCTACTCTTATTTTTGCTTTCGCAGTGCTTATGGCACACCAAACTGACTAACAGTGCACTGTTCATCTGTATCAACTGGATGCACTTCTTTTGATTTTGTTTTTCTTAATTAACAGCATAACACCTCCTCCCTTTCTATCCTGTCTATCCTTTCCGTACACATTGTACTCCCCAAATTCCAGTTCGGCATTCCTTATATCTGTGTTTTTTGGTTTTTTGGTTTGGTTTTTTTTTTTTTAGGAGCATTAGCAACTAAGGCCATATTACTCCAGGATATGCAGTGGTCATTCCCTGACCTTTCCGCATCCTCCATATTTGGTGGTGACGGGTTCGAACCCCCGGTCTAATCAAGAAGCGTGTGCTACGCACCGCTGCTCCTTCCCACCTGGCTACGGAGGCGCCTTATATCTGTGTGACACCACGTCTCTGCTATCCCAACAATATCCGCCTTTGATGTCTTGACCAACACTTCAAATTCATCAAATTTATTTACTATACTTCTAGCATTGGTATACATTTTACCCTTTGGGAAGATATTTATGGCAATTAGGTATATCAGGTGGAGTCTTTTTATTGGGTTTCATTCACAGAGATATATATCCCATCTAACAAATGCATTTTGAACATTTCTGCAACCCACATTGCAGTGCAAAACACATTTTTTGCAGAATTCACAAGCGATGCAGTGTTTTTGTCTGCCACTGTATATCATATAACAGCAGTGTTGAGAACTTTATATAGAAATTCATATAACCCAGGTTTATTGATTCAGTGAATTAAAAAAAAAATTGTATAAACATGAGATCTTAGTTCTTGAACATATCACAGCTGTTTAACTAAGACTTGTAAATTATATATAAAAAATTAGTCGTCTAGGCCCAACTGTCGTCTAGGCCCGTGTAAACAGTTCAGTTTGTTAATTGGGGAATTTTTGTGCAGTTATAAAAATCTATATTCATCAAAATGATTACTTATTAATGTAGAAATTTTTTATAATCGGATTATTTTAATTGAATGTGTCGTTTTATTCTCCCCTCTAGTAATTGGAATCTCTTGTGTTGTGGTTCAGAAAGTTGTCATGTGCAGTAGTTATCTAAAAATTGTGTGAATGGTGGTTCATTTGTGAGGGATGGGTGAGAACCATGGTAATCATGTATAAAAATCCATGATCATATCTTAAAAAATAAAAATAAATAAATTTTTTGTTTATACTCTGGGATGACCACACTGTCAGAGGAGTTCACAGGAGAGAGAGAGAGAGAGAGAGAGAGAGAGAGAGAGAGAGAGAGAGAGAGAATGCAAGAAATAACACTATATTTAGCAGTCACAGGTTTGAACCCCAGTCACTCAAGGCACACGTACTTAATGCAGCCTCATGTTGACCACTCTGCTACTGTGGCATAATAAAGTTTGTCAATACCTTTCAATACAGTGCAATTGAGATTAAACACCCAAGTGTCATCTAGGCCCATGTAAATAGTTCAGTGTATTAATTTCAGCATTTTTGCAGAATTATAAAAATCTATAATCTTCAAAATGATTACTTATTAATGCAGACGTGTTTTATTATTGGATCATTTTAATTGATGCATGTGTTCATTTAATTGTTTATTTTTTTCCCTCTAGTAACTGGAATCTTCTGTTATGTTGCTGTTGTGGTTCACAAGGTTGTCATGTGGCTTGTATGCATATACCTGTTTCTACGAATACATGGGAGTGCCTTGATTGCAGAAGCATTAGTGAACAAAGTATGTTTATGAAATGTTTTATGGAAAAAAAAATATTTTTAATATGACTTAAGTTTAAACAAAAGAACATAAAAATATAAAAAGCAGTTCACTAATACACAATCATTTAGAGTATTAAAGCGTTTTAAAGTATAAAATACAGGCAATCCTCGCCTTGCACGATAGTGCAGGACCATAGAAATGACAATGCAAATCAATCTTAATAAACAATGGGGAAAATGATTGTTCTGTGACCTTTAAAAAGTTTTGTAAAAACATTAAAAACTCTCTTACTGTCAGTTATAAATGTATAGGGAAATGAAAAAAAAAATAGTAAAACTAATATTTATTTAGTACACTGTAATTTGAAACATTGAGAATTAAAGTGTTTTATTTCTTTGTAAAAAAACTTTCAAGAGTAGTTTGACCAGTGCTTGCCTTCTTCTCTTCTATAACTTATGATCATCATAACCACCTGCCTTAACTAATCCTTGGAATCTGGGTGCAAATTTCACAGCAACATCCCTATCTGCGCTAGCAGCTTCACCAGATAGCTTAACATTAATCAAGTCACTTCGGAAACAATGAAACTGGCCTTTACTGGCAGTAAAAGTTTCTTCTTCAGTCTCCTTGTAATCACGTTTTCTTTCAATGTGGCAACTGACTTCAACATTTGGCCTGAATGCTATTTCAACCAACACTCCATTTCAACCATAAGTGGCTTTCTGTTCCTAGTGCAATTTAAACTAAAAGATGTTGAAGCGACTTTACCTTGTTTTTTATATTATCAGACTTTTTCAATATGGTTCATACCATAGCTTCATGCAGCCTTAAGTCTTGTCCTGTCTTCGCTTTGCTGTCGCCATTTTCAAATCTTCTAATCACTTCCAACGGTTCATTTCTTTGCTGCACTTTCATCTTTGTTGGCCAATTCTCTCTTTCGATAATCTATTTCGTTTTTTATCACTGGGAGACGAGGAGGCAACAACTACATGCTTTGCTGTCTATGCGTGAACTGAATAACAGATGTGCATTGACCAATCACAACACTTTGAAAGAAGTGAAGTGATTGGTCACTGATCATGATGCGCATCTGTTATTTAGTGATTTGTGGACTGAAGTGCTAGCAGCGAAGTTTGTACTTTATGCAGTTACTCACAGTTTACCATGGTAACTGAAATTTGAACCATGTTGGTAGGGGACTGGTGTTATTTAATTAAACTGTGGTAACTGAAATTCGTACATATTAGAACCGTGCAAAGCATGGACTGCCTGTATAACAATTGCTAATTATTAATGGTGAATAATACTGAGTAATGGAATTCATTTCAGCACAGTTTTTAACAGCTACATCAGTCATTTGCCTTATGTATTGTCTTATATGCAAAGAGTAATTGATAAGTTCATTGCATGTAAGTGTGAAATAATGATCTCCCACTTGTTATATAATTAAATATCACCTTATATAAAGTGTTATTTCTTTCTTCCTGAAAAAGTGAAATAAAGCAGTAAAACAAACAAACAAAAGGGATAGATTTGAGCACCATTTTACAACTCCCACACTGCAGTAATTGTGATTACCGTTGTAATCACAGTTCCTGCTGAGTAAGACCTCTGTTGTATGTTAGTGGTTGATTTAAAATTAGTGGCTGTTATTTTCTATCTTCTTAAATGTACATATACAGTCTTGTCTGAATAATTTTAAAAATGATGAGTTGTTTTTTGGAATAATATGTGAGACGATCGGACATGCTGGGTGTTAGTGATGATGTTACTATTTTTGTCTTTAGCTTTTTATAAACCGAGGTAGTACTGCCATTTGATCTGATAGGCTCTCTTAGCAAAATATTATTTACTGTGCATTAATCTGATTTGGGATTAGTGATTAAATAATACTTGAAGTTCCAAAAGAAGCACATTATTGTTTTCTCGGATTTGTATGAAAAGATATAATAACAGGCCAGGTGCCTCTGTATAATTTTGTCTTCAGTTTTATACAAGTATATAATTTTTCAAGCAAGTACAGTTCTTGTCAGATGGTTGACACTGTTACTATGGTAACTTCAGTACTGTTTATATTGCATTTGTGTTTTTATATAAAATGGTTCCTTGTCTCAGTTGTTATCTTCTTGTCCAATATTGGGCCTAGTGGCCTGTTACGGTCTCTCTCCATCTTTGCAGGCGTCTGCCTCTGTCTCTCCTTCCCTGGGGGTTTATAGTTTATCTCTTTCGGATAACGTCTGTTCTCCATTCTCTCTACATGCTGTATCCATCTGTTTCTATATGAGTAGAAACAGATATATAATTCAGTACTGAGGTTGTCTGCAGTTCTGACAGGATGTCTTGATTTCTTTTCCTGTCAAGTCTGATATAGCCTGTGGTTCTCTGCATGAAAGGCATTTCTGCACCAGTCAACCTCCTCACTCATTGTCCATGCCTCAGAGCCATAGGTTAGGATAGAGGTCTGGCGAGGGTATTATGTATCCGTGTCCTTGTTTTCTTATGCACCAGATTAGATTTGAAAATATGGTTTATAGTTTTAGTAATTCCTATGTAATTATTTTTCTCAATATCTTTTTCATATGACAGGTGCTATCCTAGGTATTTGAAAGTGTTAACTTGTTAGATAATATTATTGTCAATGCAGATCTTGCTTCTTATTGGATCTCTTCCTTTAAATCCATCACTTTTGTCTTTGAAGATGAGATTTCCATATTAAATGATTTTGCTGTTTTGTTTAATGAGAAGATGGCTTTCTGCAATGAGTTCTCATTGTCTTCTATTAGGACCTGGTCATCAGCAAAAAGCAGTGTCCATTCTTGCTTTGACTAATTTCGATACCTGTCTTGGAGATTTTCCTCCATTCTCTTATAATATGATTTATATACATGTCGAATAGAAGCTGGGACAACCCACATCCATATTGCACCCTGTATTTATTGTCTCCAATTCAGTTGTTTGTGATTCAATCTTAATTTTTATTCTATTATTTTTATAAATATTGAGGATGGCCTCAATCAACTGCTGGTTTGGTATGTTGTTATTATCTTGTCTTCTTTTAAGATTTCAAATAATTTTGTTCAGTTCACCTTGTCAAAGGCTTTTTTGTAATCTATGAATAAGAGATGGGTTTCCAAATTAAACTCTTCTTTTTTCTATCGGGAGCTTGACTGTGAAGTAAGTGTCAATACATGATCTTTCCATCCTGAACCCGTTTTGTTCTTCTCCAGGGATGTTTTCATAGTATTTCTTAAGCTTCATTTTTAAAAGGCTTGAGTATATTTTATTTCCTGAGTTTAAGAGACTGATTCCTTGGTAGTTATTGCAGTTGTTTATATTGCCTTTTTTGAAAATTGGCACCAGATAGCTGGCATTTTTGCCAGCTATCTGGTGGCAGGTGGCCCACAAAAATCATATTCATTAGTTCAAGTAGCTTAATTTCAAAATTTTCCTGAGTATTTGATGAGCTCTATGTTAATTCCATCGTTGCCTGGACATTTAGTTCTTTGTTAGTGAAGGCTTCTATTATATTATTGTTAGATGTTGTTTTAGCCAGGGGAGGATCAACTGTGGTCCATTGGTTTTTATAATAGTTGAGCCAATCTTCTAACGGTATTGTGTTAATTTTGACTGTTTCCTTGAGGTTATTGTTCATTTGCCTTCTTACTTTGTATACTCTAGTATGTGGCTTATTAATGTCTTTATCTAAGTTGGTCACAAAATTGTTCCATTGATCTCTGTGTTTTTCGTGTTTCTCCTTAATTATAGTGCTGATTTTCACATCCCACTGTTGCAGGGGCTGTGACAGTGGGATGGGGGAAAACAGATAAAACAGGGGCTGTTTTCTCCGCCATCATTTTTTCACACCCAGTACTGCCTTTGCTGATTCTTCTAAGGTTTTACCAAGGTGGCTCCAGTTATCTTCTATATTTATTCCTGCAAGATGATTTGTTAATTTCTTATCTATTTCTTGTTGGTATTTCTTCCGAATTTCGGGATCATTTAGGGAGCTTACTTTATATATACATTCTTGAGATGGTTGTTCCTTTTTATGCCTTAGCCACGATAGAGGGAATCTCGGGGTAGTTACAATTAAGAAGTGGTCTAATTCAATTTCATATCCCACTGTCACAGCCCCTGCGACAGTGGGATGCAGAAATCAGCATTATAATTAAGGAGAAAAGGAATGCATATAAAAAATGGATAACCACAAAAAAACTAGAAGATGAAGTGGAATATAAATGAAAAAGAGCTACAGCCAAAAGAGAAACACGAAAAAGACAGAGATCAATGGAACAATTTTGTGACCAACTTAGAAAAAGACATTAATAAGCCACATACTAGAGTATACAAAGTAATAAGACAAATGAGCAGTAACCTCAAGGAAACAGTCAAAACTAACACAATACTGTTAGAAGATTGGCTCAACTATTATAAAAACCAATGGACCACAGTTGATCCTACCCTGGCTAAAACATCTAACAATAATATAATTCCACTTCATCTTCTAGGTTTATTTTGTGGTTATCCATTTTTTATATGCATTCCTTTTCTTCTTAATTATAGTGCTGATTTCCGCATCCCACTGTCGTGTTTGTACTCTTCCATAAATCTAATGCCATGCAGCTCCCTGCATATTGTCTTTGTACTAATATTAGTTCTTGAGGCCTTTGAATTTCCAATTGATAGTATTTAATGTGGACTGGCAGGATCGAAATACCACTCCTCCAAGCACCCTCTGGTCTCCTTCCATCAATTTCTGCAGACTAGCCCAAACATTTCCTTGCACCATGATGTTCCTGTTTGGTGATTACATAAGCCACGATTGATCTAGGGTGTTGCAGTTTTACTGCAAATACACACATAGATTGATTATTAATATGGCATCCTATGATGACTTCCTATTGGAAGCTGCTGATCTCAAAAGCTTTCATCCACTAATGTAATTTGTTGATCTGCTTCTCATGTAAATGCAGTTGCTTTTATATCTATTCCTGATGACAGGTATGGTTAATTTCTCTAATCCCAGGAGGGTCTGGATACTTTTAGCAATATAGTATATATGTATATAATTTGATAGTATAAACCAGAGCTATGATGCTCAATATGTTTTATGTTGCTTTCAGTATTTGTAGAAGCAAAGAGAAATTTACCTCAATATGATACATAGAACACTTCTGTATGATACTCTCTAGAAATTAAAACGAATATAACATTAACACAAAATGGTTACTGTAAAAAATCGATTAAACACAAGAAAAAAATTATAAAAAGCTATTTTGAAAAACGATTTTCCTTCCTGAAACTGACAGAGCTTTTTGATCATATGTCGTGGTTACAGGAATGAAAATTACGGAGTATGTGTGAGTATGAATCTTAAATAGAGATTATTTGTCTTCGTGCACATGTGTAAAAGACAAATCGGAGATTAGATATGCATGGCGAACATTAAGAGAATTCTTAATGTTCGCCATGTTCGCCATTAATGTTCGCGAACATTAAGACGGTTTCTGCAATTAATAGTCTCATATAACGAGACCAAAACACTTAGTATCCAATTACATTGGATACTAAGTGTTTCGGTCTCATTGAATAAAAATGTATTCTTTTTCGTTGATGGCAGGAAAGGCTAATTCTGACACTGCTGAACGAGAAGCACGAACTGAGGACGCATGCTGTTTAACCCTAAAATTCAGCATAAACTATGTCGATCCATGGTAAGGATCGACAGTCACAAGACGAGTTACAATCGGCACAAGAAATGTATACCCGATTTAGATCTAAAGAAAAATCTCACAGAAGTGTACAGAAATGGTGTTCATAATATGGAGGTAGCAGACACACTGAACTTTATTTAGCTTAAAATTTGATTCCAACAATTGTAAAGGGAAGGGGAGATAAAATTCTGTAGGAAATTTTGAATGCTACTGCCAATCATAATTCATATATTACTGAAATGGAAAACTTTTTTTGTTTTTCTTGTGTCAAAATCATACTCTGGTGAAGCATGTTCCTTTGAATCTGGTTGTGACAAAGGCTGAAACTTTCATCCTTACAGAACTGTCATGATACAGCAACAGAAGAGGAATTTAAAGCAAGCACTGGATGGTTTGACTGTTTAGATTGACTCACCTTCTAGGAGGCAGTGCAGTAGGAGACTTCAAACTTAAACCTCTGCATACTGAGAATCCACAGGCATTAAAAAGTTATACGAAGGGTGTACTTCCAGTCATTTGAAAGGCAAATTCAATCGTTTTGGTGACCAGTTCACTTGTTGTTAACTGGTTCACTGAGCACTTTGTGCCTGCTATTAAAGATTGCTACAAAGGGAACAAATTAGCATATTAGCTATTTACTTTTACGTTATCACATACTTGTGTTCCATACAGAGGTCGTTACTCTCCTGTTGGCTGCTATTTCATTTTATTTGTGGAAGGTGTTCCTGTATATACACGGATATTTCTCTCTAGATATAGTAAGTTAATTTGTTTTGAATTTGTTTCTCAGTCAGGTCAACAATAATCACATACAAATTAGAATTTTTTATTTTATAATTTATATAAAATTTATACTTACTATTTGGCCATTAAGTTTTAACTTCTCTACTTTAAATATTTAGTATTATATAAACCAACAATATAGAGGCCCATGTACTATTGCTTTTCTTTCGTTTTTGATGTTTGACCCCTGAAAAAGTCTTTAGGATTGGCAGTATACAACAATATGATTTTTGTATATACAGGGTGTCTCAAAAATATTGGTACAAACATTTAGGGGAGGTAGGTAACGTCTAAAGGAATGTGAATCGCATAGGAACCCATAACTGGAAACATCGGCGTAAGTCGGTACGCGGCACTGTTCATCAGTTCACGAGAGGGGAATCTTCTGGTTTACTCATTCAAGCAGTAGTCGTCGCCGCACGAAGAGCATGCATCGATATACGAACTGTGAGCTGGCAGACATGCACCTAGTGTATGGATTAGCAGAGGGCAATGGACGAGCCGCTCAACAAATTTATGGAGAACGCGTCCCAGACAGACGTACCAGACCACCATTTGTTTGCGCATGTGCATCAAAATTTGTGCGATTATTGGTCATTTAGAGGTAACAGAAATAGTGCGGGCAGACCATATTCGATGCAAACTCCTGCCGAGGCAACGAGACACTCCTGCAGAGGCAACGGCACGTGTGCCGTTGCCTCTGCCTTAGGAGTGTCTCGTTGCAGTGTATAGCGTGTCTGGCACGACGACTCCTTACACCCCTTTCATCTCCAAAGGGTTCAGTTACTGCTCCCCCAAGATCATCCTGCACGTGTGGCTTTTCCGCAGTGGTTTCTCCAAGAAAGTGTTCAAGACTTGAATTTTCCAGCCTATGTTTTGGTCACGGATGAGGCTTATTTCACTCGGGAAGGCTTATTCAATCAGCACAATGCTCATGTGTGGGTTCATGACAACCCACACGGTGTGCACCCCCATGCGGCACAACATCGCTTCACAATAAATGTGTGGGCAGGTATGGTCTGTGACTGCTTAGTCGGCCCATACCTGTTACCATCCCGCATGAACTCCCCTAAAGATCAGATCTTTCTTGAACAAGTTCTACCAGGGTTACTTGACAATGTTCCAGTAAATGTGAGATGCAACATTTGGTTTCAACATGACGGGGCGCCTGCCCATTATGGAAGGTGTGTTCGTGACCATTTGAACAGGCGTTTTGGCGTCGATGGATTGGCCGTGATGGACCCGTTGCCTGGCCCCCACGCTCACCTGATTTATCGAGCCTTGATTTCTTTCTGTGGGGGGCCCCTCAAATCTATCGTGAATGAATTGCCTGTGGAGACGGAAATGGAGCTCGTGGCGAGACTCTTCTGCGCTGCTGCCACTGTCAAAAAAAAACTCCAGGTATGTTCGACCATGTCCGCCAATCCCTGCTGTGTCGGTGTCACGCATGCATCGCGTCTCATGGTGGAACCTTCGAGCATCTGTTGTAACATCATGAAATGCATTCATCTCATACTCCATTGTTAATATGTCAAATAAATGTTTGCCACTAATTACTGTCTTGTGTCATTTCTGCTTCTTGTGCCTCTGCTACTACTTTTCCAGTTATGGGTTCCTATGCGATTCACATTCCTTTAGATGTTACATACCTCCCCTATATGTTTGTACCAATATTTTTGAGACACCCTGTATATTTTGCACGGCGCCTCCGTAGCCAGGTGGGCAGGAGCAGCAGTGCGTAGCACACGCTTCTTGATTAGACCGGGGTTCGAGCCCGTGACCACCAAATACAGAGGATGTGGAAAGGTCAGGGAATGACCACCGCATATCCTGGAGCAATATGGCCTTAGTTGCTAATGCTCCTAAAAACCAAACAACAACTAACAACAATATTTTGCACCATAGTTTAACCATTTTACATTATTACCTCTTTATATTTAGTATGTGTGTACTCTATTTCAGTATAATTGATATTTCTTTCAGGTATTCTGTTCCAAACTCTGTATAAAATACTTTGTAACTTAGCATTGTTATTTCATTATGGTCTTAAAGTCCATTGCTTAGCAGGGTCTCTAGCCCATATGATTTACCTTCTATATACATTCAGATTGAATGTAATACACATACCTAATTATATATGTATTAGATATATATATATGTATATATATATATATATGTGTATATATATATGTATATATATATATATATATGTGTATATATATATATGTGTATATATATATATATATGTGTATATATATATATATATATATATGTGTGTGTGTGTGTATATAAAAAGTAGGGATAAATGTAAAAGCCATCATAGCCTTTAAGTTATTTTGGCCTAATGGCCCGCAGTATACCATTAAGTTTATACACATATTCAGTATCTATAACAGTACATATTATACTTTTACTATAATAACTACACACACACACACTAATAAAGCAAAAACAGCAATAATTGTTGGAATTTATTATTTGAAATAACAGATACTAGACATAATTGTAGATAATACCAACAAACATATTCAATAAATTTCTAAATTTTATTCAAGAGAGGTCAGTTAGACCTACAGATAAAGTTGAAATGAAGGCATTGTTATGGCTTCTGCATTTGGTAGGTTGTTTGAAAAGATTTCAGCTGAATATTGAAGAAATTTTGGCAGAAATGGCACTGTGGTAGAGAGGTTCTGGCTAACTTTGTCAAAGGAGCAGGTTTTTTTTTTTTTTTTTTTGTTGTTGTTGTTTTTTTTTACTTACTTAGAGCCATACATTTCAATGCCTTGCAAACCAGAAATGAAAAAAGTGCCATGACCAGTTGGCACCAATAAGAGGTATTCTCCATATTCTTGACACTGTCAGAATATGCTATAATAGTTGAGAAACTGGACAGTTTCAGAGGAAAATGTCATTTTTGACAGTATATTCCAGATAAACCAAACAAAGATTGTATTAAAATTTTTGCTCTTTTTTAATTAAAAATCTTACTACAGAGTGAATTTAGACGCATGCATTGGAACAGCAATCCCAAAGACTATACATGCAAAGAATGACTCAGGAAGCATCATAGAATAAATGATCAAGCATGTATCTGGAACAGGCAGAAACACAACTGGTGATGGCTGGGGTACAAATTTCCCCTCTGATCAGGAAACTTTGGAAAGATCACAGCTTAATGTATATGGGACACATTGAAAAAATGCAAGACAGTTGCCACCAGATGTTTCAAAACCACTAGAATATACCAAACAACTCAAGTATGTGTGGCCTTCAAGATGTGGCAGTTGTGTTCTACATACCCTGAAATAGCAAAAATATTATACAGTTCTCTACTGTAATGCAGTGCACTATGCACTTGTGTGCTATAGTGCTCTGTATATTTTGATACCATCCCCTCCCAGTTGAACTCTCTTCCCCTAGAATAGCAGTATTCACTCCAAACATTTTTGGAGAAGTTACCCATTAGGTGTTTGAGTGCTTGAGAGGCCATGTTGAAAAAACTTTGTAATGCTCTTTAATGTCCAATCAGCTGTAAAAGGATGCAGTTACATGCGCTATTTTTTACATATCACTAAAATTTACACTTTATTCATCCTCCCAACCAGCAGTATTATGGGAAAAGGTGCACTTATTGTGGGTTCTAATTAACTGAAGTTTATTGAAGCGTTGTTTATAAAACTTCTTTTTAGGAACTGTCATTTTCTAACCAGGAGTTGATTTTAGCTGCACAGCAGCACCACTCAGCAATGCTGTTTCCAGTTTAATTTTCATTTACAGCCAGTTCTGGTTTATGTATTGTTTATATGCATTTTGTGCCCATGGGATTGATTTTAAGTAGTTTCAACTTTTATTATGGTCTTACAGAGTTTAGACAAATTAGCTAGTAAAAATGTTTCTTGACTAAATGTCTCAGAGTATGAAAAAGGTTGTTTATGCATGGGTAATGCACTTCAATCATTCTACTACCCAGGTAGTATGCATGCATCGTTTAATTATATCTCATATTGTGAATACCTTCACAATGAGTTGCTGAGGTATTGCACTGCTTTGAATAAGTAACACTTCACCAGTGGAGAAGACTAATGTTACTTATTCTTGGAGGATACCACCACCCAGACCACCGTTTCGAAGCTTGTTAGCTTACTCATCGGTGGGTGGGCAGGTACCCTGTGTTGCAATAGTGACAACACAGTATGAGAGATGCTTGATAGTGTGTGTGGTTTAATATGAGAGTTGCCTGATCGTGTGACCTGCAGGTCACACCATCAAAAATTAAACTAGTCAGTTTCATTTTTCTAAAATTAATGATGACATGGAATTGTTAGCATCTTTGTTATCACAAAAATGTCATTATTATTAGAGCATTTATTAAAGAATGTCAGATGCTTAAACCATTCCATCAAATAGATGGTAGAGTGGGGAGTCTGAGCATGATAAAAAGCTTTCCTGATTCAGACTTTATGCATAGTAGCATAGAATTTAGGTAGTTTCAGATAGTTGAAATCAAAGGTAAAATGAGAGTGGGAGTATACTGCAGACCCAAAGAATGTGAAGAGTATGACAAGAGCTTCTACACACTAGTGGAAATGGACATTCAAGAGAAAATGCCTTATTATGGATGATAAACCTTAAAGTTTTTCCATTATTGATTAGAGCAGTGTGGGAAAAACTCAACTCAGCAAATTGACTAGATTATTATTTGTATCAGCATGATACAAATAATAATCTAGTCAATTATTTGTATCAGACATATTATGGAAAGTAACTGGGCAAGAATATTATAGGTCTGATCGCCCACAAACCAGGTGACATCATTGGACTGACAGTGGAAGAACCTTTAGGAAGTGATCACAGAGTTCTAAGTTGGGCAATGAGAAGAGAGGTTGCAGTTATTAAAGGAAAAGTTGTGGGTTTTAATTTTAGGAAAGAAGACTGACATTTTAAAGTGTTTAATGGCCTCTATCTACTGGGTGAATAGAACAAGGAGTGTAAATACACTAAAATTATGATAAACCTTAAAGCAATAAATATAATAAACAAATATTGGTGTTATATCTGTAGAAGTGCATATTCTCAGGTTTTTCAGCCCATTGTGCAGGCCCAAAATCCCAGAATAATTCAATGGAGAAAATCTTACACCCTCTACCTGAGATTGGCTAACTACAGCTGCAAAAAGGCTTCAGAAATTTCATCAGACATTTCTTCTTTCAATAGACAGTGATGCATCATGCTCACCATGCTACCACATCAGCACTTCTAAATCAGCTTCTCCACTTTCCTTTCAGTTATTACAAAGTTATTTAGCTCCTCATTAGAGTTTGATAAACTTCTCGCATCCCCTACCCTAAAGAATTCCTCATGTGTGACTGTAGATGCAAAATACATATTCAAATTTGTCCACAACCTGAGCAGGGTTATCAACAGTTAACCCATAAACATCAATTGGCCCAATGTGATTCAACCTCTTCCTTTTATTGTTATTATAAGCATAGAAGTCTTTGCTGTTTTTCTTTCCATTTTTTGCCATAGACTTCTCATAATCTGCCTTAGCTTGCCTAACCTCCTTTGTGACTTGATTATAGACTAATTAATATCTACTATAGGCTTCTGTTTGAATCAACTGATAATTTATGTGCATCCCATGCACTTTTCTTCTCTGCCACATGTCTTAATAGTTCATCTGCCATCCATTTAGGTCTAAGCCTTGGGCAATATTTCTTTGTTGGTATAAAAAGCCTAGTAGCTTCTTTGATTACTTCCCATGTAGAATTTGCTGTAGTCACCCTTACGAAAGCAAAAGCCTTTCACTTTACTCTTGAGAATATTTGTCTTTAATTAAATTCTACGTTAGTACACTGTGATCGCTGCCACCCATTGGGTCTTTTACCTGCAGATTCTTAATGCATGAAGAATCACTGCTGATAACCAGATCAATAGTATTGCTTCCTCTTGTTGCCTCTCCAACACACTGCTGTAGAAAACAGTCATCCAAGAAATCCACAAAAGTCTTACTAGTTTGTGAGTGACCAACCCAGAAATTCTGGTCAACATATGCAAAGTTAAAATCCCACACAATGAGACATTCTGATTTGCTGGCCCACTCTATTTCCCTGCATAGCTGTTTGGTATACTCATAGTCATTAGTTTTATAACATACTCCTACACTTAATTTTGTTTTCTCAGTGGTTATATCATACTAAATTGTACTCCTCACCCAAGTCAATTGGATGTGCACTGCCTTAGATTTAATATTCTTCTTAACTAAGAGCATAACCCCTCCACCTCTCCTGTCCTTCCTGTATACATTGTACTCCCTATTTTCAAATTCAGCATCACTTATATCTGAGTGTCACCAGGTCTCTGTTACTCCTACAATTTCTGCATTTGATGACTTAATCAGTACTTCAAATTTATCTAATATATTTACACTACTCCTAGCATTACTGCACATGCACATGTTCTTACTCTTAGTTATTCTAATATGTTTTCTTATTATCTTAAAAAAAACTTAAAAAAAAAAAAACTTAATTGCTAGTAATCTTAAGACTTGTCTTGTTAATACAGTTATATTTTTATGGAGTTTTAAGTTCTGTTATCTAGTGTGTGTGTGTGTGTTTTTCCATTTCATTAAGTTTAATTCTTTAAATATTTTCTTTCAGTGAAAAACTGTAATTATAGGAAGCCTGGGGAACTGAATGAGCACAAAAAACCAGTAAAATCAGAAAGTGAGGCACAAGAAAGATGCAATAGGAGATCTCATCAGATTTCTAATAATAATTCTCCAAGAAAAAGGAAAGCAGAGTTTTGTTCTTTTGATGCAAATATAAATAACATCCATCTAAGAGCCAAAAAAAGTAGAGGATTAAAACTACTGCCTAATAATAATTGCAACCTACAGTCAGATGAAATAGAAGCCTGGCAACCACACACTAACAAAAAGAAAATTACAGATATAATTGATGTCCAAAAAAGGTCCCATCCCAATTGCTCCAAGAGTACAGGAACAGAAAATGTACAACATATTTCAGAAGCATTAACTGGCTTCAGAAGTTCTTATCTGGATAGCTTCACATCTTTCCTTAAAAACACTTCCACCTCAACAAAAGATTTAGAAAACTTCTGTGAGCCAAGCAGCAGTGACAAGCAGGGTTCTACTTTGCATAGCAAATATACTTCTAAATTTCAGGATAAAATTACTAAAAGTAACTCAAGTGAATCTCCTAACAAAATAGTATCACAATCAACTTTTGACTCTGAAGAACATGAAGATATAAACCATATATCCTATGAAAAGAAATGCATTAAAGATTTCACAGGCTCAGATTTCAAAAGAAAATCCAGTAGTAGTCTTCGCCCCTTAGTTATGTTAAATCACAACCATGATGACCTTGATTCTGGTGGTGTACACATAAAGTTACTGTTGCGTTGTAATTGTCGTAGAAATGATATTTGTATTAAGAATCATATATCTGCTTCTCACAAAAAGACCGATTCTTCAACGATAATTAGCGTGGAAAGTAAAAATGAAGAAATCTCTACAATAACAAATGAATCACATTTTGGTGCAAGTGTTAAATGTGAACATCTAGCAGAGCATAAGAGTAGTGAAAAGGAAAGCTCTGTCTGTGAAAAGAGAGGTTCTCCAACAGCATCATTTAGTACAGAAACTATAAATGACGAACATCCTGCAGTAAAACCAAAAGTGAATATATTACACTTGGTTAGAGACATTAAATGTGAGCAACCAACAAATCATGTTGGTAAAAAGATTATTTCTAATATGATTCAGCCGTCTCTTTTTCAATTTCTTAAAAGTCAAAAGGATTCGATTAAAGATAAGTACATGATTGTATGAAATCGCCATAATATTCTGCTGGTATAACTTATAATATACTTGTTTAAAGTAAAGTAGGCAACATAAACAAAGGAAACTCTATTTTCTTGGTTTGTATTGTTCCTGCTAACCTGGTTACTAAATATTTTTTCTCTCATATTTGAATGTTATTGTAAATTAATTTATCAATTTTAAGATGGTAAATCTTCTTAAACAAAATGACTAAAAATGAACATTAAAAATTATTCCTTGTAAAATGAATAAGGTTGCATGTAAATTGCATATTAAATGTAAAATATGCAAGGTGGCTTTGGCAACAAATTTCAGAAAAATTAATACAAAGCTCATTTTTCAAAGGAAGGAAACAATCTCAAAATCTGTGCTTAGATTCAGAATTATTCAAAAATATTTGATTTTGCATACTAATATAGTTGACGGACATGTTGATGGGATTGAGTGACAAAGTGCAAACATGGATAAAATGGAAGAAAGAGCATATGCTGGTTCTCAATAAGAATAATAATAATAATAGGCATATGCAAAATTAGGTACAGTAGTTTTGAGAATAAAATTGAGAATTTTTCTTCATAACATGTATTTTAACATGTAATATAGTAACTTTCATTTTATCACTTTGAGATGAGTGTTAATATGAAAAAGTAAGGCTTGTGGAATTGAGAGAGCATAGATGAGTGAATTAAAAAGGGAAAAAGAATCTAAAAGTAATAAAAAGAATAGATTATTATAATAGAGCAATAGTTAACTGCATTTTATTATTGAGATAATCCAGTCAGTTATATAAATGTTTAGAAAAGATGAATTAAGTAGAAAAACAGAGGTAATCATTAGAGCACACTTTTCTTCCTCGTGATCTATAAAGGCCATATGTTAAATTTCTTTAAACAAGAAATTGCTCATCATGGTTGGTTTGCTTAGATAAAAATGTATGAAGTGTGGTCAAAATGTTTGGCGACCAAAATTGTGGTCTGTAGAAAATTGTCTTGTCACGTGTTTGGTGACCCATCTAGATGTGGTATGACACAGGTATAATTATCTGTTTATCTCTGATCAGTCTGCAGATAAACAGGTGATAAAACGGGCACATTGAATAGATGTTTTACATGTGTTTCATCACATTTTAAAATGGGTAATTTCACTGAGCAGTGAATCTGCAATAAATTTTGTTTCAAATTAGAGGAAAGTGCAACAGAAACTCTCAGATTGTTAAAAACAGCCTTCAGAGAAGATGCTGTTTGTCATAAAAGACTTTTTAGCAGTTCAGGCCACTTTCTGTTGAAGATGATATGATCCTCACTCTGGCCAGTCTTAAAGTTAAATCACTTGTCTTCTTGATTTGGTCAGTAATGATTGACATTTAACTATCTGTGAAGTTGCTAGTGAAATTAATATTTCCTATGGGACATGCTAAGCAGTTTTAACTTAACATTTCGGAATGCAACACATTTCAGACAAGTTTGTACCTCACTGATGATCCCAGAGTTCTTGTGTCAGGATTTTCACCAGCATGCTACTGTTGACCCACACTTTTTCTTCCATCATTACTGGTGACAAATTATGAGAAGGCTCAGTCTTCTGCCGAGAAGACTGTCTTCTACAGAGATTCTGCTCAAAGAAAACAGCTAGGAAAGCAGGTTTCAAGGAATTTGCACTTGGCACTTTCCATTCAAGAACTTGTAAGACACTCCATCTGCCATAGTCACTGGATTTAGCTCCTGTGTGTGTTGTGTTTTCCTTTCCGAGCTTAAAGTTCCCCTTGAAAGATTACATATTTATTGTTAGTAATGGCAAATGATGCAAGAAAGCAAGCTTATACAGGATCAGCAAAAAAAAAAAAAAAAGGGAAAAAAAAACCTACCTAACTTAACTGTCCATCCCTTCTAGTAATGTCTAATTCATTCTTAAATTTATTCAAACTAATAATACTTTCACATCTATCCTGTATCTGTCCTTTTTCAATACCCAAAATGTGGCCTAACCATTGCCTTATACAATGGGATAATCACCTTATATCTGTTGGCAAAATGTGTGTGTGTGTATATATATATATATATATATATATATATATATATATATATATATATCATTGACAGAATGCCATCAGTTGTCCTAGCAACCTGTCTGCACTGTCAGAAAACTTCATGTTGGACTGTACAATTGCCTACTGTGTCTTTCATTCTCCACTTCCTTGAATGTGGTACCACTCTAATTGACCATTCTGGGATTTCTGTCATTAACCACCCTGCCAACCTTTGTATCATCTGCAAACTTAAGACACTAAGCTTGATATGCCTTCATCAATATCAATAAATATTGTAAACAGTAAGTCCCAGCACCAAACCCTGAGCAACCCCACTAATAATATTAGTCCAAGAAAAGCAGAGCTTAATTGTAACCAATCTTTAACTTTATTCATAATAGTAATTTGCCCCCCATTGTCACACTATTCCAATTTGTATAGTCATTTGGAACAGTGCCAAAAGCTTTACTGAAATCTCTGAGTATACAATGCAATGTATTTTTTATTTATTTTATTTTATTTTATTTTTTGCATCCAGTTCCTTTGTTTGCATCATGATAGTTAATTCAGAATGTGACACAGTAACTATTAGTACTTCCAAGAAGCATGTGTGTTTAATGACACACAAGCTGCTGTGGCTATAGTGCACCTTTCCAAGAAGCATTAGATTAAACATAGTGTCAACGAGGTTACATCAAGTGAGATCCATCCAAAATAGCCAATGAGCTTTAATATTGTCTAAGAATATATAAATTCATACACCGACCATTGAATAAAATTTAAAATTTAATATGACTACAATCTTTACAAAAAAAAAAAAAAAAAAAAAAATTTACAATAAACTATTACGGAATGCTAAAAACTGTAATAAAAAAGATCATTTACAATAAAATTTGCTAAAATATAAAACATTAAAAGCGCTAAAAATCTGAAGCTTTCGGGAGCGTCAGCTCCCTTCTTCAACAGTGATATAACTTCCTGCAACATCTCCTTAAGTAGCAGGCTCACGGTACCTCCACACGTGGTATTTCTCCACGTGGTTCAATCGGCACATGGTCAGAACTGGAAGCGGAAATGTCTCGGGAACGTGGCAAAGAAAATCGTTCATCCGACCTTAATATAATTGTTTCAAAGATAGGATTAATACGTATACCTCTATCTCTGTTTATTGTATTCCTACTGGATGAACTAATCCGTAAACCCTCGAGCCATTTACGCTCTCAGTATCCATGTGCACGATCCAAAATAATAGCGTCCTCCGGGGAGATTTGATGCTGCTTCTCCCAAAAATGTTCGGCCACAGCAGACTTGTTGTATTCAGCGGTTCTTATGGCATTTAAATGTTCCCCCAGACGATCCCTGAGCCGTCGTTTTGTTTCCCCCACATAACACTCCCCACAATCCGGGCATTCTATTCTATAAACCACTCCACTACTAAGATCTTTTGGTATGCGGTCTTTGACCTGAGACACAGCTGTGCACAGCCTCCGCCCAGGAAGCTGTACACAGCGTGTCCCATAACCCCGTAAAATTCTTGCCAGATGTTCAGTAAGGCCCGGATAGTAGGGGATGTATGCGGTGGCTACCGGAACGAACGACTCCCTACGTTCGGACACCCCTCTACTATATCTATCCAGGATCCTCTGGGGGTGTATCCGCACTTTCTAAGTTCTGCCGTGACACGATTAATTTCTTTTTCTTTATCCTCAGAAGTGGTACAGTGTGATCTTACTCTGTCAAATAAAGCTTTTGCAACACTATTCTTATATTGTCCAGCTTGTGCTGAATTGAAATGGGTGTATTGACCTCTACACATGGGTTTTTTAAAAACTGACGTCTTAAGTCTAAAACCCACCCTGGAGATCAATACATCCAAAAATGACAGGGTACCACCCGTTTCCACCTCTGAGGTAAATTGTATAAATTGGGAGAAGCTATTAAGCCAGCAAACGGCATCATCCTCCCTCCCCTTCTGGACCAGGGCAAAGGTATCATCAACATATCTTCTCCAATTCCTAATAGGAAACGAACACCCACTAAAAACCCTACTTTCCAACTCCTCCATGGCCAGATTGGCCACGGTGGCACTAATGGGTGAACCCATGGCAGTACCGCGAACCTGCTTATACATA
The DNA here is from genome assembly GCF_048544385.1 of Mastigoproctus giganteus. Classification (NCBI taxonomy): domain Eukaryota; kingdom Metazoa; phylum Arthropoda; class Arachnida; order Uropygi; family Thelyphonidae; genus Mastigoproctus; species Mastigoproctus giganteus. The sequence continues at coordinate 217,933,622 of NC_143582.1, read as the reverse complement.
GTTCCTTGAAACAACATGGTAGTACTAGCTAGACATAATTCTACCCCGGTGCAAATGTCTTCCACACCGAGAAGTGATCTATTACCAAGGGAGGCATCCCTGGTCAATGCCATTTTTACACAATATACTGCATGACTAATAGGAATACATGTAAATAAAGATATAACGTCAAAAGAGATCATGCTCTCATCATCATTTATAGTCAAATTCCCCACAAAATTCACAAACTCTCTACTGTCTTTAACAACATATTCGGACTGCCCCACTATGGGTGCAATTAATTTAGCCAAGTACCCTGATAGCGCATAGGAAGGACTCCCTATAAATGAAACTATAGGTCTCAAGGGCACTTCTGCCTTATGAATTTTTGGCAGGCCGTAGAATCGCGGGAGTTGACTACCTGTAGTGTGTAATGACCAGTAAGTCTCCTTGGAAATCTTCTCCGTGTTCAACCAGGATTGTATCAGTTTATTGACTCGCCGTTCCAGCCCCACCAACGGGTTCCTCTGGATCACCTTATAAGTGTTATTATCTTGCAGAAGATCCAATGCCTTCTTATTATAATCTTCTGTATTCAGGACCACCGTTGATCTCCCTTTATCTGCTGGTAAAACAACTATTCCTTTGTCTCTTCTCAATTCCTCTAGAGCTCTCTTTTGACTAAGGCTGAGATTCGGGGGTGTTCAAAAGAGAGCTCTAGAGGAATTGAGAAGAGACAAAGGAATAGTTGTTTTACCAGCAGATAAAGGGAGATCAACGGTGGTCCTGAATACAGAAGATTATAATAAGAAGGCATTGGATCTTCTGCAAGATAATGACACTTATAAGGTGATCCAGAGGAACCCGTTGGTGGGGCTGGAACGGCGAGTCAATAAACTGATACAATCCTGGTTGAACACGGAGAAGATTTCCAAGGAGACTTACTGGTCATTACACACTACAGGTAGTCAACTCCCGCGATTCTACGGCCTGCCAAAAATTCATAAGGCAGAAGTGCCCTTGAGACCTATAGTTTCATTTATAGGGAGTCCCTCCTATGCGCTATCTGGGTACTTGGCTAAATTAATTGCACCCATAGTGGGGCAGTCCGAATATGTTGTTAAAGACAGTAGAGAGTTTGTGAATTTTGTGGGGAATTTGACTATAAATGATGATGAGAGCATGATCTCTTTTGACGTTATATCTTTATTTACATGTATTCCTATTAGTCATGCAGTATATTGTGTAAAAATGGCATTGACCAGGGATGCCTCCCTTGGTAATAGATCACTTCTCGGTGTGGAAGACATTTGCACCGGGGTAGAATTATGTCTAGCTAGTACTACCATGTTGTTTCAAGGAACTATGTATAAGCAGGTTCGCGGTACTGCCATGGGTTCACCCATTAGTGCCACCGTGGCCAATCTGGCCATGGAGGAGTTGGAAAGTAGGGTTTTTAGTGGGTGTTCGTTTCCTATTAGGAATTGGAGAAGATATGTTGATGATACCTTTGCCCTGGTCCAGAAGGGGAGGGAGGATGATGCCGTTTGCTGGCTTAATAGCTTCTCCCAATTTATACAATTTACCTCAGAGGTGGAAACGGGTGGTACCCTGTCATTTTTGGATGTATTGATCTCCAGGGTGGGTTTTAGACTTAAGACGTCAGTTTTTAAAAAACCCATGTGTAGAGGTCAATACACCCATTTCAATTCAGCACAAGCTGGACAATATAAGAATAGTGTTGCAAAAGCTTTATTTGACAGAGTAAGATCACACTGTACCACTTCTGAGGATAAAGAAAAAGAAATTAATCGTGTCACAGCAGAACTTAGAAAGTGCGGATACACCCCCAGAGGATCCTGGATAGATATAGTAGAGGGGTGTCCGAACGTAGGGAGTCGTTCGTTCCGGTAGCCACCGCATACATCCCCTACTATCCGGGCCTTACTGAACATCTGGCAAGAATTTTACGGGGTTATGGGATACGCTGTGTACAGCTTCCTGGGCGGAGGCTGTGCACAGCTGTGTCTCAGGTCAAAGACCGCATACCAAAAGATCTTAGTAGTGGAGTGGTTTATAGAATAGAATGCCCGGATTGTGGGGGAAACAAAATGACGGCTCAGGAATCGTCTGGGGGAACATTTAAATGCCATAAGAACCGCTGAATACAACAAGTCTGCTGTGGCCGAACATTTTTGGGAGAAGCAGCATCAAATCTCCCCGGAGGACGCTATTATTTTGGATCGTGCACATGGATACTGAGAGCGTAAATGGCTCGAGGGTTTACGGATTAGTTCATCCAGTAGGAATACAATAAACAGAGATAGAGGTATACGTATTAATCCTATCTTTGAAACAATTATATTAAGGTCGGATGAACGATTTTCTTTGCCACGTTCCCGAGACATTTCCGCTTCCAGTTCTGACCATGTTGCAGGAAGTTATATCACTGTTGAAGAAGGGAGCTGACGCTCCCGAAAGCTTCAGATTTTTAGCGCTTTTAATGTTTTATATTTTAGCAAATTTTATTGTAAATGATCTTTTTTATTACAGTTTTTAGCATTCCGTAATAGTTTATTGTAAATATTTTTTTTTTTTTTTTTTTTTTTTTTGTAAAGATTGTAGTCATTAAATTTTAAATTTTATTCAATGGTCGGTGTATGAATTTATATATTCTTAGACATGAGTTTTCCCGACCTCAGAGGCCTCTTTCAGGATATAGCTTTAATATTTCCCAAATATTAATTCAGTCAAACTTTTTGATAACACTTCATATATTTTACACTGGTGTTCAAAGAAAGTGCACCACATAGGAATTTCACATTTCTAACCCTTTATCGTTATGGTAAAAAAAAAAAAAAGGTAAAGTGCAGCCATTATCAACCCACCGCAGGGTGGAAGCCTCCTCAACAATTCATGCTGAGGGAAAATGGACCATAATCTGCCACGCTGGTCCAGTGCGGGTTGGCAGATCAACCGTATTCAGCAGTCAGGGGCTTGAACACCGGTCTACTCAAAGAGCGTGTGCTACTGCACTCCCGCGCCTGATCGTGATGGTATATTACATTAATGACTAGCATCACAAATAGAAACATAAACAAAAGATATTTATTAATAGTTAAGGCAAAGCTAAGTAATATTTGAGGTGCTCTCAAAATATTCCAAAATGAGCATTTGCAACCTTTATACAATGGTTTTGGTAAACACGACAATTATGGCTGAAATGTTATCAGAAGTCCTCAGTTTGCTTCAGTTTATCATTTTAAATGGAAAACAAAATAAAGTTCACCAGGTGCAAGCTAATATTTAGTTGAACTGCCTCTGGCCCTGATGACAGCAGCACACTGTCGAGGCATTGACAAGATCAATTTTTGAAGATGATCAACTGATTAGTTTGTGGTTCCAAACACGAACTCTGGTTTCTTTCTGGCAACTGCAGATTCCACACGATGCCAACAGTTCTCTATAGGATTCAGGTCTGGGCTGTTTCCTGGCGAGCTAAGAGTTGTAATGGACTGTTCTTCCAACCATTTTTTTCATCTGTAACAAATGTAAACACATTATACTGTCGAACCTCTAATGCAGAAATGAAGCTAAAGTAACTACAGAGTGCCTACTTACACTTAACCCGATGACAAGGAGCAGAGTCGTCCTGAAAAATGCAGTTACTTGGCAGGTTTAAATGGCAGCAATTTGCCTTCCAATATAGCCAGGTATCCATTGGCATATACAGATCTTTTATGAACTGCAGGTTACCTACTCTGCAATACGAAATGCACCCCCATATCACTTGGCTGGTAGGGAATTTCACTGTAGACACCATACAGTCTGAACGGTATTCTTCACCACATCTACGGCGAATCATTTGTGTCTCATCAGAGCCATGTAGGTTTCCGAGAAAATAACTAACTACCACTGCTCGGGGATCCATTTGACATGCTCCATACACCATATTAATCTGGCCTTTTTCATTTCTTGTGTGAGGAGGGGCTTCTTCTTAGGACGATGGGCTACAAGTCCATTTTTGAAGAGGCACTTTCTGACTGTTACTGCACTTGCTACCACTCCTGTATGTTCTTTTCAGCTCAGATGAAGAAGCTTTACGGTTTTTAAGGCATAAGCACTTCAAAACGCAGTCCTGTTTTGGCGTAGACACTCGTTTGTGTCCGGTTCCTTTTTTCCTATCAGCAGAACCAGTATTCTTGAGTTTGGAAAGAAATCTACTCGCTGTGGACTGATTACAAGACATTCTATAAGCAATATGACGGGAAGAACATCCTTCCTCATGTAAAGCAACAATAGCACTCTTTCTTCATGGCGTCAACTGCACGTAACTCGTCATCCTGACACAAGCAAGAAGTAACTGCAACTCTTGCAGAGCATGCTTATATAGCTGAAAGTAACAGCTGATGCAATATTACATCATCACCTATAGATGTCAATCTTATCTGATGCAATCTGTAAGAAATATTGTCATATACTTATGATATTCGGATGACAATTACAATTTTAAGGGGTGATGCACTTTATTTGAACACCATTGTGTATATGTATATATACAGTTGAACTCGTTTATAACGAGTTTCACTGAACAACAAGATGTGCTCGCTGTATCCAAGTACTTGTTATACCCGGTTAGGTGATTTGGAACAATAGAAGTGTAGGAAACAGAGGCAAACGTAAATTGCAAACTGTAATTTAATCTACGTATGGAAATTATTTTTGGCCCTAAAAAGGGCTGATTGTTTCAAAAAGTGATTATCCTATTTTCAGGAATGAATGTAAGGTCATTTGGCTGGTCTTCTCAACTTTCTTCTGATCAGACTTAAGGCACTGAATACCTCTGCATCAGTATCATCTGTAGCTTTGAAAAACACTGAAGGTTCTCTACAATGTTAAGAGCTGCTCCATATGACGGAGGCTGAATAGAATTTTCTTCGTCTACTTCTTCACTTTCTTTACCTGCTACTCGGATAGTTTCTACGATGAGCTCCTGAAGTTACATCAGCATCTACATGCTCCCAACTGCCAATGTTTGGAAGTTGATTCATATACTCTGGACTCCCTTTTTGCAACCACTCAGATAACGGAGTGTGATCTTCCTCACCAGTAATGTTTACCTTGCTTTGACTGAAATCCAGCCTTCTTGAAACAGTTTTGAATGCAACTTTGTGAAACGGATTCCCACGCATCGCTCATAAAGCGTATAACATCGAGAACTGAGATTTTCATTTCAATTCCCTTGTTTATTCTGTCAAAGAGCAAAAGGACCAAGTTGCAACAAACATGAGCTTTGAAACTTTTGATCACACCTTGATCCATTGGTTGTAGCACTGCTGTAGTGTTTGGAGGCAAAAAAACAAGCATTATGTGACTTAGATTGTCAACTTTCTATGGATATGCAGGACAGTTATCTACAACAAGTATCATTTTGCATTTTTCTATACGAAGATCTTTGTCCTACTTTTTGAGGTAATCTGCGAAGATATCTGAAGTCATCCGAGCTTTTCTGTTCGATGTATAAGCCACTGGAAGCTGCTTCACGTTCTTGAAGCATCTTGGTTTGGCAGACTTTCCAATCACTAGAAGCCTTCTTTTATCTGTCCCAGGCATATTCGCTGTGATAGCCACTGTAAGTCTATTCTTTGACAACTTTCCTCCAATGCATTTTTCGCCCCAGAATTTCAAAGTTTGGTCAGCAGTGACATAGAAAATTCCAGCTTCATCCATATTGTAGATTTCATCGTCACTGTAGCCTTGAGAATGAAGCAGCCACACGTTGGTCATTCACATAGATGTTATCTCCATGTCCACTGCAGATGCTTCTCCACTGATTTTGCCATAGCAAATTTTATGCCAATTCTTAAAATGATGAAGCCACCCATTTGAGCAACAAAATCCTGCATAGTTGAAAAGCAGTGCAAATTCTTCTGCTTTAACTTTTAAGATTGGTCCAATTATGGGTAAACTGGCATTTCTTTGTGCAGTGAACCATTTCAGCAGAGCTTGATCAACATCATCTTTGTCGCATTTCTTGAGTCTCTTTGCATTTGTTACGTTGTCATCGCAGGCCTTCAGCGCTGCATCTCTATTTTTTCCACAGTGTTGAAACAGTAGACAAAGTCCATACTTCTTGCATATCTATGTTCTTCTGACCAGTCTACAGTTGTTCAATAATTTTGGCTTTTTCCTTCACCGATAATGCTTTTCTTTTCGACATGTTTGGGCTCTAAGATTGAAACCAAGTTCCTCTTACTGTCCTTTAGAAGTGAGAATAGAGTTCATCCTTAAAAGGACAGTTTATAAAATTTTCTGCGAAATTCACTATCCAAAATGATCAGTGTCAAAGCAGTGAATGCACCTAAGCTCTCCGGAGGTCTGCTTTTATCTATTCAGCAGCGGCCATTGATTGGTCATCGGAAAAGGAGTGGGGTGTGTTTTAAAGCTCTCTGATTGTTTTGCCGATGATCAATAGCCAGCTACTGCAGAGTAGGTAAAAGCAGACCTATAGAGAGCTTAGCACCATTCGCTGCTTTGATGTTGCTTGTTTTTTTATTTATTTATTTATTTTATTATTATTATTATTTTTTTTTTTTTTTTACACAAAAAAATACCGTGTAACATTTTGATACCCTTTCTGTAAAGTAAAGGGTATCAAAATGGCTGTATGACTGCCTGTTACAGCAGAAATTAAATCCTCAAAGAACTGTAAATTTTCTATAGGAATATGGCCACATAAATAATGTTTCTCAAGCTATAAATTGCTGAAAACTCTAGAACAGCAAAGTGGGATCTAATAGTTGCATTTTGCAATTTTGTTGCCAATTTGCTTGATCAGTTATTTTTTGAAAGTTAGTGAGTTATAGCTAGTTGTGTTTGAGGAGTGCGAGAATTATATAACTGTTCACCCCTCATAACCATATGCACTCATCTAAAGATAGAATTTTCAGTTTGTTTATTTTAAAATTTTCTAAATTTCTTTTTTCCTTTACTCACATCATTAGATTTGAATAAGAATTTGTTTTTTGATTGATTATTTCATAAAATTCAGAAAAGTTGATTTCCATATCATCCAGACATTTTCCTTGTGATAAATTTTACTGTGTTATGTATAGGTAGTGCTTATTATTCTTTTATGTCTTTGAAAAGTGTTTTAAAATGCTTGGTATAGGGTTTAAGTTTAAAGTGTGCTATAAGTAGTTGAGAGAAGATAAATTTGTGAATTTCAGTGTATTAATTCATGTAAAAATAATATAATCAGAATAAAACTGCCAAGCAGGCTAAACAAGTATTTTTTCTTCTCCTTATGTAAAATAGGTTATCGTAATTAACTGAACTTTATTTTTCTGTATATCTATAGGGAAAGGTTTTCTCCCAGAATGTTCTTGTATAAAAAATAAATTTCTCTTAGATAATCTTGTTTTTTTGTTTTTTTTTATAAACTATACAGTCAAATCTCCAAAATCTGGCAACCTTGAGACCTAAAGGTAATAAGTTTACTGGAGACAGCTTTGTCAGATTTTGATGATCATATTATAGTTAAGCTTTTAATAAAATAAAAATTATAGAAAAAAATAATAATAAATAACATCATAAAGCACGCAACACAGCGGCAACCCCCCCAAGGCAGAATGCGCTGGTCCCACAGGAACTAGTAATTGTTGGTGATTCTATTGTCAGGGAAATGGGGAACATGATGTGTAAAAAGGATAGGTTGAACAGGACCAGGGTATGTCTGCCAGGGGCAAAGGTTGATGAAATTATAGAGCAGATCTCATCTTTTAGGGCACAAAAGGTGATATAGTTGTACACGTTGGCACTAATGATATTAAGAGTAGGAGACCGGCAGAATTACTTAGCAAGTACAGGTCACTGTTGAAAAAAAGCCGTGAATTAGGATTGAATTTGAAAGTGTCTGCAATTCTGCCCAGACACGATAGGAGGGAGTATATGATGAGAGCCTTGTTGATCAATTCAGCACTGGAAAGATTGTGCAAGGCTCATGGGGTAGAATTTTTTTTAGCCTGGTCTGTACTTGTTAACAGGAGAGACTGCTTCTACAGGGATGGAATACACTTAAATAGAAAGGGTGCAAGAATATTTGCTGATGCTATCGAGGAAGTGTTAGGTGGGTCAGAAAACTGCTAGCTTGGGGGGATACAAGGACTAATAGATTAACAGTAGCCACTGGCAGAGGTGAAAGTGATTCTTGCACCGCTTCTATTGGGATGAGCAGCAACCTGGAAAACAAGGAGCATGTGCATGTATACTTACGTGTACACCAATGCTAGGAGTTTGGTAAATAAATTTGATGAATTTGAGGTATTGCTCAAAACATCAAAGGCAGATATTGTTGGGATATCATAGATGTGATATCACACAGATATAAGGAATGCATAACTGGAATTTGGGGAGTACAATGTGTACAGACAGGATAGGAAGGGAGGAAGGGTTATGCTATTAGTTAAGAAACACACAAAATCCAAGGAAGTGGAGCCAGTTGACATTGCTGGACAGTGCAGTGTCGAGTCAGTTTGGAGTGACATAAGCATTGGGAGATCAAAATTGAGAGTAGAAGTGTGTTATAGGCCTAATGACTCTGATGAGTATAATAGGAAACTGTACATGGAAATAGAGTGGGCCAGTAAATCAGAGTCTTATAATGGGGGATTTTAATTTCCCAGATATTGACTGGGATTTGTGGGTTGGTCACTCACACACTAGCAAGGCTTTTGTGGATTTATTGGATGATTGTTTTCTACATCAGCATGTTCGGGAGGCAACTAGAGGGAGTAATACTCTTGATCTGATTACAGTAGTGATTCTTCATGCATTAAGAATCTGCACATAAAGGAACCACTAGGTGGCAGTGATCACAGTGTTCTGAAGTGGGATTTACTCAAAGAGGTAACTACCATCAGGAGTAAAGGGAAGGGTTTTTGCTTTTGTAACGGTGACTACACCGTATAGAATATTTAAATTCTATACAGTGGGACCAACTAATGATGTTACCAACAGCAAATTCAAAATGGGAAGCATTCAAAGAATTTATCTTGGAAGCTACTAGGTCTTTACATACTAACTAAGAAATATTGTTCAAGGTTTAGGCCTAAATGGATGTCAAATGAACTAATGGGACATATGGCAGAGAAGAAAAATGCATGGAATACATATAAATTAATGGGTGACATGGAAGCCTATGATAGATATAAGCTGGTCTGTAACCAAGTCACAAAGGAGATTAGGCAAGCAAAGGCAGATTATAAGAAATCCTTGGCAAAGGATGCAAAGAAAAACAACAGAGTTCTTTACCTAAGTAAACTCTAGAAGGAAAGGGATGAATTAGATTGATCCACTGGATATTGATGGTTCAACTGTTGATGATCCTGCTCAGTGGCTAACAAACTGAGTATTTTGCATCTACATTCACACATGAGGAGTTATTCAGGGAGGGGAATGCCAGAGGTGAGTTTAACTCTGGCAGTGAGCTAGATGATTTTGTAATAACTGAGAGGAAAGTGGAGGAGAATTGTTGAAGATAAACATAAAAATGGCACCCAGGGTGGACATGATCTATCCAGTTATATTAAAGGAGGCAGCAATGAAGTAAGCAAACCCTTAGCCATAATTATGAGAGCTTCTTTGGTCTGAGGGGACGTACCCATGGACTAGAGATGTGCAAATGTGACCCCAATTCACAAAGGAGGATCAAAGGGCGACACAAGTAATTATAGACCTGTTAGTTTAACTTCTGTTCCAAGAAAATTAATGGAGACACTGGTTAAAGAAGCACTGCAGGATCATCTAGCATTAGCATTAGTAGAGGCATATGATGCAAGAAAGCAAGCTTATTCAGCATCAGCCAAAAAAAAAAAAAAAAAAAACACACCACTCCCATTTCAACCCTCCATTCGTTTGAAATACCTGTCCAGTTGAGCCTTAAATTTGTTTAGGCTATCAACTTCAACAACAAATGATGGAAGTCGGTTCCACCAACCAACCACCCGCTGGCCAAAGGCAAATTTCCGCACATCTATCCGACATCCGTCCTTCCTCAATTTGAATTTATCCCCTCTGAGGTGATTATTCTGAGCAAGAGGAAGAATCCCATTGGCATTGAGCATGCTCAAACCATTCAAAGCCTTATACACCTCTATCAGATCACCTCGCCAGTGCCTAGTCTCCAGACTCTGTAATTTGCAAAACTTAAGCCATTCTTCGTAAGAGCAACCCTTTGTTCCATTCACTAATCTTGTTGCCCTTCTCTGTACCCGTTCCAGCAGCTCTACATCCTTCTTGAAATGTGGCTTCCAGACCTGTATACAGTACTCAAGATGTGGCCTAACCCTTGCCTTATACAAGGGAATAATCACCTCCTTATCCCTGCTAGAAAAATTCCTGTATATCATTGACAAGACACCATGAGCTACTCTTGCAGCTCGTCTGCACTGCTCAGAGAACTTCATATGTGCCTGCACAATTACCCCCAGGTCCTTTTCATTCTCCACCACTGTCAGTGTAGTACCGCAGAGTTGATACGTTGCTCTGGGGTTACTGTTTCCCATATGTAGTACTTTACATTTGTCAATGTTAAACTTCATTTGCCACCTCTCACCCATATGTTCAACCTTTCCAGATCCTGTTGCAGCAGCATAGCATCAGTAGTGTCCTTAACAACCCTGCCAACCTTTGTATCATCTGTAAACTTGGACATTAAACTTGATATACCATCATCAATATCATTCATAAACACCGAAAACAACAATGGACCCAACACTGAACCCTGAGGAACTCCACTAATAACATTAGTCCACGTTGAGCAGTGTCCATTAATTACCACTCTGTCTTCTGCCACTCAACCATCCCCTTATCCATAGCAGCAATTTGCCTCCAATGCCACACTGCTCCAATTTGTGCAGCAGTCTTCCATGTGCAACAGTATCAAAAGCCTTTCTAAGATCCAAATATATAATATCAAAGTTATTCCCTGCATCCAGTTCTTTTGTGACTACATCATAGTATCCAATCAAATTGGTCAGGCAAGATCTGCCTTTTGGTCAGGTCACCCAAGACCTGATCTAGACAAGACTTCAGTTATAGCTCGGACACAGCATGGTTTCGTTAAGGGAAAGTCTTGCCTGACCAATTTGATTGGATACTATGATGCGGTAACAAAGGAACTGGATGCAGGGAATAACTTTGATATATATTTGGATCTTAAAAAGGCTTTGATACTGTTGCACATGGAAGACTGCTGAACAAATTGGAGCAGTGTGGCATTGGAGGCAAATTGCTGCTATGGATAAAGGGGTGGTTGAGGGGGAGAAGATAGAGTGGTAATCAATGGACACCGCTCATCATGGACTAATGTTATTAGTGGAGTCCCTCAGGGTTCAGTGTTGAGTCCACTGTTGTTTTCTGTATTTATAAAAATAATATATCAAGCTTAAATGTCCAAGCTTGCAGACGATACGAAAGTTGGCATGGTTGTTAAGGACACTTATGACAGTACACTGCTGCAACAGGATCTAGAAAAGTTGAGTAGATGGGCAGAGAGATGGGAAATGAAGTTTAACATTGACAAATGTAAAGTACTACATATGGGAAGCAGTAACCCCAGAGTGATGTATCAACTCTGTGGTACTACACTGACAGTGGTAGAGTGAAAAGGACCTGGGGGTAATTGTGCAGGCAGATATGAAGTTATCTGAGCAGTGCAGATGGTCTGCAATAGTAGCTCATAGTGTCTTGTCAATGATATACAGGAATTTTTCTCTCAGGGATAAGGAGGTGTTATCCCCTTGTATAAGGCAATGGTCAGGCCACACCTTGAGTACTGTATACAGGTCTGGAGACCTCATTTTAAGAAGGATGTAGAGCTGTTGGAACGAGTACAGAGAAGGGCAACAAGATTAGTGAATGGAAAAAAATGTTGCTCTTACGAAGAAAGGCTTAAATTTCGGAAATTACAGTGTCTGGAGACTAGGCACCTGCGAGGTGAACTGATTGAGGTGTATAAAGCCTTGAATGGTTTGAGCATGCTCAATGCTGATGGGATTCTTCCTATTACTCAGAATAATCACCTGAGATGGAATAAATTCAAATTGAGGAAAGACAGATATGCAGAAGTTTGCCTTTAGCCAGCGGGTAGTTGGTTGGTGGAACAGACTTCCATCCTTTGTTTTGGAAGTTGATAGCCTAAATAAATTTAAGGCTGAGCTGGACAGGTATTTGGAACGAACGGAGGGGTGAAATGGGAGCTGGTTTTTTTTGGCTGATGCTGCATAAGTTTGTTTTCTTGCATCATATGCCTCTGCTAATGCAAAAAACCAATGATAAAATCTGCCCTTATTCAGCAGTTGTAATGATTAACCTGGAACTTGCACAAAAATATGTATGGGATGAGGGAACAGGCAAGTTAACAAGGGGATTTAAAAAAGTATTGACAAAAGGAAGAGAATGCAGATGGACAGTGAAATAGGATCTTAAGAAATCAGCTGTAATGCACCATCAGGAAATGGATAAGGTGGTAAGTCTCCTCAACACCACAGACAAACTGGATGAGTGTGCATCTGATCTTAACTGTTTCTTGTCTTTATAAATATAACTTCAAGCTAGTGTCTGTGGAAAGCATCTTGTGAAATGCCTAATTTATGTACATCTTTTAGGTTGATATGGTGATCCTTCCAGAAATGATAAGTTGGAGTTGAGTCTACGATATTGACTAAACATGATAGAATTTCCGAAACACAGAAAGGCTATCTTTAAGATGCATTTTTTATTTCCCTGCATGTGCCACCCCACAATCCCAATGAGCAATGCTAACTGCCTCACTTTTGAAAAGCACAGGATTCGAGGCAACATACATCACAATATTTTGTAGTCTATTCCCAGAAAGTTGCATACAATGAATATGATAATTCAACCCCAGGTGCTCCCATCTGGTCAGTATGGGCTTGGCACACCCACGGTCCTCAGCTGAATATCATCATTTTTCTCTTTCTTGGTGATTCCCTTCTACCTCTTTCTCTCTCTCTCTCTCTCTCTTAGGGTATTTCAGAATTTTTTTTTTGACTGGTGCAGCATAAGCCTCAGGCTTCCTTGCATCACATGGCTAATAATAATAATTATACAAAATCCTGGCAATAGTCTCAGAAGTGTCAGGACAGTACCCAAAATACAAACCTTGCATTCATTTCCTTTGGGAATTTAGTATTTATAGGACCCCCCCCCCTGCATTAATGGCCTTGGCTATACTAAGTTTATTGAAGACAGCATGAACTCCAGTATAGTATGAATTATTAAGCATATATGGGGTATTTCTGTAAATAAGTCAGTAAGTATGGCCAAACCCCTCTTCATGACATCCAAAAATGGGCAAGCCCACTCTACCTTGGACTTGTATTCAGAGAGGGAGGATATTGATATACTGGAAGACTTCTAGATACTACTAACAGCTACATATCTCTCCTAGAGGTGATAGCAATAGGTGGATTCTTGGGCACAATTTGTGATTTCCCTTTTTATGTGCATTTCTGCACATAAAGCATGTTGCTTAAGACATGTGTCCAAAAGGCACCTCGTAGATCCCACATGGTTTAATATTGAGCTGTTTGTACCATTGATGGACATATGGAATTGTAATAAAATGTTTTTTTTTTCCCAAGCCTATTGTTATTTCCTGTATTATCTATCCTATCTTTGGCCTGTATCCTAATTTTTTATGGTACCTAGTGAATACCCCCTATTTAAAAACCTATATGTAAGCTCTTCAATTTCATAATATAATGCAATCTGAGTCATATTTATATGCATTAGAAAATTGATTTTAAATAATGGAACGTTTAGAAGTGAATGTATGTGGGATCTACGAGGTGCCTTTTGAACCTGCGTCTTAAGCAACGTGCATCGGTTAGGACAATGAGGGCCACAGGTTCTGAATGTACACAAGACTTAATTGCAGAAACCTTAGATTTATTGTTTTGGCGTGAAATTTTTACGGCCGGATGCCCTTCCTAGCGTCAACCCTCACCCTTTATCTGGGCTGGGGATATGCAGTGGTCATTCCCTGACCTTCCATATTTGGTGGCCAAGGACTCGAACCTCAGTCTAATCAAGAAGCATGTGCTACACACTACTGCTCCTGGCTACGGAGGTGCCAAACCTTAGAAATGAGAATCAAAAATAATGCGATTAACATACGGAGACCTTTTCTCATCTCGGATTTGTGGACCTTTGCGCGCATGCATGTTAACAAGTAATCTCAGTGATAAATAGTATGAGGAAAGTTCACATTAGACAGTTTGTTTCCTACCTGTGATCACAACAGTATGGCAAAGTTTTTTCCCTTAAGAAAGGAAAGTAGTTTTTTAGACAAATATTCATCATTGTATTTAAGTATATTCGTGATAATATTAATGGCTTTTATTTTTAAATTTTGACAATCTCTTGAGGTTACATGGTGTCTTGGATAGATCTGAGGTCGAGTTGGTGCCTTCGGCTGTGATCCCGGGGGTGTCTGGTCATACATGAGCTTAGAGAATTGAACACATTTAATTGTATTTTAATGAAGAGTATATAATTTTAAACCGTGCATAATAAAAGTCAGAGTTGGAGACTTTCGAAGAGAAGTAATCCTGTGGATAAAGATTGAGGTAACTTATGAAATTTTTTAAAATAATAAAGAGGGAAATTACATCAAAATGAACAAAACGCCCCTGCTCCCGTGGATAAAAAAACATGAACATAACAAACCAACCCTACCCTTTACAGTATAGGGAATATTGGGGAAGAGATAGCATTAGCAACAGAGTGGATAGTTAATAGGTGGGATAATAGACCACAATTGTAGACATGGGTGGCATAGCTTCTGTATTTTAGAGAGGCCATAATATCAAGGTAAATGATATCCTGAAACACATAGACTCCAAAATAACTGCTGGTCTGTCTTGCTTCACATCCATTGTTTGAGCAGTTTATTAACTCTGCAATTCAGTCCAACTGGTACATCAACATTCATATGAGTTCTTTAAGGAGGATGCCTTAAAGTTCATTAAAATCTAACTTAATTTAAGTTCTTAAAGTTCATTAAAATTAACAGGGAGCTAAATGATTTTGTGTTAACTGAAAGAAAAGTGGAAGAGTATTAGCATTAGTGAAGGCACATGATGCAAGAAAGCAAGCTTGTACAGCATCAGCCAAAAAAAAAAAAACACCTCTTCCCATTTCATTCATTCCAAATGTTTGTCTAATTTATTTAAGCTATCGACTTCCACACATCTATTCTACAACTGCCTTTCCTCAGTTTGAATCTATGCCCCCTCAGGTTTGTAATCTGAGCAAAAGGAAGAATCCCCTTAGCATTAAGCCTGCTCAATCCATTTGAGGCCTTATACACCTCAATCAGATCACCTCACAGGTGCCCAGTCTCTAGAAGCTGCAAGCTTCTAGGATGTAGTCTCTAGAAGCTGCAAACTTCTAGAGACTACATCCTTCCTAAAATGAGGTTTTCGAGCTGTATGCAGTACTCAAGGTGTGGCCTGACAGTTGCCTTATACAAGGGAATAATCACCTCCTTATCCCTGCTTGCAAAATTTCTGTATATCATTGCCAAGACTCTATGACCTACTCTGGCAGCCTGTCTGCTCTGCTCAGAAAACTTCATATCTGACTGCACAATTACCCCAAGGTCTGTTTCATTCTCCACTACTGTGAATGTTGTAACACCACATAGTTGGTACATTTCTCTGGGATTACTGCTACCCATATGCAGTACTTTGAATTTGTCAATGTTAAATTCCAGTTGCCACCTCTCAGCCCATCTACCTAACTTTTCCAGATCCAATTGCAGCAGCATATTGTTATTAACAACCCTGCAAACTATGACATTAAGCTTGATATACCTTCATCAATATCGCTGATAAATATACAAAAAACAACAATGGGCCCAACCCAAACCCTGAGGGACACCACTAATAACATTAGTCCACATAGAGCAGTACCCATTAACCATCACCCTCTGTCTTCTCCCACTCAACCATCCTTTTATCCATTGTAGCAACTTGCCCTTAATGCCATACTGCTACAATTTGTACATTAGTCTTCCATGTGCAACAGTATCAAAAGCTTTCCTGAAATCCAAGTATATGATATCAAAATTATTTTTTGCATCCAGTTCCTTTGTGACCACATCATAGTATCCAATCAGATTGGTCAGACAAGACTTCATACAAAACAGCAATAGGCCAAGCACCAAATCCTGGGGGACTCACCTAAGAACTTTAGTCCACAAGTAAATCCCACATCAGCACACTGTGATCACACTGCTACGTATCAGGCATAGCCACAGGCAGATATGAAAGTGATTGTTGCAGTGCTTCTACTAGAACGAGCAGCAGCCTGAAAAAGTCAGGTGCTGGGGATTTCAAGGACTGCTGGGAGTCATGATGGAACAAGTAAATACACGGGCTGTGTTATTAGGGTAACTAAGAGTAAAGAACAGGTGCATGTATACCAGTGCTACGAGCATAGTAAATAAATTTGATGAAGTCAAGATGAATTTGAAGTCAAGACATGAAATGTGGACATTATTGAAATATCACAGACTTGTGTGACTCAAATATAAGGGATGCAGAATTTTGGAGTACAATGTGTACAAAAAGGATAGGAGAATGGGAAGGGCTAGGCTCTTAGTTAAAGATATGCACAAAATCTAAGGAGCACATCCAGTTGACATGGGTGGCCATTGCAATGTTCAGTTAGTTTGGTGTGACAAAAGTGCTGGAAAAGCAAAAATGAGAGTAGGAGTGTGTTATAGGCATAATGACTGATGAGTAAATGAACTATACAGAGACAGAGTGGACCAGTAACATCAGAATCTCTTATAATTGGAGATTTTAACTTTCCAGATATTGATTATAACTTGTAGATTGTTCACTCACACCTTAGCAAGACTTTTGTGGATTTATTGGATGACTGTTTTCTACAGCAGCATTTTAGAGGGGTAATATTCTTGATCTGATTATCAGCAGTGATCACTGTTAATGTGGGATTTACTTAAAGATGCAACTACCATCAAGGGTAAAGGGAAGGGTTTTTGCTTTCGTAAAGGTGACTGTAGTGATCTCAGACAGTTTTTTTATTCTATACAGTGGGACCAACTAATGACGTCACCACCAGCAAATTCTAAATGAGAAGCTACTAGGCTTTTTGTGCCAACTAAGAATTCCACTTCAAGGTATAAGCCTAAATGGATGTCAGATGAGCTATTGAGACTCATGGCAGAGAAGAAAAATGCACACGGGATGCATATAAATTATTAAGTGACACAAGCCTATGGTAGATATAAATTAGTTTGTAATCAAGTCACAAAGGAGGTTAGGCAAGCAAAGGCAGATTACAAGAAATGTTTTTGGCAAAGAATGCAAAGAAATAATTTCTTTACTTACATTAACAGTTGAAGGGGATGAATCAGATTGGTCCACTTGATATCAACGATTTAACTGTTGATGATCCTGCTCAGGTTGCTGACAAACTGAATGAGTATTTTGCATCTACATTCACATGTGAGGAATTCTGTAGGGAAGTTGATGTCAGAATTTTATCAAACTCTAATGGTGCACTAAATGATTTTGTAATAACTGAGAGGAAAGTGGAAGAGAGATTGTTGAAGTTAAATATAAAGGCACATGGGGTGTATTGGATCTATCCTATATTGAGGGAGGCAGAAAAGAAATAAAGCCATAATTATAAGATCCTCCTTAGATTCAGAGGAGGTCCCCACTTACTGGAGATGTGCAAATGTATCCCCAATTAATAGGAAGGGATCAAAACGATGACATGAGTAATTACAGACCTGTTTAACATCTTTTCCAGGAAAATAATTGAATCACTGGTTAAAAAAGTAATGCAGGATCATCTGGACAAGCCTGCAACTATACTTCAGGGGAAATCTTGTCTGACCAATTTGATTGGATAATACAATGGTCACAAAGAAACTGGATGCAAAAAAAAAAATAATTTTGATATACACTTGGATTTAAGGAAAACTTTTGATACTGTTGCACATAAAAGACTGCTGTGCAAATCGGAATGGTGTTGGCATTAAGGTAAAGTTGCTGCTATGGATAAAGGAATGGTTTAGTAGGAGAAGACAGAGTGGTAATTAATGGACACTGCTCTTTGTGGACTAATGTTATTAGTGTGGTGTTGGGCCCACTGTTTTCTATATTTATCAGTGACACTGATGAAATTCAGGCTTAATGTCTATGTTTCAGAATAGAAAGGTTGAGAGGGTGGTTAATGGCAGTAATCATTGTATGCTATTGCAATAGGATCTAGATAAGTTAGGCAGAAGCACTGAGCAATGGCAACTGAAGTTTAACATTGACAAATGTCAAGTACTGCATATGGGTAGCAGTAACCCCAGGGTAACATACCAACTGTGTGGTATTACACTCAGGAAAATATATACGGGGATATTTGTACAGTCAGACATAAAGTTCTCTAAGCAGTGCAGGCCTGTCAGGATAGCTCGGGTTTTTGTCGGTGATATACAGGAATTTTTTAGTAGGGATAAGGAGGTGATTATCCCATTGTATAAAACCCATCTTGAGTACTGCATACAGGTCTGGAGGTCTCCTTTTAAGAAGGGTGTACAGCTGGTGGAACAGGCACAGAGAAGTTCAATGAGATTAGTGAGTGGAACAAAAGAGTGCTCTTACCAAGAAAAGTTTCAATTCTGCAAATTTCAGCATCTGGAGACTAGGTTGTTGTTATTTGGATTTTAGGAGCATTAGCAACTAAGGCCATATTGCTCCGGGATATGCAGTGGTCATTCCCTGACCTTTCCGCATCCTCCGTATTTGGTGGTGACGGGCTCGAACCCCGGTCTAATAAAGAAGCGTGCACTACGCACTGCTGCTCCTTCCCACCTGGCTACGGAGGCGCCTGGAGACTAGGCACCTGCAAGATGATCTGATTAAGGTGTTTTTTTTTTTCTTTTAAGGATTTGAATGGATTGAGCAAACTCAATGCTGGTGGGATTCTTTTTCTTGGTCTGATTATGCACATGGTGGCATAAATTCAAATTGAGGATGGTCAGTTGCAGAATAAATGTATAGAATTCAGCCAACAGGTAGTTGCTTACTGGAACAAACCTCCATCCATTTGTGTAGGTAGTTTGAATAAATTCAAGGAAGAAAAAATATTATGGGATTTTTTTTCTTTTTGCTGATGCTGTATAAGTTTGCTTTCTTGCACCATTTGCCACTAATAATACTCATACTAAAATGGCAACCATCTTTTCACACTTGCACCAAAAGAAATAAAGCATGGAGCTTTTTTTTTTTTACTGTAATGACTCAGCATACTTCCACTAAATGGATTGATACTTTATTTCAAGACTGATCAGCGGAATCCATGTCCCATCCATTGTTACAATCAAGGGGAAGAAACAGCCATTCATTGAAGCATCTCTAGTGAACACTGCTTCACAGATCTTAACACTGTCTTATTGTACCTGAAAATGCTGCTGTGAAACCCACCAACCTTCATCTCACAATTCTCCCATCTTTCATGAAACTTTTCATACCCTGCCATGCACAATTTTCACATCCATAACATTAAATCAAACCTCTGACATTTCCCAATGAATTTCATTGGGAGTTCCCCCCGTAAAAGCAAATACTGGATAAAATTTTATTATTGATAACTTAAGGCCATTTTAAATACAGTATTAAAAACATGCTGCACTATTTGAATAGTTGCAATTACCCCCCAGGGGCTCACATCTGGTGAGTATGGGTATGGCACACCCAGGATCCTGAGCTGGATATCATTCTTGGTGATTCCCTTCTACTTCAATCTCTCTCAGGGTAACTCATAAATTTTTTTTTGGCTTGCGCAGCATAAGCCTCAAGTTTCCTTGTACCGTGTGGCTAATAATAATAATGTGCAGTGTTATACTGCCATCTTTTGAGAGTATCCTAAACTAAACTGATCACTTAAAGCAGTCAAAATAACATACTTTTAATCCAATTTGGAGACTTTAAAGCTTGAATGAAATATCCTTGTATTTCATATTCTTTCCATTTTTTTTTTTTTTTTTTTGTAGGTAAATGAACAGATTGTTCATTTACCTACAAGAATACCGGACAAACCTAATCATATAGCCAACACGCTTGATCTTTTTCTCAAACAACTCTTCTAAGTACACGGTTGAAGTGAGAGATCCTTTAGGCACTTCAGATCACAACTTGGTGATTGTCTCTTCTCCAATGGAGCCTTCATCTCATGGCTATTCCCAACCTCGTGTTGTTTGGCATTACAAGAATGCAAAATGGGATTGACCTGTGAGATTTCATTTCTTCTTTCCCTTGGTCGGATTACTGTTTCAAAACTTCTGATGTCAACGTTTCCTCAGATCGTGTCAGTGAAATTATTCTTGCAGTAATGGAATCCTTTATCCCACACTCCACTTTAAAATCTCGTCCTTTAAATAAACCTTGGTTTTCCAATAAATGTGCTAAGGCTCTTCAAGAGAAGAATGTTGCATATCGTGATTGGTTTGTTTCTAATTCTCCAATTTCATTTTCTGCCTCCACCAAAGCTCGCAACAGTTGTAAAGCCGTTATTAATCAGTCCAAACTAGAGTTTGAACAGGCTAAGAGTAGAAAACTTGCTTCTTGCCCTAATGGTAGCCGAGCATTCTGGTCTCTTGCCAAGGCTATTGGCTGCAACTTTTACCCATCTCTGCTCCCACCTCTGTCCAAACCAGATGGTTCTGTTGTCACTTCAGCCAAGGATAAAGCTGACCTGCTAGCATCCCATTTTTCTTCCAACTCATGTATTAATGATCTTGGTAAAAATCTTTCTAACGTCAAAAGGACGTCAGAAGGATTTTGACGAATCTTGATGCTAAGAAAGCTCCAGGTCCCGATGGTATTTCTCCACTTGTTCTCAAAACCTGTGCTCCTGAACGTACTCCTATTCTTTGTCGCCTTTTTTCACTTTCTTATTCAAAGGTGTTTTTCCTTCTAGTTGGAAATTTTCTCATATCCAGCCAGTTCCTAAAAAGGGTGACAAATCCCTCCCATCCAATTATCGTCCCATTGCAATTACTTCTACTCTTTCTAAAGTAATGGAGAAATCAATTAACTGCCAACTCTTAAACTACCTAGAAACCTTCCATCTGATCAACGATCGTCAGATTCCGTCAGTGTCAATCCACTGGTGATATTCTGGCTTTTGTTACCCATATATGGACTAATTCAATGGAAAGGTTCGGTGAAACAGAAGTAGTTGCTCTTGACATCTCAAAGGCTTTCGATCGTATTTGGCATAAAGGTCTTCTAAACAATCTTCCACCACCTTATGGTTTGCCAACTGTTTTTAGTAATTGGTTATCCAGTTTTCTCTCTGATCGCTCATTCAGGATGATGGTAGATGGCTCTCTGTCTTCTAACTTCTCCATTAATGCTGGTGTCTGCCAAGGTTCAGTTCTTTCTCCCACTCTTTTCCTCTTGTATATTAATGACCATCTTCCATTGACTGGAAATCCTATCCATAGTTTTGCCGATGATAGCATATTGCATTCCACTTTCCATTTTGAGAAACATTGCCCTGCTCAATCAACTTCAATGTCTCGAAAATCTGCTACCAATTCCTTAAATGCCAATCTTCAGGTAATTCTCCAGTCAGGCAAAGACAACTTAGTTGATTTCAATCCTTCTAAAACTCAGTCTTGTCTTATATCCTGCAAAAAGGATTCTTCTGCTCCTATGCTTATCTTTAGTGACACTCCGATTTCTAGGCAAAATGATATATCTCTTTTGGGGATTACCCTGACTTCTAATCTCTCTTGGCACAAGCACATTACAAATATTGCTTCTTCTGCATCTAAAAAACTTGGTTTTCTCTTTCGCTCTCAGTGTTACTTTTCTTCCAAACAGCTACTCACTCTGTATAAATCGCAAATCCGCCCAGCCATGGAATATTGTTCCCACATCTGGGGTGGTGCCCCCAAAACCTCTCTCAGACTTCTTGATTCCATTCAGAAGAGGGCAGTTAGGTTAATTAAATGATTCATCTCTAACAGTCTCTCCACTTGCTTTCTCATAGACGTACTGTTTCTGCTGCATGCCTCTTCTACAGATACTTCCATGGGCACTGTTCTTCTGAATTAGCTTCTATAATTCCCGCTCTCTCTTTCAAAACAGTCCAAACACGTGCCGCCAACATCCAAGTTTATTCATTCAACCGCTGTTTTCTGGAACAACCTTCCTTCATATGTATTTCCTGAAAATTAGTCTACAGAAGTTCAAGTCCAATGACAACAATTATCTTCTTTCGTCTTCTCAATCTCCATCTCAAGCACGGTACTAAGTACTATAGGTTCTAATACCTCTCGTGTTTGGGGTTTACATAAAAAAAAAAAAAAAAAAGACCAGGATTCGAGCTCATGACCACCAAATATGGAGGATGCAGAAAGGTCAGGGAATGACTGCATATCCCCGGAGCAATACGGCCTTAGTTGCTAATGCCCCTTAAAAAAAAAAAAATAATAACAGACAATTTAATAAGGTTACCTGAAAAAATAAAAGATTCTCAAAAATTTCCTTTCATTTTAGTGTGTATCGTGTGCCCATCAATTTACATGCCTTGTTGAAGATCTATTAATCTAGGATGTCCCCATTTCAGCGGTGCTCTTCATATATATAGGTGACAATCTCTTCCCCCACAGCCATATTCTCATGGCCAACTTCACTCTTGTATTGTTTAGAATTGCAACTGCAAAAAGCTTGATCTGGGCAAATTTTTTCCCCTTTTCCTGGTTTTAAATTTCCTGCTCACAATACTACTACAATTACATTACTAAAATATTCTTGTAAGAATAAAATCTTTTAGACTTCATTCCAATCCCAAGTTTTGTCCTTTATCTTAATGGGTTAAGGGTGTTTGTGGAAAGAAAGCATATTATACATAGCTCATATCACAATCTCCAGCTTCATTTTCTGCCTATGCTAAAGGTAAACAATAATTGCAAACTAGTTATTAATAAATCCAAACTAGATTTTGGAAAGTTCAAGGGTATAAAACTTGCCTCTCGTCCAAAATGGCAATTGAACTTTCTTGGCCCTTGAAGCTGCTGTAATTTCTGTTTATTCTTACAGTGACGGACAAAAAAACTGCATCACCTTAAAAAAAAAATAACATTTGTAGTGAAAAGTATAAGATATTGATTACAGTCATTTTGTTTGTCTCAAAACAAAGGTATTACGTCAGATGATTCTATTGCATCAGACAGTAATTTCGAGGTATTGGATCAGCTGTTTCTATAAATACGACATTGGAAGGATATATATACGCTCATTAGTATCGTGTTTTGTGGAGATGTAAGCACGGCTCCATATGTTCAGTTGACACCAAGGGAAAAAAAAAAAGTAGCTGTTGCTCTGTCCCAGGAAGGGCTTTCTATATGTGCCAATGCTGATAAAATAGGCTACCACCAATCAACAGTATCCCAGGTGCTGAAATTAAAGCATGAAACCAGTGATGTGAAGATAAGGCCGTAAGAGAGTGAACCTTCCCAAGATTGATATTTGAAACGGCTATGCCTTCTTTTTGCCATGCTAGTGCTCCTGATCTAAAACTGTACTTTGAGATGGCCTCTGGTGTTGAAACAAGTGCATGAGCTATCCAAAGACGGCTTTTGGAATGTGGTCTACATGCCTATCGGCTCAAGAAGCCTTTGTTGACCTATGAGGAAGAAGTGACTTGCTTGGGCTAAAACGCATGTTTCATGGACAAAAGAGCAAAGGAACACCGTCATCTTTTCTGACGAATCGAAATTCAAACTGTATGGCTCAGATGGTAAGCAATATGTCAGAAGATAAAAATCGGAGGCATAACATCCCGACTGCATAACACAGACTGTAAAGTTCCCTGCCGGTCCGATGGTCTGGGGATGCATAACAAACAAAGGAGTGGGGCAAATTAAGTTTATTGATGGAATGGTGAATGCAGAAACCTACACTGCTATCTTGGAGGAGTGTCTGAAACTTGTTATTAGGGATCACCACACAAATGTCCAAAACTGCATTTTTAAACAGGACTCGGCACTGTGCCACACAGCAAAATTGGTAAGTTTTATGCTATTTTGATTTAATGAGTGTCTTCTTGTCTCACAAGGCTTAAAACATACTTACACCAATGTTTTCCCTCTCCCTTAAGGTGCAGTCATACCTCAAAAATGCTGACATTAATTTTGGACTGGCCCAGCAACAGTCTAGATTTAAACCCTATTGAAAATTGTTGTTACATAATGTCAAAAATTGCTCAGAAGAAGCCAACAAGTAAGATTCAGCTGTAGGAGAGCATTGTAAGGGTGTGGTACCACAAAATTGGGCAACCATATATCCAGAAGTTGATTAACTCTATGCCAGATCATTGCAAGGCTGTAATTGCAGCTTGAGGAGGAACAACAAAAATTTTTGCTGAATTACAGTACATAATGCTATTACGTTAACTTGTCATTTCAGTTTGTACACATAAATGCATTAAAATGTATGTTTGGTTGTCATGATTGCCATTTGCATGATTTCTCATATTTCCATTAACTACGCATTTTACCCTTTGGGAAGATATTTATGGCAATTAGGATTAATCAGGTGGTCTTTTTATTGAATTTCAATCACCGAGATATCTATATCCCATCTGACAAATGCATTTCGAACATTTCTGCAACTCAATGCAGTGCAAAACACGTTATTTGTAAAATTCACAAGTGATGCAGTTTTTTTGTCCACCACTCTACTTCCACTTTTTAACATGTAGTTCCACTGCAACTTGAACAAAAGATAAACCTTGCCATATGACTTCTTACCTTTATTTTGATCCTCACACTTATGTTTGCAAATGCATTCTACTGAACTGAACACACAATATTGATACACCACTAACTCCTCATGTCTTATAAGCTTACAGTAGGTGTGGAAATGCAATTTAGCTCAAAATGTGATCTTAGTGATGTTGACATAATTAAAACTTGAATCGCTTGAAAAACTTTTCCTCCTGCCCCCCCATTTTATAAATCATTTACCAAAAGGGTTCGTGTGGTATTATATAAAAATGATCATAAAATTAATATTTTTTACGAAATAAGAACTATCTTTAGCTATATTTTTAAACAAAATAACTGAAATAAAAACCAAATAAGAGAAGCTCTTTAAAAAAAAAAAAAATACTTTTATTTAAGCTTAAATTGTATTTGTTGGGTAATTTTATCTGTTGGACTGGTTTGGGGGCTAAATCACGGCCAGCTGAATAACTGTTTTCAACAATCATAGATATTAAAGGAATTTATTTTTAATTAACAATATTTAGGTGAACAATGGATACTGTTTTAATATACAATTCCAGTGACAACTACTTATGTAAAACTGTTCTGTATAATTATGAAACTTTTTCAAAAAATGCACACTCGTTTTAAAAAAATTAATTTTACTGTACATGAGTCACATGATACTAATGAAAATACAATGTGCCTTTGCACTCAATAACAAATCAATAGAATATACAGCAAAAAATGTAATGAATCAAATTTTGCACATACAACTTTGCTTCTGATTACAATTGGGAGGGAGAAAAAAAACTAGGCAATAAGGTCCCTCTAGAGAATATATATATTTTTTGAAAGACAAAGGCATCATGGAGTACAACATATGAAGAGCAGTAAATGAACAGCTACAATATGGACAATATTTTGTTTCAAAAAAGTTAAATAACATTTAAATTTAGCCTTTATTTTTCACAGTATATATGAAAAAATAAATTGTGTCAGAATAAAAATCTTCCTGTAGAATTATTGGAGGTAGGCAAAAACGCCTGTTTTTTTTTTTTTTTTTTTTTTGTTTCTAAACCATTCTCAAAAGAAGCAACTTATGAC
Source organism: Mastigoproctus giganteus (assembly GCF_048544385.1). Classification (NCBI taxonomy): domain Eukaryota; kingdom Metazoa; phylum Arthropoda; class Arachnida; order Uropygi; family Thelyphonidae; genus Mastigoproctus; species Mastigoproctus giganteus. The sequence continues at coordinate 217,907,698 of NC_143582.1, read as the reverse complement.
CTAACTTTGTATCTTACATTTTTTTAAAAGCAAATATAAAATGTTCCGAAATTATTTTATGCTTGCTATCAGTAATGACAATGTATTTTAAAGAAAAGGTGCCAAGTTCACCTCTTTACCAGAATAAATTTCTAACATTTAAGATTTGATTTATACAAAAATGCTTCATTAATAACAAAAGTAGGTGTAGTCAAAGTCATTGTGCAAATTTGTAATATACATATTAACAGTAGACAAAAATATCTACCACCCATAACTTAAATTATAAATTAAAACAAGTTAAAACACCTATGCATATATTTCAATCAGTGCATATTTCTAGGTTAAATGAATTTGAAAATATTCTAAACAAAATTTTTGTTAGTGAGTATAAATATTCAGAAACCAAAGCAAAATCCTTAAGATTTTAAAACAAATTATTTTAGCCATCAGTTTTTAATTGCATCTTATCTTTTTCCTTAAAGGTGCAATTTTGTTTTGCAATCAATACATTAAACATAAAAAAATATTAACATAGCAACACCGTGTTTTTTTTTGTTTGTTTTTTAATTACTGTTCCCTTTAAAATTGTAATGTTACAACCTTAAAGGAAATTATATAATTACATACTAAACCAATCAGAGAAGAAAACATTTTATCACAAGAATATGGCATGAATATTCCAAGAAGTGGATAAGTCACTTCAGGACTTCTGCAGTAGCACATCAAATGTAGATTTCTAACAATGAATTTATTTTATTCCATTTTGCTTCTTTCAAACTTTGCTGTCATTATTTCCTATTAAACATAAAATTGGGACATGTTAGGACAAAGTTTAATAATTTTCTTGCAAAAATAGTAGTTATAGTTATTACTTTTTATCCTCTTAAATTCATGTTTCTAGAAAGCCAATTTTCAATTTAATGAGTTAAGCTCAAGGTACAGGAAAAAAAAAAAAAAAAAAAAAAAGGAAAATTTAGTTAGCTTCTGTGTAAATTTTAATGTGTTTTTAATCACTTGTTTTATACTTGTGGCCCTTTTGTATTTATTAAGTATAATTTGCTATTCTATTCTGTTGTTGCTTTAGATGCATCAATGACTTAGATCACACTCTGACATTAGGTATTTTGTTAGAATAAAACTACTTTCATTTCTTTTTTTTTCTTCATAGAATGTCATTACCCTTATTTCACATTTAGGCATGTTGTAATTGCAACTTATTACAAAGCTTCTAATGGCTTCAGATGACATTATACTTTTATATATTTTGAGAACACAAAGCTTAAGAAAAATTTTAACATATTAATCACCACAACAGCATTTAGGTCACTTATTTTATTTTTAGGCACTGGGTTGCATGACATAACATTTATGTTACAGTTCATTTTACTGTTGAAGCTGCATAACTTTATTGTAGTTTCCAAGACAACACATTCTTTAATGTAAAATGAATCTAGATAAGCCTGGAAGACCCAAATATGATTTTGGTTTCAATTTGTTTTGGATAGGTACTGATCATGGTAAAATCACATTTCAAAAAATAAAATAAAAAGTGGTGGCCCCTGGGAATCTTTTTTTTTTTTTTTTTTTTTTTTTTTTAACATTGTAATAATATGTTAATGAGATCAGGATCAAAGCCAGACAGGCAAATTAGGATTTTTAAGCACATGAGTGCAAGGTACATTGATAAGAACAACTGCCTAACTTACTAAACAAATACATATAAAATTTTGCCAACAGTAATGAGGTCATAATGAAATAAATATTGCTTCTACCAACAAAATAGTCAAAATAAATAAAGTTCATTAAAAATAAAGTACACTGACAGATAAAATAAATACACTGTGTACAAATTAAAACCGAAATTATATATGCAGCCAATAAATAAAAGAAAAAGAAAAACTATTAATATAAAGTGATAAAACATGCATGAAAATAAAAGTGATAAAATACACACAGAGCTTTATCAACATAAACAAGATACATGATAACGAGTCCTTATATTATGCAGAAGTACAGTCTTGCACATGCGTTAACAACAATGGATGCGGATTGTTAGTAAGGGAAGGGAAGAACGGAATACTCAACCATCGGACTCGGGAAATGATGTGGCTGGCCCTGTTGTTAACCCACCATCTCTCGTCATTATGAAAAATAATGGCTTTCATAATAAAATATATCCAGGTCTCAGCATTGCAATTAATGGTGGCACAGTTATATGGAGGGCCCACCAACCATGAAAGATAGCAAGAATCGCAGGCACTGTCTAATATTTCAACATTGGGTCGCAGATTGTAATTAAAATGCTGCGCACATCAATAATGCTCTATGATGGTTCAGTCATCAAAAAATAGCCCCTTCATGCTCAGAGACAATCACATAATCTACGTTCTGACTCACTGATATAACATACAGGCAGTTCTCGCTTTACGAGTTTTCAGGTTTATGAGTTTTTTTTTTCCTCAAATATCAACAAAATAAAAAATATGAACATTAATTGCAAAAAAATTAATGTTAAGCATTCATAAATACCGCATTCCAAACGTGTGTAGCTATACAATACTGTGTACCCCACTTTACGATATTAATCAGTTCCAGAGACACCATCATATATTAAAATATCGTAATGTGAACCCAATAACGCATTGTTTTTTTGGTAATTTGTTTCAAGATCTCAGATGCTGAAATTTTCGCTGTATAACTAAGCTGTTTATCTCTCTCAAATGTCATTTTTAAGGTCACGAGCGTGACCTTAAGGCCATATAAAAGGTCGTGAGCGTGGTTTGTAAATTGTATTAGTTAGCAATTCAAATCATTAAAATGCACTACACTTTCATCGTTCTCATATGTTCCGTTATAAGAATCAATTTTAAACACCTTTGATATTTTTCTAAAGCACATTTCTGGATGTCACGACCAAAAAACAAAAACAATTTGCACTTTCCAGTTTATTGGGCTTTTCTGTTACTGCAAGCAAATTATAAACGTGATCTTCTTGCATTTGCGAAAATATCAATAGCTGGAATTATGTGGTTTTTTTTACATTATTATGGTGAAATGTATTTATTTTTACCCTTTACTGAAATCTTCAATCATATAAAAAACAAATAAATTTTTAGAATCTTCTCTTCACTCTTTTGTTTTTTAAGCTTTGTAAGCTTGTTACTCCACGCGAATCGTGTTAGTTGCAATTTGTGTGTGCCATTAAAAAATGCTTATGCATGTAATCATGAAATTTATAATTTAAAAGAGAAGATTATCTTGGAAACAAATGCTTTTTGAAACATTTCTGAAGAAGACAACTCCTCATGCAACAAACCAACGAGTGCCAAGCCAATAATGAGTGATCAATGAGTGTGCATTTAGTCGATGATAATGATGAATAAACATTCTTTAACATTTGTAAGTCGTAAATAATTTCTCTATTATTATAATTTGCTTGATTTTATAGGCTATGTTTTCATTTCTTTCGATAAATCAATCATTGTTTAAACAAACTAATTAGCTAACTAATTTCATTTTTGAGAACATAACCCCTATTTTTAACCTTATGTCTATGGGAAATAAATTCCCACTTTACGAGCACGTGCTAGGAACAAATTAACTCAAGCGAGAGCTACCTGTAATGCGATAAACATATCTGCAAAATGTAATAGTGGAACAGTCAATTTCACTTCTGACATTATCGCTGTAATCTGCACGCTATTACCACATTAGAACCTGCACGCTTCTAATGTGGTAATAGTACAACACCCTGGCAAGACAGGCAGAGATGCCCAGATAGTGGGAATGTAAGCATATAGTGGTAATGAGTGAACCATCCTGGTTACAGTGAGAAATAGACCCACTGCCATGAAGTTGTGGGTAGTAAATGAATGGGCATTGCACAAAACAAGCATTGCATAAATCCTGCAATGGATTGAAAATGGATGATGCCCATAAAGTCAAAACTTATCCAGAACATGAGGGGGGGGGGATAGCCACATTTGGACAGATCAATCCTGATTCTGGCAAACTCAACTTCCCTGTTCATAGCATATAGGGCTTACAAAAAAAATACCAGTTTCTCAGTACTAATTTAAAAAATTATTGTTTGATTTAATCACATAAAGGTGATTTTATAACCACCAACCAAAAATGATAAATATTTACAAAAGTATACTACAGCAGAATTTGGCAAATAAACTGTCATGCAATTAGATTCCAAAGCTCATTGGAGCAGTTTATTGTCCTTACTTGAAAGCTTTTTGAGTTGAGATGTTGTGTGCAGAAAGCTTTAATTGATTTAGATTCAAGCATTTATTTTTGTGAGGATGGATTTAATTTATTATCTGTGGCTATATCTACATTAATTCCTATAAAGTTAGCAGTAGATGCCGGAAAGAAGCAAAACTTTTAATTACAGATGCTAACATAAAATTTATGATGAAACACTACTTCTTCCAGGCAGATTTATACCTCAATCAAGTCTCCTCTAAGGTGCCTAGTTTCCAAGCTGTGCAACCCACATATTCGAAGTCTTTTCTCTTCTATGCATTTATATATGCAAAGAATTAGATATATATATATATATGTGCACTTTGCTCTCTTCTTTATTTCTTATCCCCACTCTTTTCTCTCTCCCAGACTCAGTAAAGATACCAGTGAAATTATACTCGCTCAATAAAACATCTTTCTCTTTCAGAAAATGACAAACAGAATTCACCCTTGGAAGTCCAATATGGAACAGAACCTCAGCGTTCCGCAAAGTCTTTCCAATATAAGAAATTACTTGATTCTAATGAGATTTTAAAAGATAAACTTGAGTCAGCAATTAACGAAATAGCTTTTAACTATTCCTGCTAAAAAAAAGTCAAAGCCTAGAAAATATGGACTGAGATCATCTACGACTATCTCAGTACACCATCCAGCATAGAACCCGAAAGGGCATTTCAAATCAAATATGTACCAAAATTAAATCCAGTTTAAACGATAACACTATTGATTGCTTATGTTTCTTAAGAGCTCACTTTATTCAGACTGGTAGTATGGATGCTTAAACATAACTAAACTTTGTAGTATCAAAATGTATTTTTGATGCGTAAACATATTTGGCTGATTGATTGATTGATTTTTGTGGCGCAAAAGCAACAAGGTTATAATGGCCAGAAAATGATAAAATTCAAAAAGACAAGTTTGGTAACCTTTGAAAAGGTTACCTCGTCAAAAGTTCATATATATGAGGACGTATCAACAAATAAAAATCAGTATAAAGGTCAAAAAAACCTATATTTCATAAAAGTGTATATATATTAATCGATTTTAAAAATTTAAAAACTGCTGACTCATTGTCAGTTAAAATTTGACTGAGTATACGTATATGGCTCAATCAGATGGGTAAAAGTGGTAAAACAAGCAGTCAGATAAAATATGTTGAACTGATAAAACATCACATTGCTCACACATAAGAGGGTCATCAGCACATATTTGAGGCATCTACTAAATTTCGGACGGTAGTAAAATCAATTTTTCACAATTTTGCGTGCAGAAATGACTCATTTCCATTTCATAACAAAGAAAAACAGAGTTGGGAGAGGAGGTCGCACAAAGGATCATGGGAGGTGATCTTGGACATGCTCAGAGCTGGCATAAACCAGCTCTGAGCACATCCAAGATCAAAGCATTCTGAACACAGTCCACTATTCATTACAACAATTCCATATCCTGCCAGTAAGGATATAATATCCTGATCTTTACATAACGAACTAAAAGCATTAAGCTGTATATGAGACAAATTAGGAGCCACTGGTCGAATATGCTGTAAAATGGATGCAACTATAGAAAGTATATAATTTATTTTTAATAAACTTTACTTATTTTGACTGTGCTTCATCGGTAGAAGCAATATTTATTTCATTATGACTATTCCTGGCACTCAAGACATCTTCTCTAATATTCGTACAGTGTATGGATGGCCAAAATATTGCAGAAGTAATACCTATCAGAGCCTGATGACAGACAGCACTTAAGGTTTGCACATCATTGCAAGGCAGCTCAGGTAATTCCTAAAGACTTTCATTATAAACCACCTTTATCCGATCAGTGTATGCATCGTGCTTGTCATCAATATAGTTTGAATACCATGGGTATTTGGATTGGGGTTCTACACCACTGTCTGTCTAATCTTTCTTTACCAAGGCTAGAAGTATTCAATTGCTCAGGGGTATGATGCATTATAGGGTTTTTCTTTTATTAATCAATGTCCTATGTGCACACTTTTTTTTTTTTTTTTTTTAGGCCTTGCCACTGAAATCCTTGGAAATTGGGTGGTGGACCCTGCCAGGGTACTTAAATAATCTACTGGGTGCCTGCCTGCCTGACCTGCCTCCTCATGGCAAAGTGTGGGCAACGATGGGTCCCAATAGGGGGGCCCAACGGCTAAATGGTCAGAGAAACAAAAGAACACAACAGACCACTCCCCACACTTTTTAAATCTCTGGCCTCCACAGAGTTCTGTGTCACTCTCAAAGAATACAATGTGGAGATGGGGGAAAAAACTTGGTGCTATCAGACAACTAACACACTTTACTTGTCTTATGTGCACAGGCAGTGTGCAAGTCTGACAAGTATTACATCTGACAACAGGAAAAGTTTAATGATCTTATTTGTGAGAGACATCCTACCTGCACCATCTGTAAGAATAATTCTACTAATACCTTATAATTTATTCTTAACCAGGGTAATAAAGAATTATCTGCAGTCCAACTAGAGGTTCTATCTTTGGGTATGAATTTTGCTTTGTTACTACAAAAAATGCCAGTTAAACAGCCAGCCATGGGTGTGGAGGCTTCACTTTCACATGTCCTAGAGGAAACTGCAATTGAAATACATTCACCACAATGCAACCTTGATTTAGGCCCCAAAGCAGAATAATCAAGTGCATACTGATTTTGTTCAAAAGGGCTTAGTTTTGTTGAGATTCCATTATCAAGGAAATGAGTAACTTTTTTTGTAATAAGGATAGGTGAAGTAGAACCTGGGTATGTCTGCTGGGAGCAACAATTAATGATATCACCAACATATTGTCCAAATTTAAGGAAAGGGTAAAGAGAGCATTATTATTCATATGGGGACAAATGATAGTAAGTACAGTCGGTCCTCATATAACACGTGTTTACATTACACGAATTCGATCATACACGATTTATAAATAGGGGAAACGATATCTTATATAACACGAACCGAATTCGCTTATGCACAATTCGCCTTTGTGTTTACAAGAAATGGCAGTCGAACGCAGAATCACCCGAACCGAATGCAACACGATAGGAATGAAGAGAAGATTCTGAAAATGTATTTATGTTTTTTATATCAGTGAAGGGGAAACATATTTCACCATAATAATGTAAAAACCAACACAATTCCAGCTATCGATATAATCGCAAATACAATTAGATCGAGTTTACTACCAGTTTATAACAGATTCCACTAGCAGAAACGCAACTGGAAATTGTTTTTATTGTTTTATGGTAGTAACCCACAGAAATGTGCTTTAGTAAAATGTGAGGTGTTAATAGTGTATCTCTGCCTTTACGGTGTTGTTTATTCAGTTGCTACATGGACGCAGCTTTGTTTATATGTATCAAGCGTGCCTCCTCTTTTTTTGTAATTGCGCTTTATTCCCTAAAAATGAGTAAAATACTTAAAAGGTGTGAAAAGGAAGCGTCCTGGCGAAGACACTGCAGATTCAGAGAGAGAAAAAAAAAAAGCAATATCGATAAACAGAGGTGGACTAGGTCAAAAATTCTTACCCGGGAAAATTTATAGTGGCCTCATACTATGGTTTATGGCCAAAATTACACTGGCCCACCGGGGTTTCCCCGGTAAGGCTTATGGCCAGTCCGCCTCTGTCGATAGAGAAAAAAATATGAAATTGTGAAACGCTTTGAGCGAAATGAAAGACCATGTGATATTGCACGTGCTACAGACCTAAATGAGGCAACGCCGAGAATTACAAAGAATGCGGAGAAAATAAAAACAACTTTCATAGCGGGAACAACTCAAAGTGTAATTAAAATCCATTAGATTAAGACACAAAGAATTGGATGAGATGGAATGGCTGTCATCTGTTTGGATAGAAAATCAAACAAAAAACAAGTTTGCTTACGATAGAAGCAAAAGCATTAGCAATATTTTATTACGTAATAGTCGTAATGAAATACGTAAGCATTTTATTACGACTTACATATTATAATTTATACTTACGTATTATAAAATACGTAAGTATTTTATTATGACTATTTTATTTAATATAATAAATTTTTTACTATTTTATTAATAAATTTTTATTATTTAAATAAAAAATAAATATTTTTTTATTATTTATTATATTATAATAAAAAATATAATATTATTTTTTATTACGTATTTTAATCGTTATAAAGTACGTAAGTATTTTATAACGATTAAAATTACCCGATTATTTATTGTGTTTGGTAATGTTTTGATTCCAAATGTGTTCAATCTTGGGTGATCGGCACCTAACCCCACTTTTCCCATAGGGCCTGTTGTTTATATTGCACGATTTTGCATTGCACGAGGGTTTCTAGGAACACAACTATCGAGCTATACGAGGACAGACTGTACACACAAACTGACAATTTGATGGATAAATACAAAAATATGTGGAAAAATTGCAATGAGTAGATCAGAATGTGTACAGGTGGCCGTAAATAAGTATTTATTCTCATCTAGAAATATTAGCATCAGGAATTTCAAACTTGGTTGGCAATTTCATTCTTCTCAATATAGCTACCTTCTAGAACTACACATTTTTCTCATCTGTAGATAAGCTCTTTCAGGCCTCTTGAATGGAACTCCTCTTAGGGAGGAGGAAATACTAGCAGAAAACCAGGCTTCCACTTCATTAATTACCTCTATCAGTCTTAAATCTTATGGAAAGGGAAGAAATCTGAAGGTGAGAAGTTAGGAGAATAATATAGGTTTTTCAGGTTTTCAAAGCCACACCTAATTGCAAAGTCCACTTGAGGGCAAGCTAGGTGGTGGACACCTTTGAATAACTTCCCATAGCTCCAATTTGATAGTCTCTTAACTTTCCCATGAGGTTTCTGTAGTACTCCTCAGCGATTCTGTTGCCTTTTAGGAAGTAATGTGTAAAGATGGTACCATTAAAGTCCCAGATGACTGACAACATGACCTTGTTGGCAGTCAACTGAACGCTGGCTTTTTGGGGTGGGGGGATAGAGGTTGGTGAAGATAGATGTTTCCAATGTTTGCTCATCTATTTTGCTTCTGGATCATAGTGATGTCATCATTGCAATTTGATCAAAAACTCATTAATATTCTCTCTACAAAGCTCCAAGAGTTGTATGGAACACTTTCCTGTGGAGTTTTTGAGACATCAACAATCTCTGAACCCATCAGACTACCACTTTAGACATGTGCAGGAACTCATACATTATGGTGAACAGACCTATGTTCACTTCATTTACTATAAAATTTTTAGTAACACCTCTGTCTTTAAAAACTAGTTGTTCTACTTTAGCAACAACAGTAGGGTCTATAACTAAGACTGGGTTTTCCTTCTTTTGGGTCTTCACGCACACTGCTTCACCCACACCTGAACTGTCTTTTCCAACTTTTTAGTTTCATATGACAAGCAATCCTCTCCATATACAACTCTCGTGTTTCTTTGGTAGGTGTTGGCGCATCGGCTTCTGTGGCCATAGAGCACCTCCCAAGGTTTTTGCAGTACTTTGATCCAAGCCCGAGGCGGGATTCGAACCCGCGACCTTTGGGTTGCCAGGCAGGCACCTTACCCACCTGGCTAGCCTGGTCGGCTACAACTCTCATCTCCTCATGTATTTGTTTTGCTTCTTCACCTTGTAAATGAAGAAATTCTATAACGGACCTCAACCTTCTCCATCATACCACCTCTTGCTATATCCATGGCTCTAGAAAAACAAATAAATATACATTAACTTATGAAACTTAGTAATATATATACATGATATCAAATCCCTAAATCAAATATTTCTAGGTGAGGAGGAAATACTTATTGACCACCTCTCATATGTGTCTACAATTCTGCCTGCGCACAATAGGAGGGACCATAAGCTGAGAGTTGTATGGATTAGCTTTGACTTGAGGGATTATTGAAAGCTTTTGGGAAGAAATTTTTTCTCAGTATGATTAACACTTGTAGGTAATAGGAATCTATTTTATAGAGATAGGATTCATTTGAACAAAGGTGTTACGAGGGTTTTCCATATAAAGCATACTGTAAAGGTTTGGAGACTGCTAGTTGTGGGGATAGTGGTAAAATAGATATGTTTATCTGATGATATGGGTCAAAGTAAAGCTTTCATGCATTTCAATAGTTCTTATTTGTTACTGCAACAGCTGATATGGTAAGAGTTCACAAGGGTAGCGACATTTCAAGTGAATAAAACTTAAATAACTTAAAGGGTGTATCAGGATAGTAAACCATAGAAGAATAATTAGTCTTAACTGTGTCTGCCGTAATGTTAAGAAATTGAGTGAATTTGAACTCTGGGTTAGGATAATTAATGCTGACATAATAGGATTAACAGAAACATGGTGCCACCCAGAAATAGGGGATGATGAGTCCTGCCATGGTATGTACAATGTACTTAGGAAGGATAAGAAAGGTAGAATGGGTGGAGGAGTTTATGCTTCTTATTAAAAGTAGTTGAGTGCAACAGAAGCTTTTTCAGATTCAGAAGTTACACTTGCTAGTTATAGAATCTGTGTAGTTTGAGTTAGTTGAAAGCAAAGGTATAATGAGAGTGGAAGTAATCTACAGACCAGAAGGTTATGAAGATCAAGACAAGAGCCTCTACATGCAAAAGGCATGGGCAAGCAAAAGTGAATGTCTTATTATGGGTGATTTCAATGTGCCCTTATTTGATTGGAGCAAGTGGGAGGGAACTCATTACTGGGAATACATTTTTTAAATCAACTAGATGATTGTTATTTGTATCAGCAGTTAAGGAAAGGTCTTGAGACAAGCATTGATTGATTTGGTTTTTTAATGGTGCATTGACAGTTAAGGCCATAATGCACCAAGTCAAATTTCAGATTATTTATTAGAAAAATTTTCAACGCTTGTGTCAAGTAAGACTTCTGGAGTTGATAGTACATACCCAGTAATTTTGAGGGAGGTGGCAAGAAAGTGCATTGGACCATTAAAGTTAATTATGAGAGTATCTCTGGACTCAGGAGAGATTCCCTTGGATTGGAGAAGCATCAGCGTATCACCAAAATTTAAAGGCATTCTAAGAATAAAGTGGGTAACGACTGGTCAGTTTGACTTCGGTTGTAGAGAAAATCATGAAATTAGGGAGACAATGATCAAGAGTGCAATACTGGTATTTGTATAGAAATGGAATTCTGAAGGAAACAGCATAGTTTTGTAAAGAAAATTCTATTTCATCAGAGTCACTCATGAGCTGAATGTAGATAATAATTTTGACATTATTTGGATTTCAGGAAATTATCTGACTCAGTCATGGGACACAAGAAGTTACTCTATAAGCTGGAACATGTTAGAATCAAAAGAAAAATCCCTAGATGGGTCACAGAATGGCTGCAGGGTAGGAGGCAGAGGGTTGTGATTAGTGGTTACTCATCAGATCGGGATAATGTCAGAAGGATTCCCCAAGGATCGGTGCTGTGACCACTGTTGTTTCTGATTTCCTTAAATGACATCATTGAAGAGATAGACAGCACAATCTCAAAATTTGCAGATGATGTCAAGATTAGTTGAGTGGTTAATGATCAGTGCCAAGCAGAGCTTGGCACTGATCATTAACTACTCAACTAATCTTGACATCGGTTATAAATTACTGATCCAGTAATTTATAACTTGCTGGCTAAAATAAAACACTGCAATCCAGTCTAAACTTCTCCTCCTGAAATCATGAAAATTTCATCCTAATTCATTTTGCTTTTCCCGAACAGAGCCTCACACACTTCAAGTTTCCTCTAAGGTGCCTAGTTTCCAAGCTGTGCAACCCACATATTCAAAGTCTTTCATGATGTGGATGCCCTTTTGCCGATCTTACCAGGTGAGTTACCCATCTTCGGATCCTTTCAAGAAGCTCGATGTGTTTTTTTTTAGTAACACAGTAATTCCAAGTGTGGTCTACCAATAGCCTTACATAATGGGATTATGACGTCCTATGTCTACTAGAAAATTTTCGATAAATCATCGATAGGACACCATGAGCCTTCCTTCCAACCTGTCTACAATGTTCAGAGAACTTCATGACTGTATTGTAATTCCCAAGTCCCTTTCTTCCGCTACTGACTTTAGTTCAACTCCACCAAGTGTATAAGTTATTTTGGGGTTACTGTTCCCTAGGTGTAAGACCTTTCACTTTGCTGGATTAAAGCACAAAGCTGCTTACATCATCTGCAAATTTAGACATCATGCCCTCTATCCCTTCATCAATGTCATTGAAGAAAATCAAAAACAGCAGTGGTCCTAATACCAAACCTTGGGAAAAAGCCCACTTCTTACATAAACCCAATCTGAGGAATAACCATTTATCACAACCCTCTACCTCCTTCCCCAAAGCCATTCTACTATCCATCTAAGGATTTTCCCAGTTATTCCAACCTGTTCCAGCATATAAAGTAACCGCTCATGTGGGACTGAGCCAAATGCTTTGCTGAAATCTAAATAAACAATGTCAAAATTATCCCTAAATCCAGCTCACAAGTGACCTTGACAAAATAGCTAACCAGATTTGTTAAACATTATTTTCCCTTTACAAAATCATACTGTGTATCCTTCAGAATTTCATTTCTATTTAAATGATCCTGAATTCCACCCTTGATCACTGCCTTCGTGATTTTCCCTGCTACTGAAGTTACACTGATTGGTCAATAATTTCCCACTACATTCTTAAAACCGCCTTCATGTATTGGCAATACATTGGCACTTTTCCAATCCACGGAATCTCTTCCGAGTCCAGTGAAGCTCTCATAATTGGCCTTAATGGTTCAATGAACTCACTTGCCGCCTACCTTAAAATTTTTAGGGTATATGCCATCAACCCCAGGAGCCTTACTAGCCTGTATGATTGAAAGTTTTTTCATTAAATAATCACATGAAATTTCAATATCGTTAATTACATATTTTTCAACTTCACTCCAATAATTTCTCTTTGACATAAAGGGTTTTTATTCTGTACATAGCAGACTCGATTTACCGGGACACTTCAAGACTCCAAATTAAAAAAAAAAAAAAAAAACCTGAAACTCACCACGCACTACTCACACAAGTAGCATGGTAAGTTTTTTCATTTTTTATCTATCACCATACTTTTTACGTAGGTTGCTGATCAGTTTTCGATACAGTAAGTCGCCGACTTACGTTACGTCATTTATATATTTTTTTATATGACTGAAGATTTCAGTGATGGAGACACATTTCACCATAATAACGTAAAAACCCACAGAATTCCAGGTATTGGTATTATCGCAAATGCAATAAGATCGCATTTACTACCCATATTGCACTAACAGAAAAGCCCAATAACCCGGAAAGTGCAAATTATTTTTATTGTTTTATGGCAGTGACCTCCGGAAATGTGCTTTAGTAAAATGTGAGTTTGTGTGGGGTGATAAGTGAGTTTTCGCCTTAACCCTGTGAAGTTCTTTCCTGAAAATTTCATTTTTACTTATCATGGTGCCGACTAAGAGAATAAGTGACAGCAGTACTAGTAAATCTATCAAGAAAAGGAAAGCGATCCAGTTGGATCAGAAAATTAAAATAATAAGGATATATGAAAATGGCCAAACATCAAGTATTGCAAGGAATTCAGATTTGTCAGTGGCAACACTGAATGCAATAAAGGAGAACGACAGAATATGAGAAGCGGTGAAGCAATCGGCACCAATGAAGTCAACTATAATAACCAAGGCTACGAAATACGTAACAGTTTTTACAGTACAATAACATGCGTTTTTTTCTTCCTTTTATGTTTTCTTTTCTTATGTGCTGCTCTGGCTACTTCACTGCTGTCCCCACAAAGTTTTTAATTGAACTAATTAAAAATATATAACTTTCTTCATTCTTCTGAGGATAATATGTGGTTTTTGTAATTTTGGCATATCAGGGATATAGTAGCAATATTTTATTAGTCATTCCCAAGTTAAAACTAGACTTACGTAATAACTCCTGGAACGTATCTCTTACGTATGTCGGGGACTTGCTGTATTTTTGGATCAACTGGGAATTTCTTTTTACCATCTATCCCAGAAAATCGAGAGTCTACTGTATATAGATACAAAGTAACTGTTGAGTTCATCTGCAATGTCAGCTGGGGTATCTAATACTATCCCACATCCATTACATAAGGGTCTGATCCTGTTTGTCCTCTTCTTTGCATTTATATATGTGAAGAATTCCTTATCTCCACTCTTTTCTCTCTTTGCCAGCAATTTCTCCTAATCTGCCTTTGCCAGCCTAACCTTTTCTGTGGCACTATTACAGATCACTTTGTAGAGGTTATAGGTTCAGTGCTTTTTATTACTCTGTTACTTTTCCATGCCGTCTTTTTCTGCTCAAGTAATCTGGCAAGTTCATTATTCATCCAACTTGGAATCCTCCTCATGGAGTATTTTTTTAATGGTATATATGCATTCAAGGCTTCTGTGATTAATGTTTTAAAGGTATACCATAATTCAATTGTATTTGCTTTCTGTGAGATATCTACCCAGTTAATAGAGGCCATGTAGCACCTTAAGTCATCGTGATTTCCTTTCCTAAAATTATAACCCTTTCCTTTGCCTTTAACTACTGCTATCTCTCTCTTTATTGTCCACCATAGACTAAATAAACTAGATAATCTTGAACAAAACTTTCAACTTTTGAAAGGAACTTATTCATGGTGAATTGAAAAGTGGGTAAAGTACTTGCCCGGCAACCCAAAGGTCGCGGGTTCGATTCCCGCCTCGGGCTTGGATCAAAGTACTGCAAAAACCTTGGGAGGTGCAATATGGCCACAGAAGCCAATGCGCCAACAACTACCAAATCAAAAAAAAAAAAAAAAAAAAGAAGTATGGGGGGAGGGGGGGGTACCGGAAACTTTACTCTAGAGACTAAACATGGGTTTCACCACTTCAAGCCTCCAATAAGCAAAGTGGTGGTATTTCACCGGTTGATGAAAGTCATCTACCACATAGGAGACAGTTAATATGAGGTTACTGCTTTGCAATATAATAATTTCAGTTAACATGTTGATAAGCTGGTCTTACATGCTGTGAAATTATTTACTAGCAATATTATGAGAATTACAGCCTTCCCTAAGACAGACAAAATTGTGTAATAACATCTTAACGTTGAAAGATTCAAATGTGCCACACTGCTTAGCAAGAATTATCAGGTTAGCAGAAAAGATTTCAGAAAGAGAATTTCACAAAGAAGTGACAGTCCATGCACTTCCAATAGTTGCAGCAGCAGTACTATTTCTACTTAAAAAAGCAAAATATAAATTTAAAGTCTAAATAAATAGAGGGTGAACTGGTAATGCAATAACTGGAAATGATTCTTTGGCTGAAAGTAAACTGAAACAAGTGTCAGATGATCAAAACTAAACAGTTTTGACCATCTGACACTTGTTTAACAAGATATTCACAATTAAAGATTGACAACCTCAATGGGAAATTTACTTTGAAAAGGCAGTTAAAAATCACATTGCCATGCAAATCAAACATCCACAGATGTGTCACAATGTTCAAACTGTACTCTTGCCAGCTGTAACATGTATGCAACAGTACCCAGGTTGATGGTATCCCAATGCCCAGTGTAATCAGGTGACTTGATGAGTACCTAAAAAGCAGAAAAAAGTGTTATGCCTACAAGTGGTGTAGGCAATAACAAGACATGCTCAGTGCAAATGCTTGACGTGGAAAGAGCACTGGTGTCCGATCCAAAAACTAGCACATGCACACTAGTCAGATGGTTAGTAATTGGGAGTGAATTATATCATACCATCATTCCCCATGAGAGGAAATGGTTTGTGCCCATATCATTTTCAGTGTCCACAAGAACTTGTTTGCTGATTATCATGGGTCTTAATGTGAGTGAGTTCCGAAACATGTCACTGAAGAACAGTTTTCTAAGTGACTGTGTGTTGTTGTTGTGATTTGGTTTTTAGGAGCATTAGCAACTAAGGCCATATTGCTCCGGGATATGCGGTGGTCATTCCCTGACCTTTCCGCATCCTCCGTATTTGGTGGTCACGGGCTTGAACCCTGGTCTTATCAAGAAACGTGTGTTACGCACTGCCCACCTGGCTACCGAGGCGCCTTCTAAGTGCCTCTTATAGACTAATGAAGCATATTTCACATAGCGAGGCATATGGAACTCTCACAATGTGTTACTAGGTGAGCAAAAATCTGCATGCTGCCACACCCTGGCAACCTGGGCTTCAGTGGGGTCATCAATGTATAGTCAGTATTCTTAGAGACAAAATCATAGGCCCCCATTTACTTCATATCATCTAACTGGAAAGCATTACATCACATTTTTATCTAATGTTGTACCAGATTTACTAAGTAATAGTGTACCACATTGTACGGCACCCCTTGGATGGGTACTATATAATGTAGTTCCAACATGATGGTGTGCCCATTTTAGCACTACTGACTACTATTGCCTGTCCAGCAAGACAGTTTAGCGGTTTTGCCACCCGTCACTCTTTTGGAGAGATTTCTAGGTTTTAATCTCAGCAAAGGCTGGTGGATTCTTAGAGGTCACTTCAATTAGGACTGTAATTAGCTGATCTCAAGTGGAGGGAGCAACGTTTTCTCATGAGTTAGTATTAATTTTTTTCAGCCTTCATACCATGCAAATTGGCCTGTAAATTTGTACAGACATAATACACTTCCACAACATGACTTAAGATGTTGATGCAATGTAAAAACACTCAATTCCACCATCACCTCAATACTGCATTCCTGGGAGATAGGCCATGACAGCCCTATAGCCTGGCCACCCAGATTGCCTGATCTAAATTTGTTAAATATTATTTTCCCAAGCCATTTGAAGGAGCAGATTTAAAACAGATCCATTTCAAGTTTGGAAGATTTAGTTGTGCAGCTCCATGCACCATTACTATAGTGGCTGTCCATATGTTAGAATGTGTACATGGCAGCACTGCCATCTTTTTGCCTACAACATGTACGGAAGACATTTTAAATATCTGTTATGGGATGTATGATGTGTTAATAAAATAAATTGTTAGTCTCACTTGTCATTCATGAGAGCGAAGGTGGAGAAAACCCCTGGTGTTGTTAGACCCAAAACACTTTGTCATTCATGAGCTCATTTCTTTGAATGTTCTGGTTTTCATTATTCTGAACATCCAGTCCAGATATGACATCATCAGTCTTTAATCATGAATATCATTTTCATAAGTGTCAGATCAAAAATCCATTTGGAATGTTTTTGGTTAATTTTGCCAAGTAATCATTTCCCATGCCAATTACTGTATTTCTTCGATTCTAAGACGCACTTTTTTTTCCCTATAAACATAGGGAAAAACGGGTGCATCTTAGAATCGATGGCGTCTTACAATCACAGATTTTTTTTCGAATTTTCCTGCGTTTTGCACAGCACCACATGTTTTGTTTTTACGTGGAAACCCCATCTCCAAGTTTGACCGTTATCACATTCTCCAATTCCAATGGAGAATAAAGTGGCGTGGGTGATTTCATATGCTTTCGAAATGTGAAGCCACTGTTATTTCATTATAGTGGAACTCACTCAGCGAAAACTAAGAAGTTTTGTTCGTATCTTCGAAAGTATGTAAGCGGAGTTACTGTATTTCGTTAATTTTGATCCCTTATTGCACATTAAAATGTCAAAAAGATTGCACTACAAAGCCGCATTGAAATGAAAAGTTATTGTGTATGCAAAAGAACATGGAAATAGAGCTGCGGGTTGACATTTTGACATTAGTGAAGTAAATGTTCATCGTTGGAGAAATGATCGCAATTCCATATTTTCGTGCAAAGCAACAACCAAGTGCTTTACAGGACCTAAGAAAGGAAGATTTTCACAAGTCGATGAAGCTGTGATACATTTTGTAATGGAGACATGCGCAAAAGGATTACCTATCACTCAACAATCCATGCAATTGAAAGCCGGAGAAATTGCCAAGTCCCTCAGAATAGAGAAAATAATTTTTAAGGACAATCGTGGCTGGTGCAACAGATTCATGCGTCATAGTGGATTATCGTTAAGGCACCAAACATCTATTTGTCAAAAAATTCCTGCGGACTTTCAACAGAAGCTGATTAACTTTCAGCAACAAGTGATGAAATTAAGGAAAAAAAGAAACTGATTGATTTAGTCAAATTGGAAATGCTGATGAAACCCCAGCCTTCTTCGATATGCCTCGAAATTACACCATCAACGCTAAAGGTGCTAAATAAAAAACAAGATTATAAGTATGAGCTACGAAAAGCAGCGTATCACTGTGATGCTATGAATCACCGCTGATGGTTGAAAGTTGCCACCATATTTAATTTTAAATCAAAAAACCATACCAAAGAATGAAATTTTCCCCAAAGATGTTATTATGCATACACAAAAAAATGGATGGATGTCGGAAGAGCTTATGGAAGACTGGCTAAATGTTGTGTGGAATAGACATCTTGGAAGTCTTCGTAACCCACCCAGCATGCTAGTACTTGATGCATTTCATGGACATTTGTCCGAATGGGTCAAAAATAAAATAGTGCAAAAACATGGTGACTCAGCTGTGATTCCTGGTGGCATGACTAGCCAACTGCAGCCACTCGATGTTTCAGTCAACAAACCATTTAAAGATTACTTGGGAAAGAATATGAATTCTGGCTGTTAACCGACAACCTTCCGCTGACACCTTCAGGAAAAATTAAGAAAGTGCCGGCATCAAAATTGGCAGAATGGATATCAACAGCTTGGAAGCTGATCCCAGAAAGAATAGTCAAGCATTCATTTAAAAAATGTTGCATCACCAATGCTCTCGATGGCTCACATGATATATTATGGGATAATAAAGATAATGACGGCTCAGAAGAATCTGACCCTGAATGTGAAGTAGACTCTGATATTGATTCAGATATCGATGGCTCAGAAAATTCAGAAGGAAGTGATGAATAACATACATACTGATAAATATCAGTATTATTGTTGTTAGTAAATTGAATTCAATTATAATAAAAATATTTGTTAGATTTATTTTAGTGTTTTATTTATTTATTTTTTTTTTTTCTTAGAATCAAAGCTTTTTTTCTGAAATTAAGGTGCGCCTTATAATCGATGGCATCTTAGAATCGATGAAATATGGTATGGGTGATTAATGGTACATTCTCTACAGCACATACATAAAAAATGGTCAGAACACAAACTAGTTAAAACATCTATTAACATACGTCAATTTCTTATTTAGTTTATATTAACCACTTTTTTTTTTTTTTTATCTCAAATGACTGATTACGTGCAGGCACATGACATCACATTCAAAAAGGTATGCATGCACTGGTTCTGATGTAATCTTCAATATACATTTAGATTTACATTTTCTTTGTATTTTTAGTGAATAAATAAATATAAATGCTTTTAGTAATAATTATATTTTTTAAAAAATATATAAACATATACTAAAAATCAGCCACACATTTCAAACAGATATAGTACCAGCTGTTTCCAATATACAATATAGTGGACAAGGAAAAGAAGTTTTTCTTCCTGTTGTATTATCCAGTGACTACTAATACATATAGTTGGAATGCTAAGATGTGTTTGAATGTATTAGTTATTGTCTTGTGAACTAACATTATAATCATTAAAGACATTTTATTATACACACCACAGTGAGCATTTCTTCCTTACAAAGCTGAATCATAATATCATTCCTACTTAGTTCTTAGTGCATAAATTAATATATGTGCCATTCAATAATTACTAAAATTATTTCTATCAGTTAGTTTTAAATGATTAACTTACTTCATCTGAATCCAAAAGACTAGGAAGTGCACTGAAAAATAAATAAAATAATTTAATCTTTCATAATTTAATTACAATCACCTGTTAACTAGAAGGAAAATTATTGTACCATGATGTAACAGAGTAAATCAGCTCTCACACAAAGGAGTTAAAAATCATTGATGAAACTTAAATATTTTGATGTAACTGAAACAGATAAATTTTACTAACAACACAATATCATTTTATTGTTGTATTTATTTTTAATTTTGTTTAATGAAAACCTGAAACATAAGAAATATCAGAACTTATATTATTTAGTACTGTGCATGGGTTGAAGTTTGAGAAGACTGGTGATACTTGTTGACATTAGACTTGAATTTCTATAGAATTTAATTTTTCAAGAAAATATGAAGGAAGGCTGTTCCAGAGAATAGAAGGGATTAGCATTAGTAAAGGCATATGATGCAAAAAAGCAAGGAAATATCTGTAGAAGAGGCATGCAGCAGAAACAGTACGTCTATGGGACAGCGAGTGGAGAGACTCTGTTAGAGACAAATCATTAATTAACCTAACTGCCCTCTTCTGAACGGAATCAAGAAGCCTGAGAGAGGTTTTGGGGGCACCACCCCAGATGTGGGAACAATATTCCATGGTAGAGCAAATCTGCGATTTGTACAGAGTGAACAACTGTTTAGAAGAAAAGTAACACCAAGAGCGAAAAAGAAAACCAAGTTTTTTAGATGTACAGGAAGCAATATTTGTAATGTGCTTGTGCCAAGAAACATTAGAAGTCAGGGTAATCCCCAAAAGAGATATATCATTTTGCCTAGAAATCGGAGTGTCACCAAAGCATAGGAGCAGAAGAATCCTTTGTGCGAGATATAAGACAAGACTGAGTTTTAGAAGCATTGAAATCAACTAAGTTGTCTTTGCCCCACTGAAGAATTACCTGGAGATCGGCATTTAAGGAATTGGTAGCAGATTTTTGAGAAGTTGAAGCTGATTGAGCAGGACAATGTTTCTCAAAATGGAAAGTGGAATGCAATGTGCTATCATCGGAAAAACTATGGATAGGATTTCCAGTCAGTGGAAGAAGGTCATTAATATACAAGAGGAAAAGAGTGGAGGAAAGAACTAAACCTTGGCGGACACCGGCATTAATGGAGAAGTTAGAAGACAGAGAGCCATCTACCTCAGTGAGCAATCAGAGAGAAAACTGGATAACCAATTACAAAAAACAGTTGGCAAACCATAAAATGGAAGTTTGTTTAGAAGACCTTTATGCCAAACACAATCAAAAGCCTTTGAGATGTCAAGAGCAACTGCTTGTGTTTCACCGAACTTTTCCATTGAATTAGTCCACAAGTGGAGTTGTGGAGTTGATTAGTGGAGTTGGGAGAATTGTATGGCAACATCTGAATTTGACATGATGGGACAGAGAGATTTTATGACAAAGGAGATCAAAAAGAAGAGGCCCCAAGTTAGGAAGTTTCTGACAAGGAATATCAGAACAAACCTATGCACAAGTACCACCTTTAAAGCAAAAGGAATCATACAGCAAAAGAATTAAGGCAGCTGAGATGAACAGTGGTTGAGACAACCAATAATTGTGATTCTGTCAGAAAAAGTGGAACTTTGCAGATTATAGGTGAAAACAGACATCACTGAGATTGGAACTGAAATCACATATATTCGTGAAATGAATGAGGAAGTTTTCCATGCTTACATTTCACATTACCAACGGTCAATTTTGGATGGCATAGGTTATCAGCAATTACATGAATTGGCAAGACAGCAATGTGATGTCTAACAATAACACCACTCTTAAAATCAACCAACTCAGCACTATGTGCCATGATGAGAATAACTTGTGTGGCTCAGAAGCCTTCCTTATATACCAGTTTGAGTAGTTTGTTTATCCAAGAAGTTCCAATGGACTATGAAAACAGGCAGTGTCCAGATACTTTTAGAGGGTAGTATATATGGTAGATGACTTTCATCAACTTATGAAATATCACCACTTTGCTTATTGGAGGCTTGAAGTGATGAAACCCATGTTTAGTCTCTAGAGCAAAGTTTCCGGCATCCCCCCTCCCCCCATACTTCTCCTTCAACCCATGCATGGTACTAAGTACTATAGGTTTTGATACCTTTCGTGTTTGGGGTTTTCATAAAAAAAAAAAAAAAAAAAAAACATGATAATATGGTACCCATGGTTATGGGTGTGCATATGTAGGGAAGTCATAGAGGAGCGGAGCCTGAATCTTCTTTATGGCTCTTTCTCCCCCCCCCAGAGATTTTATGATTTTAACTAAAAGAATTTTTAATTGGCTTACTTCTGTAGTCATCCATTTTATTCAATTTACAATTACCCATTCACTGTGATAGCATTAATTATAATACATAATCATCTATTATTGTATTAATGATGCTCATCTACAAGTTTTTATGCCTAATATCATGATTAGCCAAATATTCATTGTATTCATGTTTCAAATATTCATGTTTGAAGATAATAAAGCACTTTGAACCTATGTTGGTATAAATATGTTTATTTCTGAACTTGAATATGTACATAATGGAGTCAAAATGTTTCTTGATATTTTCTTACCACTACTTCAACGACAGCTGTCTTTGCAATATAACCCCTCACAAAGGTCACTTCAGTCACAAGAACCTGTTGCAAGGACAAGCCAAAGTTCTTGTGACTGAAGTGACCTTTTCTGACAGTGATACTGGGAAGACAGCTATCGCCAAAGAGGTGGTAAGAAAATAGCACAAAACATTTTGACTCAATTATGTTTTTTTTTTTTTTTTTTTTTTTTTTTTTTTATGAGAACCCCAAACACGAGAGGTATTAGAACCTATAGTACTTAGTACCGTGCTTGGGTTGGAGGTTGAAAAGACAAAAGAAGATATTTGTTGACATTGGACTTGAACTTCTGTAGACTGTAATTTTCAGGAAATACGTATGAAGGAAGGTGGTTCCAGAAAACAGCAGTTGAATGAATAAATGAGGAAGATGAAAAGTTGGTTCTGTGGGTTTGAAGTTGGACAGTAAATGGATGTTGGCTGGTGGCGGCACGTGTTCGGACTGTTTTGAAAAAGAGAGCAGGAATTATAGAAGCCAATTCAGAAGAGCAGTGCCCATGGAAGTATCTGTAGAAGAGGCATGCAGCAAAACAGTACGTCTATGAGAAAGCGAGTGGAGAGACTCTGTTAGAGATGAATCATTAATTAACCTAACTGCCCTCTTCTGAATGGAATCAAGAAGCCTGAGAGAGGATTTGGGGGCACCACATCAGATGTGGGAACAATATTCCATGGCAGGGCGGATTTGCGATTTATACAGAGTGAGCAGCTGTTTGGAAGAAAAGTAACGTCGAGAGCGAAAGAGAAAACCAAGTTTTTTAGATGCAGAGGAAGCAATATTTGTAATGTGCTTGTGCCAAGAGAAATTAGAAGTCAGGGTAATCCCCAAAAGAGATATATCATTTTGCCTAGAAATCGGAGTGTCACTAAAGATAAGCATAGGAGCAGAAGAATCCTTTTTGCGAGATATAAGACAAGACTGAGTTTTAGAAGGGTTGAAATCAACTAAGTTGTCTTTTCCCCACTGGAGAATTACCTGAAGATCGGCATTTAAGGAATTGGCAGCAGATTTTCGAGAACTTGAAGCTGATTGAGCAGGACAAGGTTTCTCAAAATGGAAAGTTGGTTTGATTTTGATTTGGTAGTTGTTGGCGCATCGGCTTCTGTGGCCATATTGCACCTCCCAAGGTTTTTGCAGTACTTTGATCCAAGCAAGAGGCGGGAATCGAACCCGCGACCTTTGGGTTGCCGGGCAGGTACTTTACCCACTCGGCTAGCCCGGTCGGCAAAAAATGGAATGTTGAATGCAACGTGCTGTCATCGGCAAAACTATGGATAGGATTTCCAGTCAATGGAAGAAGGTCATTGATATACAAGAGGAAAAGAGTGGGGGAAAGAACTGAACCTTGGGGGACACCAGCATTAGTGGAGAAGTTAGAAGACAGAGAGCCATCTACCATCACCCTCGGTGAGCGATCAGAGAGAAAACTGGATAACCAATTACTAAAAACAGTTGGCAAACCATAAGATGGAAGCTTGTTTAGAAGACCTTTATGCCAAACACGATCAAAAGCCTTTGAGATGTCAAGAGCAACTACTTGTGTTTCATCGAACTTTTCCATTGCATTAGTCCATAAATGGGTAACATAAGCCAGAATATCACCAGTGGATCGACACTGATGGAATCAATACTGGCGATCGTTGATCAGACGGAAGGTTTCTAGGTAGTTTAAGAGTTGCCGGTTAATTGATTTCTCCATTACTTTAGAAAGAGTAGAAGTAATTGCAATGGGACGATAATTGGATGGGAGGGATTTGTCACCCTTTTTAGGAACTGGCTGGATATGAGCAAATTTCCAAGCAGAAGGAAAAACACCTTTGAATAAGAAAGTGAAAAAAGGCGACAAAGAATGGGAGTAAGTTCAGGAGCACAGGTTTTGAGAACAAGTGGAGAAATACCATCAGGACCTGGAGCTTTCTTAGCATCAAGATTCATCAAAATCCTTCTGATATCCTTTTGACGGAAGACCACAGAAGGCATTGAATGGAGCGTGTTAGGAATGGTGGGAGGTGTTTTTCCAAGATCATTAATACATGAGCTGGAAGAAAAATGGGATGCTAGCAGGTCAGCTTTATCCTTGGCTGAAGTGACAACAGAACCATCTGGCTTGGACAGAGGTGGGAGCAGAGATGGGCAAAAGTTGCGGCCAATAGCTTTGGCAAGAGACCAGAATGCTCGGCTACCATTAGGGCAAGAAGCAAGTTTTCTACTCTTAGCCTGTTCAAACTCTAGTTTGGACTGATTAATAACTGCTTTACAATTGTTGCGAGCTTTGGTGTAGGCAGAAAATGAAACTGAAGAATTAGAAACAAGCCAATTACGATATGCAACATTCTTCTCTTGGACAGCCTTAGTACATTTGTTGGAGAACCAAGGTTTAGATACAGGACGAGATTTTGAAGTGGAGTGTGGAATAAAGGATTCCATTCCTGCAAGAATAATTTCGCTGACACGATCTGAGCAAACGTTGACATTAGAAGTTTTGAAACAGTAATCAGACCAAGGAAAAGAAGAAAAGAAGTTTCGCAGGTCATCCCATTTTGCATTCTTGTAATGCCAAACAATACGAGGTTGGGAATAGCCATGAGATAAAGGTTCCATTGGAGAAGAGACAATCACCAAGTTGTGATCTGAAGTGCCTAAAGGACCTCTCACTTCGACCTTGTACTTAGAAGGGTTGTTTGTGAGAAAAAGATCAAGCGTATTGGCTGTATGATTAGGATTGTCCGGTATTCTTGTAGGTAAATGAACAATCTGTGAATCAACAATCTGTGCTACGTCATTAGTAATTGCAAAAGCCTCAGCATCTCGACCTGCTGGGTCGGTGTAACTAGAAAACGGAAGCCAGCTGGAGTTGTGAACGTTAAAATCACCAAGGAAAATAACCTCACTGTTAGGAAAGTTGGACTGGAGAAAATCAAGTTGCAAAGAGAGGAAGTCAAAGAGCTCCAAGTGATTAGTGGAGTTGGGAGAACGGTAGAGACAACAGATGAATTTGACACAATGAGGTAGAGAGATTTTAAGCCAGAGAAGATCAAAGAGAGGAGATTCCAAATTGCCAAGTCTCTGACAGGGAATATCAGAACGGACATATGCACAAGTACCACCTTTGAGGCGAAAGGAATCATACAGCAAATAATTTGGACATCTGAGATGAGCAGTAGTTGAATCAACTGATAACTGAGATTCAGTCAGAAAAAGTACATGGGGTTTGGAAGACTGCAAGTGGAAATGGACATCGTTGAGATTGGAATTGAGACCACGTATATTTGTGAAATGAATTAGGAAGTCCTTGGGAGGTTTAGATCTTTTCGCAGATAAGTTTGCTCTATTATTTTGACAATTCATGGTGTATTCAATAGTAAGAAAAAGTGGGTGGGACATGCTGTATGAAGTAATGAAATTTTTGGATATGGCGTACATGTGGTAAGAATATACCCAGATCCTTGACATAACGTGGCCTCGACAATGCTCCCCGCATACACACTACTCGGACTCCCTCCAGTCACTATCTGGCAGAGTAGAGGTAGCAAGATTATACACTAGCTGATCCGGAAGCCTCCTAGAGAGTTACCAATAGATTTGGTCCGGTGTACTATCTAGCGGCCGGCCTGCGAACACCGTTTTAGAGCTGTACCCTCGAAATGTAAGGAATATTGGATCTCGCCACGACATTCATCATAACCTCAAAAATCATCACTCATACTGCATGATGGAAGAGATAGGGAAGGGTTGGCCGGAACTTAGCTCTAGAGACTAAACATGGGTTCCACCACTTCAAGCCTCCAATAAGCAAAGTGGTGGTATTTCACCGGTTGATGAGTCATCTACCACCTAGTACTGCCTGGTAACATAGAGGGGCGCCGTTCCTCCATGTGGTGTGGGCACCACACCTCGACCCCTGCTTACGTTGGGTCACACCTGGGTGGTCACCCACCATGTACTTGTGCATGGAGGTTATACCCAGGATTACTAACAGTCTCACCATCGTGAAGGTGCAAGCAGAAGATTTGGCTGTCATAGACCGTCCGGACTTCGCCGGAATTGGGTCCACTTGACTTAAGTGTCACCCGAATATCAGTTCCATCAGCGTTTTAGACTCCCAGGTAGCAAGAACAGCTAGTCTGGCATATCTGAGAGAATGTCTGTGACATTGGAAATAAATATAATTATAGCAACGCAGGTTTGAGTGCTCAATTACCATCAAACAACAGTTTACCAACACACCATACTGCACAAGGAATACCTTAGATCAGGGATGGCCAACAAGTCGATCGCGGATTTAATTTCGGTTGATCACGACAAATTTTAAATATACAGTCATCCTCGATTTGTACACCTTGTGCAATGTAATTTTTGAGGTGGTTGATCGTGGCACATTTTGAAGGAAAAAAGTAGATTGCATCGCAAATTAAGTAGGCCACTCCTGCCTTAGATCACTGTAACTGTTCCTTAGCAGATGTTATATATTTCTTCATATTATTAATATTCACATAGACACCCTTCTTCAGCCTGATGAGAGAATTACATATATGAGAATTCAGAAATATGCCATTTAATTTGGTAATTAGGACCGTTTAAGACAAGAATGCAAAAATTGTTATTCTGATTGTCCAACAGACTCGTTCATTTTACCATGGGGGGGAAAAGTGTCTCTTCAATTATCCATTTAATTTTATTACCAATGGCTGGTTACTCCCCCAAAACTGACTACCTAAGTCAGAGTGCACCATTATGCAAGATTTACATGACCCAACATTATATTTACATACGTACCAATCCTTTACTTTTATTTGGAAGAATGGAGAATAAAACGGGTGGGAGATAAGAAGACCAAGGGAGTTCATGGACTATCTGCCTAACTTTCCTCCCAGTATACTATTCAACACAACTGTGTTTTGCTTGTATTATTTAAAATATCTCCATTTAATTTGTTTAAAGTGTTGAATACTGTAAAATATGTCTTTAACATAAGTTCTTTGTGTTAACATTTAATTTCAGTTCACGCTGAACTAAATCTCTTCAGTTTACCCTGCAGTCTGTTGTAATTTGCTAGCTATAATCCTTATTTCATATCATTAATATCTTCAAAGAAATAAATAAATGACCTGACTTATTTTAAATTGTAAACTACTATATCACAGATCTGTTCAGAATTTAAATTAAGCTTTACGATTAGATATTAATTCAGCAATATTCCTTTGCAATATCATCATCACAAAAGGTCACTTAAGTCAAAAGAACAAGTTCTTGTGAACTAAGTGACCTTTTATGATGGTGATATTGCAAAGACAGCTGTTAGTGAAGTGGTAAGAAAATATCACGAAACATTTGACTCCATTATGTACATATTTCCAAATTGGAAATAAATATAATTAAACCAATGTGGGTTTGAGTGTTATATTATCCTAATAATTAATGAACTTCACACTGGGGTTAATGCAATTACCTATATCGTTAGTAAGTTTTAACTATGTAAATATTAAATTGCCTTTGTGAAAATTATATATTACTTAAATTCTCTGTCTCTTTGTACTACACTCAAGTGTCTGCTGCTTATTACAAGTATTCTACATGAACTGAAAGTTGTCTCTGCTCAAAACACATAAAACAAGCCAAACACAACTGCAATAAGTTGACTAAGAGTTAATTTTCAAATTAAAAGTATGTTTTCTACATATCAAGCAGATCCAACTTCCAGTTTATTGAAATTACAATGACCAAGCTGGTTTCCATATTTAAAGCAAAAAGAGAGAAACTTTTGTTAAGGTTACAGAAAATAAACAAATGGTGTGCAGCAATAAAGATACACTCACATATCTGATAAAGATGATGGTATATTTTCTTCAATCCACTTTAAATCTTCCTCCTAAATTAAAAAGAGCATGGTATAAACTGGTATCCAAACTGATAATTTCAATACAAACAAAGTAATATAAAATTGACTACATAATAAAAAAGTGGTATTCTGAGGTGCACAGCAGAATAGCATGCTTAAAAGCAAAAGATAATTTGGAATGTTTAACTTGTCGTTAAAATAAAACTTTACAGAAACCAACCATGGTAATGGAAAATTTTAATAAAAATAAAAGAAAATCAGTTTATTTGGCTCAATACACTGGGGTTACCCAGTATAAACTTATTAGGCTCAGGTACATAAAATTTGTAATATGATGAATACAAATTATGTGCATAAAAAGAATGAAATAATACATAGCAGAAGATAAATGTCCAAATTACAACTCCTTGCCTGGTGGCATACAAAGGTAAAAGTAACATGAACATTATGCAATTCACAATGTCCCAAGTATACCATCTTGTCCATTTTTTTTTTTAACTACCATACACCAGATTTACCACCACAATAAATCATAAACCACAATTTCATTTCCTAATGTAACCAGTGAAAACTAAAAACAAAAACAAAAGTATTTAATTTGAAGAAAATAAATAAATCATTAATATAATTAAATAAAATAAAATTAAAAATACTCATTTGACTTCCCTATGCATTCTTCTTACTAATACTAAAAATTTTATCAAAGAAACCGTTTGGTGTTACTGATATTAACAAGTTAAAAATTAAATAAACTTGTTTGTATGAATTTGTAACATTTCTTCATATGATGTAACTTATTATGAAGTGCATATTATGGAGATTTGGGGACATATGAAAGGTAGTTTGACTTCCTGGAAATTCGGCCCTGGAAAGATTGTGCAAGGCTCAAGGGGGTAGAATTTTTTTCAGCCTGGTCTGTACTTGTTAACAGGAGGGATTGCTTCTACAGGGATGGGATACACTTAAATAGGAAGGGTGCAAGAATATTTGCTGATGCTATCAAGGAAGTGTTAGGTGGGTCGGAAAACTGCTAGCTTTGGGGGATACGACTAATAGATTAACAGTAGCCACATCACACTACCAAGGGTATTTCAGAGACTGCTGGGAGTCACTGCGATACAAGTAAACACATGGGTTGTGTTAGGGTAGCTAAGAACAGGAATAGGTGCATGTATATTTGCATGTACACCAATGCTAGGAGTTGGGAAAATAAATTTGATGAATTTGAGGTATTGCTCAAAACATCAAAGGCAGATATTGTTGGGATATCAGAGACGTGGTGTCACAGAGATATAAGGAAGGCAGAACTGGAATTTGGGGAGTACATAGGAAGGATAGACAAGATAGGAAGGGAGGAGGGGTTATACTATTAGTTAAGAAACACATAAAATCCAAGGAAGTAAAGCCAGTCAACATCGTTGGACAGTGAGCGTCGAGTCAGTTTGGTGTGACATAAGCATAGGGAGATCAAAATTGAGAGTAGGAGTGTGCTATAGGCCTAATGACTCTGATGAGTATAATAAGGAACTCTACAGGGAAATATAGAGTGGACCAGTAAATCAGAGAGTCTTATAATGGGAGATTTTAATTTCCCAGATATTGACTGGAATTTGTGGGTTGGTCACACACACTAGCAAGGCTTTTGTGGATTTATTGGATGATTGTTTTCTACATCAGCATGTTCGGGAGGCAACTAGAGGGAGTAATACTCTTGATCTGATTACAGTAGTGATTCTTCATGCCTTAAGAATCTGCAGATAAAGGAACCACTAGGTGGCAGTGATCACAGTGTGCTGAAGTGGGATTTACTAAAAGAAGTAATTACCATCAGGGGTAAAGGGAAGGGTGTTTGCTTTCATAAAGGCGACTACGATGGTCTGAAACAGTATTTAAATTTTATACAGTGGGACCAACTGATAACGTTACCAACAGCAAATTCAAAATGGGAAGCATTCAAAGAATTTATTTTGGAAGCTATTAGACTTTACATACCAACTAAGAAATATTGTTCAAGGTTTAGGCCTAAATGGATGTCAGATGAAATAATGAGACATATGGCAGAGAAGAAAAATGCATGGGACACATACAAATTAATGGGTGACATGGAAGCCTATGATAGATATAAGTTGGTCTGTAACCAAGTCACAAAGGAGATTAGGCAGGCAAAGGCAGACTACGAAAAATCCTTGGCAAAGGATGCAAAGAAAAACAGAAAAGAGTTCTTTACCTATGTAAACTCTAGAAGGAAAGGGATGAATCACATTGGTCCACTGGATATTGATGGTTGAACTGTTGATGATCCTGCACAGGTGGCTAACAAACTAAACGAGTATTTTGCATCTACATTCACACATGAGGAGTTATTCAGGAAGGGGAATGCCAGAGGTGAAGTAAACTCTGGCAGTGAGCTAGATGATTTTGTAATAACTGAGAGGAAAGTGGAGGAGAAATTGTTGAGGATAAACATTAAAAAGGCATCCGGGGTGGATGGGATCTATCCAGTTATATTGAAGGAGGCAGCAAAGGAAGTAAGCAAACCCTTAGCCATAATTATGAGAGCTTCTTTGGACTCAGGGGAGGTACCCATAGACTGGAGATGTGCAAATAAATGTGACTCCAATTCACAAAGGAGGATCAAAGGCTGACACAAGTAATTATATACCTGTGAGTTTAACTTCTGTTCCAGGAAAATTAATGGAGGCACTGGTTAAAGAAGCACTGCAGGATCACCTAGACAAGACTTCAGTTATAGCTTGGACACAGCATGGTTTGTTAAGGGAAAGTCTTGCCTGACCAACTTGACTGGATACTATGATGCAGTCACAAAAGAACTGGATACTGCAGGGAATAACTTTGATATTATATATTTGGATCTTAGAAAGGCTTCTGATACTGTTGCACATGGAAGACTGCTGCACAAATTGGAGCAGTGTGGCATTGGAGGCAAATTTCTGCTATGGATAAAGGGATGGTTGAGGGGGAGAAAACAGAGAGTGGTAATCAATGGACACTGCTCATCGTGGACTAATGTTATTAGTGGAGTCCTTCAGGTTCCATTGTTGTTTTCTGTATTTATAAATGATACTGATGATGGTATATCAAGCTTGATGTCCAAGTTTGCAGACGATATAAAGGTTGGCAGGGTTGATAAGGACACTACTGACAGTATACTGCTGCAACAGGAGCTCGAAAGGTTGAGCAGATGGGCTGAAAGGTGGCAAATGAAGTTTAACATTGACAAATGAAAAGTACTACATATAGGAAACAGTAACCCCAAAGCAACGTATCTACTCTGTGGTACTACACTGACAGTGGTAGAGAAGGAAAAGGACCTGGGGGTAATTGTGTAGGCACATATGAAGTTTTCTGAGCAGTGCAGATGGGCTGCAAGAGTAGCTCATGGTGTCTTGTCAATGATATACAGGAATTTTTCTAGCAGGGATAAGGAAGTGATTATTCCCTTGTATAATGGTCAGGCCACATCTTTATACAGGTCTGGAGGCCTCATTTCAAGAAGGATGTAGAGCTGCTGGAACGAGTACAGAGAAGGGCAACAAAATTAGTGAATGGAACAAAGGGTTGCTCTTACGAAGAAAGGCTTAAAGTTTTGCAAATTACAGTGTCTGGAGACTAGGCACCGGCGAGGTGATATAATAGAGGTGTATACGGGCTGCAAGAGTAGCTCATGGAGTATTGTCAATGATATACAGGAATTTTTCCAGCAGGGATAAGGAGGTGATTATTCCATTGTATAAGGCGATGGTCAGGCCACACCTAGAGTACTGTATACAGGTCTGGAGGCCTCATTTCAAGAAGGATGTAGAGCTGCTGGAACGAGTACAGAGAAGGGCAACAAGATTAGTGAATGGAACAAAGGGGTGCTCTTACGAAGAAAGGCTTAAGTTTTGCAAATTACAGTGTCTGGAGACTAGGCACCAGCGAGGTGATCTGATAGAGGTGTATAAAGCCTTGAATGGTTTAAGCATGCTCAATGCTGATGGGATTCTTCCTCTAGCTCAGAATAATCACCTGAGAGGGCATAAATTCAAATTGAGGAAAGACAGATGTAGGATAGACGTGCGGAAATTTGCCTTTAGCCAGCGGGTGGTTGGTTGGTGGAACAGACTTCCATCCCTTGTGGTGGAGGTTGATAGCCTAAATAAGTTTAAGGCTCAGCTGGACAGGTATTTTGAACGAACAGTGGGGTGAAGTGGAAGTGGTTTTTTTTTTTTTTTTTTTTTTTTGGCTGATGCTGCATAAGCTTGCTTTCTTGCATCAAATGCCTCTACTAATACTAATACTAATAAAGCCTTGAATGGTTTGAGCATGCTCAATGCTGATGGGATTCTTCCTCTTGCACAGAATAATCACTTGAGAGGGCATAAATTCAAATTGAGGAAAGATAGATGTGCAGAAACTTGCCTTTAGCCAGCGGATAGTTGGTTGGTGGAACAGACTTCCATCCCTTGTGAAAGTTGATAGCAGAAATAAATTTAAGGCTCAGCTGGACAGGAATTTCGAACGAACGGAGGGGTGAAATGGGAGTGGGTTTTTTTTTTTTTTTTTTTTTTTTTTGGCTGATGCTCATAAGCTTGCTTTCTTGCATCATATGCCTCTACTAATGCTAATGCTAGTAGTAGTTAGAGGCATGTGATGTAAGAAAGCAAGATTATGTAGCATCAGCCAAAAAAATAAAAAAAAAGTGATTTTACACCTATATTATATAGATATTAGTACTTTAGATATTATTTAAAATTCTAAGTGGACACTGCTGGGAAAAGCATATCCCTCAATGTACTTTCCACTTCTGACTATTCTACCATTCAGAGATCGGGGGAATCATTATTCCTAGATTTTGTATGAATGTTACACGATAGTTTAAAAAAGTATCCCTAGTGATCACTTATGTAATTTTCTATAGAGTGACAAATTAATAATTTAAGGGAAACAAAAAATAATAATAATTTATATATGCTGCTGACTGAGATTCTTTGTAAAAATGTTTATAAAAGGATATTATTGTATTAAAAATCTATGGGTAGTAGAATAAGAGAGAAAAGAAATAAGATACTTACTGCCTTAATATTTTTGTCATTCTGTTTAGGAGACTCATTTAACTGGTTTTTATTCCCCCTCATTTTCATGCCAACTAAAATTCAGAATTAAAAATATAAAATCATTTACAAATTTGCATTTTATTTTGCACATATTTCTCTTACATTTTTTAGACCAAATAAATAAATACTCTCTAAAAAGATTTAAAAACAATAGGAAAGACAAAAACCAAAGACATACAAATTTATTCCTGATATTAAACAAGAGAGTGCAACTTTTCAACAAAAGTGTTTCAAAATAATTTATTTTTTAATCAGAGCAGGGCTTGTATACAAACTATCATTCATTACCATCCAAATCTGTCACAACCAATAGGTATAGAAGTCACTATAGTAAGGAAAATCATTAGCCTTCTGTTCACTGTTTTCTTACTTACTGTCCTCTTTCCTGTTAGATATTCAGCCCTGAGTAAGCTCTGTTTCTTCTAATGCTTGCTTGCTTGACACTGACATTCTACTTTCCTCTTGATCTGTCTTTCAGCCTTTACCATTCATTTTTGCTTCAAATATCTGTTTAAGTAAACTTCCAATTTCCTTATTTGTAAGATGATCTCACCATTGCTTCCACCTATTAATTCCAGTTATTTCTCTTAAACCTGTCATTTAGGAAGATTCTATTTTTTATTTTTAATCAATCCTTTTGTCTTATACAGCTCTCAGATTGACAGGTAAAAAAATAAAAGGTTTAAAAATTGTGTTATGAACAGCTAATTTTGTCTTCTGAATAATCTCATTTGCTTCAAACAAACTGCTTAGCATTAGCATATGATGCAAGAAAGCAAGCTTATATAGCATCAGCCAAACAAACAAACAAACCCTTCTCATTTCACCCATCCACTTACTCCAAATGTTTGTCTAGTTCTGCCTTGAATTTGTTTAAGCTATCAACTTCTACAACGACAGATGGAACTTTGTTCCAGCAATCAACCACCCGTTGCTAAAAGGCAAACTTCCGCATATCTATCCTACAATTATTTTTCCTCAATTTGAATTTATGCCCTCTCAAGCGATTATTCTGAGCAAGAGGAAGAATCCCATCAGCATTGAGCATGCTCA
This sequence comes from Mastigoproctus giganteus, assembly GCF_048544385.1. Lineage (NCBI taxonomy): Eukaryota > Metazoa > Arthropoda > Arachnida > Uropygi > Thelyphonidae > Mastigoproctus > Mastigoproctus giganteus. The sequence continues at coordinate 217,873,046 of NC_143582.1, read as the reverse complement.
AACCATTCAAAGCTTTATACACCTCAATCAGATCAGCTCACAGGTGCCTAGTCTCCAGACACTGTAATTTACAAAACTTAAGCCTTTCTTCATAAGAGCAACCCTTTGTTCCATTCACTAATCTTGTTGTCCTTCTCTGTACTCGTTCCAACAGCTCTACAGCATTCTTAAAATGAGGCCTCCAGACCTGTATACAATACTCAAGGTGTGGCCTGACCATTGCCTTATACAAGGGGATAATCACCTTCTTATCCCTGCTAGAAAAATTCCTGTACATGATTGACAAGACACAATGAGCTACTCTTGAAGACTATCTGCACTGCTCAGAAAACTTCATATCTGCCGGCACAATTACCCCCAGGTCCTTTTCACTCTCTACCACTGTCAGTGTAGTACCACACAGTTGATACGTTACTCTGGGGTTACTGCTTCCCATATGCAGTACTTTACATTTGTCAATGTTAAACTTCATTTGCCACCCCTCAGCCCATCCGCTCAACTTTTCTAGATCCTGTTGCAGCAGCATACTGTCATTAACAACTCTGCAGACCTTCGTATCATCTGCATACTTGGACATTAAGCCTGATATACCATCATCAATATCATTTATAAATACAGAAAACAACAATGGACCCAACACTGAACCCTGAGGGACTCCACTAATAACATAGTCCACAAAGAGCAGTGTCCATTGATTACCACTCTCTGTCTTCTCCCACTCAACCATCCCTTTATCCATAGCAGCAATTTGCCTCCAATGTCACACTGCTCCAATTTGTGCAGCAGTATCAAAAGCCTTTCTAAAATCCAAATATATGAAATCAAAATTATTCTTTGCATCCAGTTCCTTTGTGACTACATCATAGTATCCAACCGAATTGGTCAGACAAGACTTCCCCTTAATAAACACATGCTGTGTCCGAGCTATAACTGAAGTCTTGTCTAGATGATCCTGCAATGTTTCTTTAACCAGTTCCTCCATTAAGTTTCCTGGAACAGAAGTTAAACTAACAGGTCTATAATTACCTGTGTCTCCCTTTGATCCTCCTTTGTGGATTGGGGTCACATTTCGCTCTCATAATTATGGCCAAGGGTTTGCTTACTTCCTTTGCTGCATCCTTTAATATAACTGGATAGATTCCATCAACCCCAGGTGCCTTTCTTATGTTTATCTTCACCATTTCTCCTCCACTTTACTCTCAGTTATTACAAGATTATCTAGCTTACTGCCAGAGTTTAATACACCTCTGGCATTCCCCTCCTTGAATAACTCCTCATATGTGAATGTAGATGCAAAATATTCATTTAGTTTGTTAGCTACCTGAGCAGGATCATCAATAGTTGAACCATCGATATCAAGTGGACCAATCTGATTCATCCCCTTGCTTCTAGAGTTTACAAAAGTAAAGAACTCTTTGCTGTTTTTCTTTGCATCCTTTGCCAAAGATTTCTCGTAATCTGCCTTTGCCTGCCTAACCTCCTTTGTGACTTGGTTCAGACCAGCTTATATCTATCATAAGCTTCTGTGTCACCTTTTAATTTATATGTATCTGGCTGATTTACCTGGCTTCTTTACTTATGCTATTGTTTATTTCCATGTCTAATCTGTCATCTTCATTACAAACTTGTTTAAATTTTTAGTTATTTAATCTATACTCAAAATTCTCTTTTTCTCTCCAAAATTTTAATAACTTTCATACAAATTAAGTAGAGTTTTCACAATGCATCAAGGCACTCATTACAGGGAAACATACAAATAATTTCTTTGAATAAATAAATGTTTTCTTTGTAACAAGTATTCCGTGGTTTTTGGAGTACTTACAAGTAAGAGCACTCTTTTGTTCCCTTTACCAATCTGGTTGCCCTAATCTGCACTTGTTCCAGTAGATCTACATCCTTCCTAAAGGGAGGCCCCCAGACCTGTATATAGCTCATGATGCAGCCTAACTATGGCCTTATACAAAGAAATAATCACCTCCTTATCCCTGCTAGAAAATTATATCCCTTACAAAAGGCATGAACTGTCCTGGCAGCATGTCTGCACCTGCCCAGAGAATTTCAGGTCAGACAGCAAAATTACCTCCAGGTCTTTTTCATTCTCCATTACCCGGAGTGTGGTACCACACAATCGATAAGTTACTCTCAGGTTAGTGCTACCCATGTGTAGTACCTTGCATTTGTCAATGTTAAACTTCAACTGCCATCTCTCAGCCCATCTAACCAATTTCCCTACATCTTATTGCAGTACCACACCCTGATGACTGTTGTTAACCACCCTGCTAACCGTTGTATCATCTGCAAACTTAAACATTAAGCCTAATATCCCTTCATCAATATCATTGATAAATATTGAAAACAACAATGGACACAGCACTGAACACTGTGGAACTCCACTAATAACATTAGTCCATGAAGAGCAGTGCCCAATGATAACCACTCTCTGCCATCCCTTTATCCATAGCAGTAACTTGCCCTTAATACCACATTTCTGCAGTCTATACAACAGTCTTTTGTATACAACAGTATCAAGAGCCTTCCTGAAATCCAAGTATATGATGTCAAAATTATTTTTTGCATCCAGTTCCTTGGTCACTGCATTGTAGTAACTTATCAAATTGGTTAGACAAATCCATGCTGTGATTGCAGTATAATTACATTCCTATCGAAATGGTCCTGCAATACTTCTTTAACCAGTGATTCCATTATTTTCCTTGGAACAGATGCTAAGCTAACAGGTCTATACTCATGTCGTCTTTTAGCATTAGCAGAAGCATATGACGCAAGAAAGAAAGCTTATACAGCATCATCCAAAAAAAAAAAAAAAAAAAAAACTTTCCCATTTTGATCCCCCTTTATGAATTGGGGATATATTTCCACTTCTCCAGTCCATAGGAACCTCCCCTGAATCCAAGGATGCTCTCATAATTATTTATGGCTAAGAGTTTGCTTAATTCCTTTGCTGTCTCCCTTAATATAATTGGATAAATTCCATCCACCCCAGGTGTCTGTTTTATGTACCTCTTCAACAATTTCTCCTCCACTTTCCTTTCATTTATCACAAGGTTATTTAGCTCTTCAGAGTTTGATAAACTTTTGGCATCCCCTACCCTACAGAATTCCTCTTGTGAATGTAGATGAAAAATACCTATTCAATTTGTCTGCAACCTGAGCAGGTTCATCAACAGTTAACCCACAGACATCAAGTAGTCCAATGTGATTCAAACCATTCCCTATATTTTTAATATAAGCATAATCTGCTTTAGCTTGTCTAACCTCCTTTGTGACTTGATTGGAGACTAGTTGATATCTACCATAGGCCTCTGTATCACCTGATAATTTATATGCACCCTACACCCTTTTCTTGTAGATCAGTCAGAAAGGTGAATTTAAACACTAACAGCTAATAGTTTAAGTAAAATGATACAAAAAATTTTAAAACTCAATGTGTTTAAATGTACAACACAAGCAAGGAAGGAAGGCTATTCTGCACATGCACGATGTTGGAGTATGCCTGGATGATGTTTGGGTATTCCTCATTTCACAGTCCATAATGTATTTCAAAATGTTCTGCAGTATTGTCAATATACAATTTAGCATATGCAGCAGCTTTTCACATAGGAACTGCAGGTTGGTCCTTGAGGGTATCACACACATTCTCTCAGATATGCCAAGCTGTTGCTTGGCATATCTGAGAGAATGTCTACAAGACCCTCAAGGACCAACCTGACACCCTTTTAGATTTCCTGCTACCTGGGAGTCTAAACCAGCAAAGTCCAGTCGGTCTGTGACAGCGAAATTGTCTGCAGATGGCGGGACTGTTGGTAACCCTGGGTATACCACCCATTTGCAAGTCCTGAAATATGGTATCTAGCACACTGTGGGTTACCAACCAGGTGTGAAGCAACATAAGCAGGGCTCAAGGTGTGACACCCACACCAAATGGAGGAATGCTGCCCCTCTGTGTTATCAGGCAATACTAGGTGATAGATGACTCATTAACTGGTGCAATACCACCACTTTACTTATTGGATGCTTGATGTGGTGGAACCCATGTTTAGTCTCCAGAGTAAAGCTCCGGTAAACCCTTCCCCATCTCTTACCATCATGCATTATGATTGATGTCTTTTGAGGTTATGATGGACATCACAGCGAGATCCAATCTGCCTTACATTTCGAGGGTACAGCTCTAAAACGATGTTCGCAGGCCACTAATTAGTACACTGGACCGAACCTATTGGTAACTCTCTAGGAGGCTTCCGGATCAGCTAGTGTATAATCTCGCTGCTTCTACTCTGCCAGACGGTGACTGGAAGGAGTCCGAGCAGTGTGCATGCTGGGGGCATTGTCAAGGCTGTGTTATGTCAAGGAGCTGGGTATATTCTTGGCATGTGTAAGCCATATTCAAAAATTTCATTACTTCATACAGCATCCTGCCCCCATCTTTTTTTACTACCCAATACACCATGAATTGTCAAACTTATCTGCAAAAACATCTAAACCACCCAAACACTTCCCCGTTCATTTGAAAAATATACATAGTCTCAGTTCTAATCTCAATGATTAGAACCATTTCCAATTACAGTCCAACTCCATGTACTTTTCTGACAGAATCTCAGTTATTGGTTGATTCAACCACTGATCATCTCAGTTGTCCGAATTATATACTGTATGATTCCTTTCACTTCAAAGGTGGTACTTGTACATATGTTCATTCTGATATTCCTGTCAGAGACTTAGTAATTTGGAATCTCCTCTTTTCAATCTTCTGTGGCTTAAAATCTCTCTATCACATTCTGTCAAATTCATATATTGCCTCTATAATTCTCCACTAATCACTTGGAACTCTTTGACTTCCTCTCTTTGAAACTTGACTTTCTCCAGTCCAAATTTCCTAACAGTGAGATAATTTTCCTTGGTGATTTTAACGTTCACAACTCCAGCTGGCTTCCTTTTCCTAGTCACACAGACCCAGCTGGTCAAGATGCTGAGACTTTTGTTATTACTAATGACCTCACACAGCTTGTTCATTTACCTACCAGAATACCACACACATTTGATCTTTTTCTCACAAACAACCCTTCTTTTACAGACCCAGATCTGAGGTCCTCTAGGCACCTCAGTTCACAACTCGGTAATGGTCGTTTCTCCAATGGAGCCTTCCATGAACATTCTCAACCTTGTATTGTTTGGAATTACAAGAATGCAAACTGGGATGATCTGCAAGATTTCTTTTCTTCTTTTCCTAGGTCAGATTACTGTTTCAAAACTTATGATGTCAATGTTTGGCTCAGATCGAGGGTGTTCAAGATAAGAGTGTTGCACATCATAACTGGCTTGTTTCCAAATCTTTGGTTTTAATATCTGTCTACACCAAAACTTGCAATAATTGTAAAGTAGTTATTAATCAGTCCAAACTAGATTTTGAGCAGGTTAAGAGCAGAAAACTTGCTTCTTGTCTAAATGGAAGCTGAGCATTCTGGTCTCTTGCCAAAGCTATTGGCCCCCAACTTTTGCTCAGCTCTGTTCCCTCCTCTGTCCAAACGAGATTGTTCTATTGCAACTTCAGCTAAGGATAAAACTGACCTGCTAGCATCCTTTTAATGATCTTGGTAAACGAAAATGGTACTCCTCTTGAGTACTATTTTGTTATTTTCTTCTTTTTCTCGAATATCCACTACTTCTCAAATATCCGCTACCAATTCCTTAAATGCTGGTCTCCAGTGGGGTAAAGATAACTTAGTTGATTTCAATCCTTCTAAAACTCAGTCCTATCTTATATCTTGCAAAAAGGATCCCTCTGCTCCTATGCATTTCTTCGATAACACTCCAATTTCTAGGCAAGATCATATATCTCTATTGGGGATTACCTGACTTCTAATCTCTCTTGGCATAAGCACATTACAAATATTGCTTCCTCTGCATCTAAAAAACTGAATTTTCTCTTTCACTCTCGGCATTACTTTTCTTCCAAACAGATGTTCACTATGTACAAATCTACCCTAACACAGAATATTATTCCCACATCTGGGGAGGTGCTCCAAAAACCTCTCACAGGCTTCTAGATTCCATTCAAAAGAGGGCAGTTAGGTTAATTAATGACTCATCTCTAAAAGAGCCTCTCTACTCCCTGTCTCATAGGTTTCTGTTTCTGCTGTATGCCTTTTCTATAGATACTTCCATGGGCACTGTTCTTCTGAATTGACTTCTATAATTCCCACTCCCTCTTTCAAAGCAGCCCGAACACATACCGCAACCAATCAACATCCTTTTTACTATTCAACTACAAACTCACAGAACCAACTTTTCTTCTTCCTCATTTATTCATTTGACTTCCATTTTCTGGAACAACCTTGCTTCATACATATTTCCTGAAAATTACAATCTACAGAAGTTCAAGTCTAATGTAAACAAATATCTTCTTTCATCTTCTCAACCTCCAACCTATGCACGCCACTGAGTACTATAGGTACCAATACCTCTCATGTTTGGAGTTCTCATAAAAAAAAAAAAAATACTGGGCACTCAGTTAATGTTTCTCTGGCATCCAACTTATGGATGGGCAAAGTGTATTTTTATTATTTGAGCACAACTGAAGAAAGTGAGCAAAAGAAAATCTTCACACAATACACAAAGTGCCACTGCAGTCACTACACAGCATGTAGATTCACTACCAAATTCATGATCAGTCTGTATGTTTTTGAAGAAAACACCAGAACAGTCCTGTACATTGTTCTGTGAATGTATATTGCTATCACTCACTTCTAACCAAGGTGTGAATAATAGCAATGTCACCATCTCAGAACTGCTACAATGCAAAAATCTTCAGATTACTCCATATTTCTACACCTACAACACAGCCTCCAAGGTTTAATTTCTCTGAAAGTGATATGTTGGTATTAAGTGGCCAAAAAGTTGACTAGAATTTGCCCTGGGCTATCTAAAGAAATTAGGACTTGAAACCCATCATTACACAGAACATAAACAACACTACACCACATTACACATCACTGCTGAAAACATTATCCTTCACTGCCATCATATTATTGAAAATGATGGATTACATGTGGAGCACCGACTGGGCTAGCCAGGTGGGTAAAGTGCCTGCCTGGCAATCTAAAGGTTGCGGGTTCGAATCCCGTCTCGGGCTTGGATCACAGTAAAATGCAAAAACCTTGGGAGGTGCGTTATGGCCACAGAAGCCAATGCGCCAACAACTAACAAAAAAAAAAATGTGGAGCACGACCTTCAATAACTTCTACTATTCTGGCATCATGTTTTCCCTTAGCAGTGTTATTTGGAAACTTTTTTCCCTAGTGAATTTTTCCTTCCCATCATCTATTGTGTAACTCAAATTCCACTGTTCTTCAACAAACTGTTTCAGCTACAGATCCACTGGTATAAATTACATTCACCTGAACATAAATTACATTCACCCTGTACTTAGCATGTATTAAAATGAATGCTTCTCTAGCCAACAGAAATTTGAAATGATTATAAAATCTCACACAGAAATTTGAAATGACTAAACATTATAAAAAACAAATTTTTAGTTAATTATAAAATCTCACCAAATGCATCATTAGGTAGGGTTTGATCTTGATCGTCATCATCGTCATCATCTGCAGCATCCAGAAGAGGTGTAAAAGCATATCTAAATTGCAAATATATATATATATATATAAACTGGAAAGCAGTAAAAGAAGAATGTACAAAATTGCAAGAATAAAATATATTCTGCATAAAAGTGGTAAATATAAAAGTGTGTGCACAATTTTTATTTATCTCCTTTTTATTCGTTCTGATAATAATTATATTTGAAAATATAAAACAGATATACAATCCTTATTAGCTTCTAGTAAGGTATAGAGCCTAGCTTTCAAACTTATATAATACAAACAAATCTGTACGAATACTTTAAGTCAATTCATACTTAAAGTCAACATATCACTTTCTTATTATATCACCTTATTATAATAAGAAATTATCTTATTATTATTTGGGGGGTCTTTTCTTATTATCTTATTATAATAAGAAAAGACCCCCCCCCCAAAAAAAAAAAAAACAGTCAAAAATTAAGAATACAAAAAAATGCATTTCAAAAATTAATAATAAAATAAAAAGACAATTTAAACTAATCTGTAACACTAAACAAAACCTATACATAAGCTTCTTTCACATGTTAGAATAAATGAAAGATAAGTCTTAATAAAGGTGAAGAAAACTTTGTGAATTATATAAAAGGTTTGCATAAAACATTGAGAAATGAAAGAACTAAAAACATAACAACGTTGTAGTTCCTCATCTCTAAATAAAATTATTCATGGGTTTGGTTGTTTATGGTGAACCCAAAGCAATAGCAGACTGCTTTACCACTTGATTAAAAGCATGGAGATTCAAGCTATATGCAACAATTATGAAAAAATATGAAAATCAAAGAGGAGGTCACATGGTCTGTGAGGTATGTTCAGGGAAGCAATATAAATCTGTGTGACCTAACTATAGTACCCAAATCAGTTCACCAACAATATGACTCTTGGTGCATGTTAACAGGTGCTGCAGCTAGAGAAGACAATTGCACATGTTGACTATTCAAAGACTATTGTCGTTCAAGTCTTTAACATATATATGTGGAATAATGTCCAGAAAACATCCGTGAGCAGACAACTATGAGCAAAAATGAAAGGTGATCAAGCAAGGCAATTTGACATCTGGAGCAATTAACCTTGCATTTAATGTGAGAACACCATGAAGCATCATACCCACACCAGGCCAAGAACCCTATAAAGAATGCACTATGGAAGTTTTGGGTATAACAGCACCAGGTGTTTCCCCCATCTCCACTCACTATAGGAGTATGAGGCATTCACGGAAGCCACTGATCTTGAACACCAACCAGACAATGCAGCTGGTTGGTGCCAGGAATGCAAAGGATGGACACAGCAGCAGCACTGGAGACAAGTCACTTGGTCCAATGAGTCCTGATTTAAGCCTTTCAGTACTAATGGAGGAAACCACAAGAAGCACTGGAACCATCTTATTGCATAACAACAGTACAGACTGCCGGAGGAGATGAAATTATGTCAGGCATGTTTTCCTGGCATAACCTTGGTTGGCTGATCTAACTAGAGGGCACCATAAATGACAGAACATTGCTGGATTATTTAAATCTATCAAAGTAGCATGTTTACCTCTATGGGCAGCAGTACATTCAAGATGCCAATGCAATCATAAATCATCCCAAATATATGAAAAGAGTGATTTGAGGACATGAGAAAGATTTCAGACATCTGCCCTGACCAATCCAATCTTCATGTCAGACTAGAAAATTTCAATCACATTAAGAATTTGAAGAATGAACTGGAAAGGCATGTTCATCAGCCCAATCCTCTGCCTATTGTCAATCCAGAAACTGAGGACAGTTTGTTACACGAATGATTCATTATTCCTTTTATCATTTTTCGACATCTTGTTGACTCCTTACCAATGTCATGTCACAGCAGTGTTTCGGACCAGCAGCAAGGCAACATGATATTTGCTCATGATCCTATTAAAGTCGTCAGCAGTGTATTAGTACAGGCCAAAATAAGTAATGAATCCAGGTTTTGCTGTATCAGGAGCAAAAAAAACTTGTATACAGAAAAATTATACCCACTCTTACCATTTCTGAAGTACTTATCTCTTAAATTTTGCCACACTATTAATATCAACCACTCAGAGAGAGAGAGTTTATTTTAGTGGGTGACAGCAGACACACCAAACAATCTTTTTGAGATGCAGTTTATTAGTTTTCCAAGCAAAATTTGTAATTTTGCTACTGGCTGAGTAATAAAAATACATGGTTGACGATTGATTCTTTTTGATACCACAGAGCTGCAAGGGTATATCAACACAGTAGATGAAATTAAATCACAATTTGTATATTTTACCTGTGTTTTATTTAAACCAAGGAGAAACTTTCTCCTGGATGGCAAGCAGTTGGTGCTAAGGCATAGGCTTACATTCAACTTAGAGAGAAATACCATTATCCACAGTTCTGCCTAAGTGGCTATTTTATTTTATTTTATTTTTTAAACTGCTTCATCAGAATAGGTTTTTTTTTTGTTTTTGTTATCTGGTTTTTAGGAGCATTAGCAACTAAGGCCATATTGTTCTGGGGATACGCGGTGGTCATTCTCTGACCTTTCCGCATCCTCCGTATTTGGTGGGCATGGGCTCGAACCCCGGTCTAATCAAGAAGCGTGTGCTACACACTGCTGCTCCTGCCCGCCTGGCTATGGAGCCCGCCACCAGAATAGGTGAATCACTATAAATTTAAAAATGTGAAACACTACCAGGTGGTCTCTATTAGCATACATATGCTGAACTGTGGATAATGATATTTTAATTTATCTAAGTAAACAGCCAAGCAGTTAAGAAAGTAAAATTTCCATTTAAAAACAAACAACTGCTATGGTTACCTTCGACTCCTAGAATTCAGCCACATTTTCTCTATGCAGTACAATACTATAAAAGTACAAGGATTTTCAATGCAGTAATTGAAAGCAAATCAAAATCATACACTTTAACTGAATTTGAATTCAATCAGGGAGAGACCTTCTGCTCTAACTAAAGATTAGTATTGAGTACTCAGTACCAAGACTTGGGCTTATGTTTAGTTCAACAAGCACAGCTTTGTCTAAAATTATTATTAGCTGCTAAACTAACTTTTTAAACTGTATACTATCACATCACCAGAGACTACATTCTAGCTAGTGAGAAGACAGTAAGCTATTCTGGCAGTGTATCAGATTTTTAAATGTATAGCATATATTGGTGATGGCATACAGTTTAAAAAGATATTTGCAACTTAGGTTGAACCAAGGATAATGGTATTTGTCTCTAAGTCAGAGCTCAGTAAAAGTCTCCATGATTGAAATCTATTGTAGTAAAGTTAGATAGTATGAATCAGAGCTGAAATACTCAATATGTTCTACGTTGATAATAATATTAGTAAATTAATAAGAGGAGTTTACCTCAATATAGTACGTGGAACACTTCCGTATGAAACCCTCCAGAAATTAAAACGGAAAAAACGAAAAAAATCGACAACTTACCGGTACATTAAAGTAAAATATAAATAATTAAAGTAAAATATAAATAATTAAATAATCAATTTAACACAATTCTAAATCAATTCAAAACAATTAAAATTCAAATTAACGCAATTAAAAGAATCTAACGAAAATATTCAAAACGATTTTCCTTCCTCCGTAAATGTGTATGTAAACGTTGAATACACATTAGATATTATTTGGGATATGTTAAATAAAAACTCGACACCGATTAATTATACGAAGCTGCCTATAAAGGAGATTTTTCACTTAATTAAACTATTAGTTGAGGCTAACTACATCACCTTTCGAGACAAGGTGTACAAACAAATTTTTGGATTACCAATGGGTTTGAGCCTGAGTGGCTTAATGTCAGAGATCTATCTCTCAACGATTGAGCAGATACATTTGACACCTTTTCGTCCCCGTATCACATACTATGGGAGGTATTTAGACGATGTTCTAGTTATTACCGATAGTAGTACTATCCAAGACATTTTACATTCGTTCAATAATATTCATTCTAGACTCAAATTTACATTGGAAAGGGAAGATACGGATACTGAGTCATTAAACTTTCTAAATTTCACGCTTACCCGGGACTCGAACAAAATACAATTTAGCATCTATCGAAAACCCACAAACACCGGTATGCTTCTACATTATAATAGCTACCACCAAGGAAGGAAAATCGTTTTGAATATTTTCGTTAGATTCTTTTAATTGCGTTAATTTGAATTTTAATTGTTTTGAATTGATTTTGAATTGTGTTAAATTGATTATTTAATTATTTATATTTTACTTTAATGTACCGGTAAGTTGTCGATTTTTTCGTTTTTTCCGTTTTAATTTCTGGAGGGTATCATACGGAAGTGTTCCACGTACTATATTGAGGTAAACTCCTCTTATTAATTTACTAATTGTAGTAAAGTGTACAAATTTTAATTTGATTTCAAATATTATTATTATTAATAATAATAATAATATTATTAATAATAATAATAATAAATAAATAATAATATTTATTAATAATAATATTATTAATTTTTTTTTTTTTTTTTTTTGATTTGGTAGTTGTTGGCGCATCGGCTTCTGTGGCCATATTGCACCTCCCAAGGTTTTTGCAGTACTTTGATCCAAGCCCGAGGCGGGAATCGAACCCGCGACCTTGGGGTTGCCGGGCAGGTACTTTACCCACTCGGCTAGCCCGGTCGGCATATTATTAATAATATTTACCATGTTAAAATACCATGCAATCTATAGTACTATATTGCATAGTGTAAAAACAGTCTAATTCTATGGGTTAAAAGTTAAACATAAAGGTTATGTTTTTAAATTGAAGTTAAGTAAAACTTCCATTTAAAAATAATGAAGTAACAATATGCTGCTTGGAGGTTCACTTAGACAAAATATATTATTTACAATTTGGTATATGTTTGCTAATAGAGACCAACCACCAGCTAATTCACTACTCTTCACTACACTCATTGAAACAGATCCACATCCTTCCTAAAATGAAGCTTCCAGACCTATATGCAGCATTGAAGATGTGGCCTAACCATTTGGTGATTATCCCATTACTTTGTGCAATGGAATAATCACCAGATTCCTGTATAACACTGACTAAACCCCATGGGTTGTCCTTGCAGCCTGTCTGCACTGCTCAGAGAACTTCAAGTTTGACTTCACAATTGCCTCCAGGTCTTTTACATTCTCTACTTCCTAGAGTTTGTTATTTGGTTTTTAGGAGCATTAGCAACTAAGGCCATATTGCTCCAGGGATATGCAGTGGTTATTCCCTGACCTTTCCACATCCTCTGTATTTGGTGGTCCTGGGCTCAAACCCCAGTCTAATCAAGAAGTGTGTGCTACGCACTGCTGCTCCTGCCCACCTGGCTATGGAGGCGGCACTTCCTGGAATATGGAGCCATATGGTCGGTATGTTATTCTGGAATTATTGGTAGCTTTATGCAATGCTTTGCATTTGTTAAATATTAAACTTCAATTGCCACTTCTCAACCCAACTTCAAAATTTGTCTAAACCTGTTGCACTATCATACCTTGATTCTGGTGATGCTTTACAATTTAAAATAATAGAATGATAACCTTTGTAACATCTGCAAACTTAGACATTAATATTGATATGCCTTTGTCAACATCATCAATAAATATTGAAAACAACAATAGGCCTGGCACTGAACCTAGGAGGATTCCACTAACAACATTAGTCCAAGTAGAGAAGCACCAATTGATAACCTCTCTCTCTCTCTCTCTCTCTCTCTCTCTCTCTCTCTCTCTCTCTCTCTCTCTCTCTCTCTCTCTCTCTCAATCATCCCTTTAACCATATCAGTTGCAATACACTTCCATCTGGTGTTGTAGTAGTTGTGGAAGTGAGTAATTTGAACAAATTATTAGAGGAGATGAACAGGTAATGTAGAACAGTCAAACCATTACAGTATTGTACTGAATTTTACTTGTTTAAACAGAGTTCACCTAGCATTCATTTTTTTGGATAATGTGACTGTGCAAAACAGAATAAAGACGTGCATTTTAAAACAAATCAATACAGCATTTCCTCTCAAATTCATGGATTTTTATATTATAATACTGTATTTCAGTATTATAGATTATATATTTTTTTCATAATACTCAGTACCACTGATAGTAGTTTAAGTCTATTCTTTATGTTGAAGCTGCTGATCTTGCTGTCTTAGTATTTGTGTGAGAACATGATTCACTTAGAACTAAAATGTTAAGAATAATTTTACTGACTAACATCATTTACTCACTTGTTCATGCAGGCTTGCAATGTTTCTAATCTTTGTAGTAGTGTCTTTGGCTATACTGGTTTGCATGCTATCTGAATTAAACATATATTTGTATTTTGGAATAGGTCCAGAGGTTATGTTACTGATGTTACAATTTATCATAAGGTTTTGTGAGGGCTAATCTCTGGTTAATATTCTGTTAGTTGCATATAGTGTTTCAACTGATGGAATGTCAACCAAAATGTTTCATGGCATTTTGGGTACAGTGATAGCATAATACATGAAACTAAATCAAAATTTATATAGGAAGATGTACACTTTTAAAAACATAGTACACAAGAATGAAAATTGCGAGTACACAAACACAGGCTGAGTTGAAGCACTAACCTTTGATTGTTGTTTGTAGGTCTCCAGAGTACCATAATAACCAAAAGCACTACAGAAAACAGAAGAGGCCAGTAAGCATCATCCACCCATAATTCCTTCCAGTCCTTAGGAAGAAATTAAAAATAATCAAAAAACAATTAGGTGAAATATAAACATTTTTACTATCATTAGTTCATAAAGAAAGAAGTATTTATGCATTATACATTAATATGGTCGATTCTGTTTAGGTCATTCAAAATACTTTAAAATTCCTGGTCTACTTTTGTGTCAGTTTTTTAGTGCACAAAGTAGCATAAGATCAACTAAAAAAAATAAAAATACTTAAAACCAATTTTCGCTAAAAGTTGGGGGAAAAAAAACAGAAAAGGAAAAAAAAAAACATGGTAGAATCAAATAATGAACAATAAATTAAAAAACTATTATTTCACACTGAAGGGATAATTGTAGAATCATATTGTGGAATTATTTTTTACAACTGGGTTGTCAGCTGTTATGCCACAAGGGTACCTACCCAGCCATCAATGAAGGGTCAAATAGCCCTGAAAGGGCCATTTGGGTGATGGTATTCACTGAGAATAAGTAACATTAGTCTTCTCTATTGGGGAAGCATTACTTATTTGAAGTGTAACCAAACAGGCAACTCATTGTGAAGGTATTCACAATATGAGATGTAAAGAAACAATGCCACTATAATAACTTTGGTTAATTTACTGCATATAGATGTGATGCATTTGCACTAACTTATAATACAGAAAAATATATATATAAAAATTTAACACCCAATTAATACATTACCACGAGCTACACATAGTAATAAAATAATGCAACACACACAAGAGCATAACTGAAAAACAACAGAATACAATTTGCAGACCTCACTCTGAGAATCCATTAAACAGATATTTCACAAGAGAAAATATCAGTATTAATTTTAGAGTGATATTCCTTATTCTGTGAAAATTGAAGAAGACCAATGTCATATTTATTTGCTAAGTTAATCATTGGATAAGGGAAGGATGTGTCAAGAGATTTGATTCTATTTTCAAGGCACATTTCAATCTGGTGTTTTCTGGAGAGCTAGATCCTCATGCCTATTTTCTCTTACATGGATGGAAAAGGAGTGATAGAAGACAACATTTTTATTCAATTACTACAAGTCTGGAGATGAGAGTATTCAAGGTTTTCATACAATTAAGATCCAGATGAGGTAAAAGGGAAACCAACTTTCACCTCAGCACATTTAAGGACATGGAATTCAATGGAATCACATAACAGAAAGCAAATATGTATTAGTGTATTTTGCTATGCTAGATCAGAAGTGTCAGAGTTGTGAATTAAATTTTGCCTTAAATTTTGAGATGTGTTTTGAATGAAAGTTTAGAGTCAAAATAAATCAAGGTCATTGTGGGCTGCAACTTTTTTAAACAACTGAATTACCAATTAGGGGAAAGAATTGGAAAGGAGAAGACTGCCTCGTAATTGAGAGATGAGCATTTTTTTTATTTTTCTAGGCAATTTCTAGCATAACATATACTTCCACTAGTTGATAATCATTCTTGGCACATGGAGATGAACAGGGATTGTCTGTCAGCATATGAATGATATCATATAGAGCATCAATTGTCTGTTAGCATACTGATAACATCACACACAGCATCAATATAATACCTTCAATTTTGGAGGGTGTCAGTTCATTATTTCATATTTCAATGAAATAGCCAATACAGCATCAATATAATACCCCCAATTTGGAGGGTATGTCAGTTCATTAGTTCATATATCAATGAAACAGCTATTTCTTCCTAAAGTTGATCGTGAATCTGCTGGTTTTAATTAGAGGATAAGTCTTTTTCATGTTGAAATATTTAACTGTTTCACCTCATCACAGAAAGTCGACTTTGCATTCACTACATAAAATCACAATCAGGATAAGTGACCACAACAGTATATACAGCTGATGTACCCATCACATAGCAATTTTGAAATCATAATCAAGAAAAGCACTGCTCAGGAAATGGAATGTACTCCATATACAAGTCCATGCAGTAATTGAATGAACAGAGGATCCTTTCATTAACTACCAAGGAATATGCAGTTCAGCAGCAAACCAGTCTGAACAAGCCTGAATCTTCAAGAAGAAAAGCAACAATTTGCTATCCGCTGCCATCACAAGTGGCAGGCTTGCCATGGTGGTCATTTCTCCACAGGAACCACCAGTTTCTCCAACATGAACCAGTCACCTATAGATGACAGGTGTGCTTCACGGATGACGGATCATAAATTCAAACTCAAGTCTAGTCAAGGCTGCTCCTAGCATAAAGAGAGAAGAAAGTCATTAATATAGTTATTTGTTTTTCACTCCTTGTTCAGCTGAAGAAGAAATGAACCATAGTTTCAAGCAATCTGCATAAGAAATAATCAAAATATTATACTCTAAAAGGGGCAGAATTGGCAAAGAAGAGAGCAGAGCCGATAAAATGTGAATCTTCTTAATAGAGCAGAGAATAAGTTTCCTTTTAAAAATGGAATTTTGAAGAAAAGATAACAGATGCCCAGTGATGGAGTTGGTATTCCTGAAGAAAGAGAATAAGAGCTTTAAAGTTCACATTTTCAAAAGCAGAAGAGACATTTAGGTATAGCAAGTCAACCTGAGAATTAAAGTTAATAGTTTGAGTGGCTAGAAAGGTGGAAGAAATAAGATTTGTAATAGGCAGGAATCCCCTCCCCCCCCCTTTTTTTTTACCATAGCATATATTGTCAGAGTTAACAGATTGGATCTGAGACATTAAGGTGCAAAGAAGGATTTTTATAATAGTTTCAGAAGAAAAGAAGAGATAGAGATCAGTCTCCAATCTTTAACATTTATAGAACATTTTTGTGAGATGTTCATATATAAAAGGGATGACATATTACAAAATAAAAATATATATTATGTCTGAACCACGGGTGTTATTCAACAGGATGTTTTTAATTGCATTCTTAATCATTTTAAGACTGACAGGACTGTGGAGAGGCCCACAGGAGAGAAGAGATATTTAGTTGCCAAGCCAGTGGAACAACTTAAACATTCTCCTTGAAGCTACAAAGTCAAACCTCTCAATAGAGTTGTCGGGAAGTGAAGGTTTATGAGAATTGCTTGATAGAATATTTTTATTATCAAGCATACTCAAATTAGTTGCATACTATTAGGCACACTATAGTTGCAAACTATATTAAGCACATCACAGTTGCAAACATATACTTGGATCTTAGAAAGGCTTTTGATACTGTTGCACATGGAAGACTGCTGCACAAATTGGAGCAGTGCGGCATTGGAGGCAAATTGCTGCTATGGATAAAGGGGTGGTTGAGGGGGAGAAGACAGAGAGTGGTAATCAATGGACACTGCTCATTGTGGACTAATGTTATTAGTGGAGTCCCTCAGGGTTCAGTATTGGGTCCTTTATTGTTTTCTGTATTTATAAATGATATTGATGATGGTACATCAAGCTTAATGTCCAAGTTTGCAGACGATACGAAGGTTGACAGGGTTGTCAAGGACACTACTGACACTATGCTGCTGCAACGGATCTGGAAAGGTTGAGCAGATGGGCTGAAAGGTGGCAAATGAAGTTTAACATTGACAAATGTAAAGTACTACATATGGGAAACAGCAACCCCAGAGCAGTGTATCAACTCTGTGGTACTACACTGACAGTGGTAGAGAATGAAAGGGACCTGGGGGTGGTTGTGCAGGCAGATATGAAGTTCTCTGAGCAGTGCAGACAGGCTGCAAGAGTAACTCATGGTGTATTGTCAATGATATATAGGAATTTTTCTAGCAGGGATAAGGAGGTGATTATTCCCTTGTATAAGGCAATGGTCAGGCCACACCTAGAGTACTGTATACAGGCCTGGAGGCCTCATTTCAAGAAGGATGTAGAGCTGCTGGAACGAGTACAGAGAAGGGCAACAAGATTAGTGAATGGAACAAAGGGGTGCTCTTACGAAGAAAGGCTTAAGTTTTGCAAATTACAGCGTCTGGAGACTAGGCACCAGGGAGGTGATCTGATAGAGGTGTACAAAGCCTTGAATGGTTTGAGCATGCTTAATGCTGATGGGATTCTTCCTCTTGCTCAGAATAATCACCTGAGAGGGCATAAATTCAAATTGAGGAAAGACAGATGTAGGATAGAGATGTGCGGAAATTTGCCTTTAGCCAGCGGGTGGTTGGTAGGTGGAACAGACTTCCATCCCTTGTCGTGGAAGTTGATAGCCTAAATAAGTTTAAGGCTCAGCTGGACAGGCATTTCGAACGAACAGAGGGGTGAAGTGGAAGTGGTTATTTTTTATTTATTTATTTTACTTTATTTTTTTTTTGGCTGATGCTGCATAAGCTTGCTTTCTTGCATCAAATGCCTCTACTAATGCTAATGCTAACTGCAACCAGTAATGCTGAATAGGTATTCACTGCCATCTGCATACAAACAAAATTTTAATGTTAAAAATTAAAATTAGAAAATTTCAAAAACAGTCTTTCAGCATTACTGACTGCAGTTTGCAACTATCTCTTTAACATGGTATAAGTGTTTTAATTTTACAAATCATTATTTAATCAATTTTTAATTGGAAAAAGAGAACCAGAAAATATTTTTGGTCTCATTATAAATAACTGTTTTAAAACATCTCAAACCACTTTTTATAATTTGAAATGAAATAAATCTCACATAGAGTACTGTACTTTTGGCTGTATCTGTGACTGCACTACTGGACATATGTTGGTTATGGCTAATCACTTATGGTTATTGTCATAGCTGATTATTGCTAGTTTTTTCTCAAACTGTTCAAAAATTTTCTATCGACTAAATTTAAAAAAATGTCCACCCATGAACAATGGCTTATTATAAATAAAATTATAATTATAAAGAAATATAAATACATTAATATTCAAGGCATCAATAACACTGTGTATCACATTCAAAGGCAGCAAAAATGAAATGCCTGTTACATTAGCAGCACCACTGTTAAATCTGTATCTGCAACTTAAGTAAATACAGGAAAATACTGTACCCACAACTGCAGCAAATAAGAAGCCTCATTTTAGGAAGGATGTAGAGCTGCTGGAATTGGTACAGAGAGGAGGAACGAGATTTGAGGGTAACAAAGGGATGCTCTTACCAAGAATGGCTTCAGGTCTGCAAATTGCAGTGTCTAGAGACTAGGCACCAGCAAGATGATCTTATTGAGGTGTTTAAGGCTTTGAATGGCTTGAGCAAGCTTAGTGCTGATGGGATTCTTCCTCTTGCTCTGACTATGCACATGAGGGGGTATAAATTACAATGAGGAAGGATGGTTGCAGAATAGATGTGTAGAAATTTGCCTTCAGCCAACAGGTGGCTGATTGCTTGAACAAGCTACCATCCATTGTTGTGGAAGTGGTCAGTTTGAATAAATTCAAGGAAGAACCAGAAAAACTATTGGAAGGGATGAATAGGTTAAATGGATTTTTTTTTGGCCGATGATGTATAAGCTTGCTTTCTTGCATCGTTTGCCACCATCAATACTAATACTAAAGCCTACTATCACCATGTTAGCCGTCAGACTAATTATTCCAGCATCAAATTCAGTAAACAGCACATTCATTTTATCACATCCTCTAATGGATTCTTCTGTGATTATAATGAAGTTAACTTCAGTTATAAGTTCCACATATGAAGTATTAGCCACTGAATGATTCTGACAGATCTCACAAGTTCTTTATGAAGAGTTAACTAATTTTTCACAAATATGATAGCTAAAGTGTTAAATTTCCATTGTGTGCACTTCATATGAATCGCAGAAAATAATTTCAATTTAACACAAATTTCACTCCTGATAATGCCATTTAGGCCAACTGATGATGTTATACAAACACCCCCTGCTTCCTTGCAATATTTAATGAAACTTGTGAAATCAAGTAGATTTAACCTTTCTTGAAAGAGTGTGCCATCCATAATAAAACTGCAAATTACAGGATCCAAAAATAATTGGTTTCCTTTTAATTTGTAATCCATTCTTTATTAATGCTTGCCAGAAATTAACCAGTTTTAAAAGTGGAAACACTCAGTGAACACTGAATTATGACCACCCTATCTGTAATGGATTATGAAGCATAGCTTGCAGTATAAAAAGCCAAACAGCATCCTATGCTAAAGCAGTAATTTGCTTCTGATAGCGCAAGTTATAGTGATAAAGTAGCAGTTATGGAATGTATTAAAGATATATTGAGGAGTTTCAAAAGAGCACGACCGTAGGAGCTCATTGTTGTGTGCATCTATATCGGAAATTACATGTTTCATCGGTTGTTCGTGGCCCACTGTTTTTAAGGTGTACAAAGAATGGTGTTGAATAGGTAAACCACCTCCTGCCGACAGAATTGCAAAGAATTATTCAAGGTGGATGTTCATGGTGAGCCGAAGGGTGCAAGCATGTTGTATGGGCTCAACAGCAGGTCCCCGTGCAAGAGTCAGCACTCCAATACAATATGGAGAATGCAAGAAAAATATCCCAAATGATATGCCCCACACACTCAGACATAAGGAGTTCCACAGCAGATGACCCAAGAGACACCCTCATTACTGATCACTGTCAACAGCAAATGCTGTGATGTCAACAACATGCTGGTAGGACACTTCAGGACTGGAAACAAGTGTGCTGATCAGATAAGTCCAAATACCTGATGCAACATGCCAACAATTGCCTTCCTGCATGTGGCACAAGGATCACGAATCCATGGCAACCACTATCCAGACAGGTGGTGATGGTTACTTAATATAGAGCATATTTTTCTGGCAAGAAATAGGCCCACTGGAACAATGTTTCACTGGTGACATCTATCAGCAGCTCTTAGGAGACCATTGTGCACCCAGTCATGTTGCATTTTTCCCAGACAGAAACAGGATCTTCCAAGACAATGCGATATCATCGACCCTCACTGTGCATGAGTGGTTCAAGGAACACAGTGAAGATATCACCCACCTTGATTGGCCACCAAATTGCCTGGTGAGATGTTACCGAATCGGAAGTGAGGTGTACGAATGCACAACCATCACCTATACTGATGCTGTGGATTTTCTCAGATGATACACATAAGGAGACAAATTTAAACTGAAAAAGGATGGCTGCAAGATAGATGTTAGAACGTTTTCTTTCAGCTAGACAGTATGGCTGCAGATCCCTAGATATGTCTTTGGACATCTAGTGGAGTCAATGCCTCGGCAAATAGCAGCTGTTATCCATATGAATGGTAGCCCAACGTGATATTATATAGGTGATCATAATTCAATAATTACTGAGTGTATATATACACAGTGGAAAAGAGAATGAAAATGCTTTCATCTGTTTTCAGTTATGACACATACTTATATGTCTTCATAATTTCAATAGGTGATGAAAACACTGCACAGACAGAAGAAGCATTCATATAATGTCAGGGGGAGCAAAAAAAAGTACAATCTTTATGTCAGAAAAATAGCAAACAAAACTACAGTACCTATTGTACCCATGTCCACATGTAATAACTCAATTCCCAGTATGTGGATTTTCATGATATTTTATATTTGGCTCTTTTAGAAAAATTTGTTGAGTCACCCCAAATTTCATTAAAACCAGACTAATAAAAATCAGAAATTATTATTTCTCTCTTTTTTTTTATCCCATACATATCATATAAGCTACCCACAAACTGTTTCGTTGAAAGTAGCATTAAGAGAGGCATCCTGAATATTTCTTAAATTGCCAATTTTCTACTCAGATATTACTGTCTTGCTTTTTGAATGCCTCTCCCAATGCTACTTTTGCTAGTTTTCCTAGAAGAGGATATTTAGATCCCACTGAATCTGAATTTCTCAGATGATACACATAAGGTTTGTTATTTTAGTTTTTAGGAGCATTAACAACTAAGGCCATATTGCTCCATGGATATGCGGTGGTCATTCCCTGACCTTTCCGCATGCTCCGTATTTGGTGGTCACGGGCTCGAACCCCGGTCTAATCAAGAAGCGTGTGCTACGCACTGCTGCTCCTGCCCATCTGGCTATGGAGGCACCATACACATAAGGAGACAAATTTAAACTGAAAAAGGATGTTAGAAGTTTGCAAGATAGATGTTAGAACGTTTGCTTTCAGCTAGAGAGTAACTGACTGCTGGAACAAACTTTTATCTGGTGTTTTGGAAATGGGTAGTTTGAATAAATTTAAGGAAAGATTGGACAAATTATTAGAGGAGATGGACCAAGGATGGTAGTCCCCCCCCCCCCTTTTGGCTGATGCTGTTTAAGCTTGTTTCTTGCATTATGTGCCACTATTACTAATACTGCCAATGCAAAAGATGGGCAGAGGGCCCTCCATCACAAAATGGGCTATGCGGTGTGATACAGAAGTTTGAGGAGATAAGTATTTTTCCTACATGTCATAACAGAGGAAGGCAACCAGTTTCTAGGGGTGGCACTATTGATGAAATTGCTGCTGCCAAAATGACCAAAAGTACTGCATATAAATTGCATTTGTTCACTAGTGACAGAACCTTTCATGGTCAATAATCTGCAAGATCCTGTGAACTCTGCTATACTGATGTTCATACAAAGTTCACAAGGTGCATCATCTGATTCTAAATGACCTTAAGATCACTTTCAACATAGACAACATTCCATTCTTTGTAACCCAGGCAGCTGCAGGGGCTGGTTATTATGCCCAGTGTTCAACAGCATACAATGTATCCATGAACAAACAAGCTGATTTTTTTTTATGGAAAAATATACATGGAGCGGGGATGTGTGAATGGTGTTGTTTTTGAAAAACAACCCAACAGAAGTAATACACACTTTTGTAAAACTGCATGCTACATTATATGCATGAACTATTTTGACCCCAGAATTAGAAGTTTAATAACATGAGTATTTATGAATAATTCTTATATCCTGGTTAATAAATACTACAAGAAGACATGAAGACAAGAAGACAAAACAAAATAAAATGCTGTTATTATCTGTAAAAAGTATTGACATGTAGAGTGGTGGGTGCACAATCAAAACCATTTGGGGAATGGAATACTACTATAAAGTTTTGGAAATTGCTAAACTAGAAGAATCATTTTCTCCCACAAATACATATATCATTCAACTTAAATAACATCATATGATATATAATTAACCATATGATTCATTTTTAACTCAAACTTTCACATAAATTTTAGGAATCCAATCTTCACAGCAACATATGTTCATACTGCATAAGATTTAGGATAAACAAGAACTTACCGTAATACAAGATGTTAATTTGTGGCTGTGTATTGACCATATCATGTAGGCAATAGATGCTAAAAGAAAAAAAAAAAAAGAAAGAAAAAACTGTAACCTATTAATTTAAGAATATCTATGACATTGCAACCCATTAGTTATTTCTTTTTAATTTTATTTAACTAAATCTATCAGTTCAAATAGCAATCTGAACATTAACTAATGTTTGTATATATTTAAATTAACCTAAAATTGAAATATAGATTAATTAGGATCTCAGAAGGAATTTACTTCAATTGTTTTTTCCAGATAACCTCCCAAACTGCGGGGTAAACATAAAAAATATGCAACTCATAGCCTTTGAAAATCCTTAGGTACCAAAATGGAAGATGGATGTGGGTCCACATCAGTTCAGTGCAAGACAATTCTGGTACATCTGTTTGGTACAAGACAATTCGGTGCATAATAATTCATTGTAAGCAATAATTCAGTGTATGTGACAATTTGGTGTATGATATTTTGCTTTATGTGACAATTGGTATATGACAATTTGGAGAAAGGCAACTGGTGGCTACAACAATTTGGAGAAAGGCAACTGGTGGCTACAACAATTTGCAAGTACAATGATTCGATATTCTGCGTGAAAATTCAGGGAATGACAAATCAAGGCTTTAAATGAAAACTTTTAATGTGCTGTGCAGTAAATGATTAATTTGGTGACCACAGTTAATTTAGTGAATTCTTTACTGATTTCTGGTCTCTCCATGATACACCGAATTGTTGAGCATAACCAAACTGTCATGGCCACTAACTGTCTTTCACCAAATTGTCGCATACATTGAACTTTTATTATTATTATTATTATTTTCTTTTTTATTATTATCATTATTGTTATTTTCTTTTCTTTCTGTTTTTGCTTTGTGTCACATAATGATATATATAATGAATCCAGAGCATGTAGGCCTTTTCACTTATATTCGAACTGTTCTTGGTCATCAAACATACGATGTAGTCTTGAAACTACAAAAGAATTTCATTTTTATAGCTCAAGGTAGGCAACATCTCAGGTTTGCCCACTGGTGTAAATCTCACTGCATCATCCTGAAGGGCTTCCTTTACAAGGCTCCATTTCCCAGTGAATGTATGCAGCGTGCCTGCCGAAACTTCAGCTACAGGACCCTAAAGCGCTATCGTACCCGGCAGCAACATAAGTTTGAAAATTTAGTTTGTGAGTCCTACAACTCCCATCATCAACATATAGTCGCTACAAGTTGCTCACAGTTTGTACTAAATTTGAGAGATAAGCACTTATCTGCAGGACAATTTGATTTACTAACCCTAGGAATGAAGTTCACCGTTCTTCCCCACAGACCACTCATTACTGATATTACCTTGGGTGTTGAAGCATCATTGACACGCATCCCTGAAGAGGTGGCAAATACGATTCTCCTAAAAACTGCAGCGATCTTACATCGTGCTTGCCCTGTCATCTCCAATCTCAGTTGCCGACAAATCTCTGCTCTGAGCACATTGAAGGAGAATACTTCCATCGTTGTCCTTCTGGCAGACAAAGGGCACTGAACAGTCATCTTGAACGCTACCAACCAGTAAACGTCTCTCCTATCAAGACCCTGGAACAATGGGAGTCCAAGGTAAACGAATCCGTATGCTGTCATCTACATGCCTCTGGGTGCCAGATTCCACAGTTTTATGGACTACCAAAAGTCCACAAGGAAGGAGTACCCTTAAGACCTATCATCTCCTGTTGTTGTTCTCCGAGTTAAGCATTATCTAAGTTTGTCTCGGACTTTCTTTTTCCCCTAGTGGGCAAGACTGCCAACACCGTTTCCAACAGTGGGGAGTTTATAGATTGGATTTGTACCCTATCCATCTCAGATGATCAAGTCATGGCCTCATTTGTGTGGTGTCTCTTTTCACGGACGTGGAAACTTTTTGATGTGGTGTCTCTCTTACAAGGAGCTTCTGGATAACGACCAGACCCTAAGCAACAGGACTTCTCTAACTTCAGAGGACATTTACACCACCCTTACACTATGCTTGACTGGTGGGGCCATTATGTTTGGTGACTCCATTTACCAGCAGATACACGGCACAGACATGGGTTCCCCAGTTAGTTCAGCCACTGCAAACATCACAATGGAGGAACTGGAGGGTCGTGCATTTGTGAGTCTACCAGATCCCACTGCCTTTTGGTGTCGCTACGTGGATGATGTGTTTGTAGTTATTCCCCAGGAGTCAGGTGACCAACTTTTGCACCACCTTAACTCTGTTGCCTTTCATACAATTCACCATCAAGCTGGAGTCAGGCAATACCCTCCCATATTTGGATACTTATGTCCGGCATGCGGGCATGCATTTGAAGACAACAGTCTATTGCAAATCGATGTGTGCTACCCAGTTCGCCCTGTTAACGCACACCTAGACCCACTCTTAGTTCTGTGGATGAGAGGCACACTGAGATTACTAGGGTCAAGACAGATCTTGTGAGGTGTGGCTACCACACCAGTACCCCATATAGGAATGACATACAGGCCCATGACCACATCGCAACCAACAGAACCATTCACAGTAATGATTCCACCATAACCGCCTTTATCACATTCTACCAAACCTATTATCACAACAGATTTCTAGAGTCTTAAAGGCTCATGGGATAAAGTGCCTACAACTCCCAGGCAGGAAGTTGGGATACCTCATCTCCAGTGTTAAAACATCGGTTCCTCCCTTGCTGCAGAGTGGATTAGTCTACCATATTTCCTGCCATGACTGCACTACTGCTATGTTGGGGAAACTGGCAGGAGGCTCAGGAATTGCATTTCTTAACATGAAAGAGCTATGCGTTTAGTGGATGTGAAACACTCAGCCATTGCTGAGCACTTCTGGTCAACCCAGCACAACATTGACCCATGCCACGATGTCATGATTATTGATCATTCTTGCCATTACCTTTGCTGCGCCTGGTTGAAATCACTGCACATCTCGTGCTGTAATGATTCCTTTAACACAAAAAAGAGGATGTCATGTCCATCCCATTACTGAGGCAACCATCCTCATGGCTGACAAACATTGGCATTTACAATGTACCCATGAGTCACAGCCTTCTAACAGCTAATTGTTGCATACATGCAGTTCACCATACATGACTGCCATTACATGCACATAGGTTCTATATTTCTAGATTAACTGTTAAAACTGATGAAGGGCACCATACTGTCCGAAAGCTTTATATTACTTTCCTGTACATATTTTAACATTAAACATATTTTAGCTCAGCTTGTTATTTCTTTTCTTTCCGTTTTTGCTCTGTCACATAGTAATAATATACAGTAATACCCCGACTTACGCTACCCCGACTTACGCGAACTCGGAGTTACGCGGTTCTTGATTTTTTTCGTTTGGTAACGCTGCCGCCCACTATCTTCAAGGTCGTTTTTCATATGTTATCGATATACGGTGCGACGGCGGAGAATGAGAGCGAAAGATGAACAAAATTCAACTTTGTTGCTTTTATGTTTTTTTATATCAGTGAAGGGGAAACACATTTCACCATAATAACGTAAAAACCAACACAATTCCAGCTATCGGTATAATCGCAAATGCAATTAGATCGAGTTTACTACCAGTTTATAACAGATTTCACTAGCAGAAACGCAACTGGATTTTTATTGTTTTATGGTAGTAACCCCTAGAAATGTGAGGTGTTAATAGTGTATCTCTGCCTTTATGGTGTTGTTTATTCAGTTGCTACATGCACGCAGCTTTGTTTATGCGTATCAAGCGTGCCTCCTCGTTTTGTAATTGTGCTTTATTCCCTAAAAATGAGTAAAATACTTAATTAAAAGGTGTGAAAAGGAAGCGTCCTGGTGAAGACACTGCAGATTCAGAGAGAAAAAGAAAAGCAATTATCGATAAACAGAGGCGGACTGGGTCAAAAATTCTTACCCGGGAAAATTTATAGTGGCCTCATACTATGGTTTATGGCCAAAATCACACTGGCCCACCGGGGTTTCCCCGGTAAGGCTTATGGCCAGTCCACCTCTGTCGATAGAGAAAAAATATGAAATTGTGAAACGCTTTGAGCGAAATGAAAGACCATGTGATATTGCACATGCTACAGGCCTAAATGAAGCAACGGCGAAAAGCACATGACAATTGCAAACTTGACAGGTTGAAAATTGAAAAGGGCTCAATTGTAAAGGGCTTAAAAATTTTAGAAAACATAGACTCCAACGAAGAACGCGTTATAGCTACAAAGCAAGGAATAAAAAAAATTATTAGCTTGCTACGAAGAAATTCTGCGTGAAAAAAAGAACGCGCTGTGTCGTCAGACGAATTTGTTAGATTTTATGAAGCCATCGACATCGAAATAACTGTTTTACGTAAGTCATTTGTTTTTTTAATACATATTTTGTATTAATATGTATAAAGAACTGCAATTTTATTAATATTTTTCTTCTAAACTAGTGTTTTTGTTAGTCCTTGGTCCCAATTAAGCAAAATTTATATGTATTTATATGCAAAGTTGTACCCCGACTTACGCGAATTCGACTTACGCGATTTTCGTCGGACCCACCTATCGCGTAACTTCGGGGTATTACTGTATATATAATGAATCCAGAGCATATAGGCCTTTTCACTTATACACTGAACTGTCATACACCAAATTGAAGTACAACAAACTATCTTGCACCAAACTGACAAGATCTCAATGACAACATATATGCAGTTTCAACTTTTCGTAACAATCTCTTTTGTATACCCATTTCATAACCATGGGTCAAAATTTTAAGTATTTGTGGTAGGTCATCCAGTGGCCATCAGGTGTAAACTGTTTTACTTATAAAAAATTCACATACACTAGCAGGGAAAAGCATATTAATACAGAAATTTTCAATTATTTAAAAAAATCAATTCTCTTCATAATTATTTGAAACTTTTGATATTTAAATAAATATTTATTTACTAGCAGCAGAAGCATTATACTAAATTGAAAAAAGGAAGAAACAATAGTGTACAGTGTATTTTAGGTATCCTTTTCTCTCACCTTTGAATTTTCAGCAGAAATTCCTATCAGAAGAAAACAACTAGTGTTTTCCATATGGAACTTGTTTCCATATTTATTGGAATTTTTATGGAGAATACCCCCCCCCCCCCCGTCACAAACGCAACACTATTTTGAAAGGCATTCTCACAGATTTAATCCCTGCATGATTTTCTCACTTCAAGATCAGAAAAAAATTGAGGCAAAATATATATTTTTTCATTCTGGGAAGAAATATGACAAGAGGATCTAGTCCATATGGAAATGGAGAGACTAACAATCTCAGGATCTAGTCCATATGGAAATAGAGAGACTACCTAACAATCTCAGAATAGTCTGCGGCTTTAATTTGCAGCTGAAGGAAACTTATCAACAGGGAAGAAAACTGCTGAACACACTATCTGGTTGCAATGATGTTCAGTGATGATTAAAAAACTAAACTATGCATATTAACTTCTAGAATTAGAGATGTGGGAGATTAAGTGCATATAGAATAAGGTTTATTCAATTAGGCAATTAAAATTATAAATACACCTGCAACTAAATCTGTACCCAGTGGTTGTTAAAATCATTATAATATGATAAATGGACTACCAGCCTTCCATTCACTATTTTCCTCAATGGCGTCTTATTTTCTGTTATATCTTTAGCCCTAGCCAGAGCGAGTTTTCTTTCTTTTAATGCTTACTTGACAGCATTACCCAACTTCCCCTTGGTCTGCCTCTGGACCTATTGCGATATTCAATTTTGCTTCAAATATCAGTATGGATAATCTCCCTTCTTCCATCCTTTCTATAAGCCTATACCTTCAAATTTTCTTCACTTATCTTTGATTGGATATTTGTTATCCCAAGATTTTTTTTCAAATTTCCTTTTTAGTTCCATTCATTATTCTTAAAACTCTCATTTCTAGAAAAAGACAATGAAAAAAAATTAGGCTGGAGGTTGAGAGGACGAAAGAAGATGTTTGTTGACAATGGACTTGAACTTCTGTAGACTGTAATTTTCAGGAAATAAGTATGAAGGAAGGTTGTTCCAGAAAACAGCAGTTGAATGAATAAAAGAGGAAGATGAAAAGTTGGTTCTGTGAGTTTGAAGTCGGACAGTAAATGTATGTTGGCTGGTGGCGGCACGTGTTCGGACTGTTTTGAAAGAGAGCAGGAATTATAGAAGCCAATTCAGAAGAACAGTGCCCATGGAAGTATTTGTAGAAGAGGCATGCAGCAGAAACAGTACGTCTATGAGACAGCGAGTGGAGAGACTCTGTCAGAGATGGTTCATTAATTAACCTAACTGCCCTCTTCTGAATGGAATCAAGAAGCCTGAGAGAGGTTTTGGGGGAACCACCCCAGTTGTGGGAACAATATTCCATGGCAGGGCGATTTGCGATTTATACGAATTGAAAAGCTGCACTGAAGAAAAGTAACGTTGAGAGCGAAAGAGAAAACCAAGTTTTTTAGATGAAGAAGAAGCAATATTTGTAATGTGCTTGTGCCAAGAGAGATTAGAGGTCAGGGTAATCCCCAAAAGAGATATATCATTTTGCCTAGAAATCGGAGTGTCACCAAAGATAAGCATAGGAGCAGAAGAATCCTTTTGCCGAGATATAAGACAAGACTGAGTTTTAGAAGGGTTGAAATCAACTAAGTTGTCTTTTCCCCACTGGAGAATTACCTGAAGATCGGCATTTAAGGAATTGGTAGTAGATTTTCGAGAAGTTGAAGCTGATTGAGCAGGACAAGTTTTCTCAAAATGGAAAGTGAAATGCAATGTGCTATCATCGGCAAAACTATGGATAGGATTTCCTGTCAATTGAAGAAGGTCATTAATATACAAGAGGAAAAGAGTGGGGAAGTTAGAAGAGAGAGAGCCATCTACCATCATCCTCAGTGAGCAATCAGAGAGAAAACAGGATAACCAATTACTAAAAACAGTTGGCAAAGCATAAGATGGAAGCTTGTTTAGAAGACCTTTATGCCAAACACGATTGAAAACCTTTGAGATGTCAAGAGCAACTACTTGTGTTTCACCAAACCTTTCCATTGAATTAGTCCATAAATAGGTAACATAAGCCAGAATATCACCAGTGGATCGACACTGACAGAATCCATACTAGTGATCGTTGATCAGACGGAAGGTTTCTAGGTGGTTTAAGAGTTGGCGGTTAATTGATTTCTCCATTACTTTAGAAAGAGTGGAAGTAATTGCAATGGGATGATAATTGGATGGGAGGGATTTGTCACCCTTTTTAGGAACTGGCTGGATATGAGAAAATTTCCAACTAGAAGGAAAAACACCTTTGAATAAGAAAGTGAAAAAAGGCGACAAAGAATAGGAGTACGTTCAGGAGCACAGGTTTTGAGAACAAGTGGAGAAATACCATCGGGACCTGGAGCTTCCTTAGCATCAAGATTCGTCAAAATCCTTCTGACATCCTTTTGACGGAAGACCACAGGAGGCATTGAATGGAGCATGTTGGGAATGGTGGGAGGTGTTTTACCAAGATCATTAATACATGAGGTGGAAGAAAAATGGGATGCTAGCAGGTCAGCTTTATCCTTGGCTGAAGTGACAACAGAACCATCTGGTTTGGACAGAGGTGGGGGAGCAGAGATGGGCAAAAGTTGCAGCTAATAGCTTTGGCAAGAGACCAGAATGCTCAGCTACCATTAGGGCAAGAAGCAAGTTTTCTACTCTTAGCCTGTTCAAACTCTAGTTTGGACTGATTAATAACTGCTTTACAATTGTTGCGAGCTTAGGTGTAGGCAGAAAATGAAACTGAAGAATTAGAAACAAGCCAATTACAATATGCAACATTCTTCTCTTGAACAGCCTTAGCACATTTATTGGAAAACCAAGGTTTAGATAAAGGATGAGATTTTAAAGTGGAGTGTGGGATAAAGGATTCCATTCCTGCAAGAATAATTTCACTGACACGATCTGAGCAAACATTGACATCCGAAGTTTTGAAACAGTAATCCGACCAAGGAAAAGAAGAAAATAAGTCTCGCAGGTCATCCCATTTTGCATTCTTGTAATGCCAAACAACACGAGGTTGGGAATAGCCATGAGATAAAGGTTCTATTGGAGAAGAGACAATCACCAAGTTGTGATCTGAAGTGCCTAAAGGACCTCTCACTTCGACCGTGTACTTAGAAGGGTTGTTTGTGAGAAAAAGATCAAGTGTATTGGCTGTATGATTAGGATTGTCTGGTATTCTTGTAGGTAGATGAACAATCTGTACAAGGTCATTAGTAATTGCAAAAGCCTCAGCATCTCGACAAGCTGGGTCGGTGTGACTAGAAAACGGAAACTAGCTGGAGTTGTAAACATTAAAATCACCAAGTAAAATTACCTCACTGTTAGGAAAGTTGGACTGGAGAAAGTCAAGTTGCAAAGAGAGGAAGTCAAAGAGCTCCAAGTGATTAGTGGAGTTGGGAGAACGGTAGAGACAACAGATGAATTTGACACAATGAGGTAGAGAAATTTTAAGCCAGAGAAGATCAAAGAGAGGAGATTCCAAATTGCCATGTCTCTGACAGGGAATATCAGAACGGACATATGCACAAGTACCACCTTTGAGGCGAAAGGAATCATACAGCGAATAATTTGGGCATCTGAGATGAGCAGTATTTGAATCAACCGATAACTGAGATTCTGTCAGAAAATGTACATGCGGTTTGGCAGACTGCAAATGGACATCGCTGAGATTAGAATTGAGACCACATGTATTTGTGAAATGAATTAGGATGTGCTTGGGAGGTTTAGATCTTTTTGCAGATAAGCTTGCTCTATTAGTTTGACAATTCATGGTGTATTCAATAGTAAGAAAAAGTGGGTGGGACATGCTGCATGAAGTAATGAAATTTTTGGAAATGGCGTACACGTGATAAGAATATACCCAGATCCTTGACATAACATAGCCTCGACAATGCTCCCCGCATACACACTACTCGGACTCCCTCCAATCCCTATCTGGCAGAGTAGAGGTAGCAAGATTATACACTAGCTGATCCAGAAGCCTCCTAGAGAGTTACCAATAGGTTCAGTCCGGTGTACTAACTAGTGGCCAGCCTACGAACACCATTTTAGAGCTGTACCCTCGAAATGTAAGGAACATAACCTCAAAAGTCATCAATCATACTGCAAGATGGAAGAGATAGGGAAGGGGTGACCGGAACTTGAGACTGAACCGGCTCTAGAGACTAAACATGGGTTCCACCACTTCAAGCCTCCAATAAGCAAAGTGGTGGTATTGCACCGGTTGATGAGAGTCATCTACCACCTAGTACTGCCTGGTAACATAGAGGGGTGGCGTTCCTCCATGTGGTGTGGGTGCCACACCTCGACCCCTGCTTACATTGGTTCACACCTGGGTGATCACCCAACATGTACCTGTGCATGGAGGTTATACCCAGGATTACTAACAGTCCCACCATCATGAAGGTGCAAGCAGAGGATTTGGCTGTCACAGACCATCCCGACTTCGCTGAAATTGGGTTCACTCACTTGAGTGTCACCCGAACATCAGTTCCATCAGCGTTTTAGACTCCCCGGTAGCAAGTACAGCGTGTCTGGCATATCTGAGAGAATGTCTGTGACATCCTCAAGGACCATAGTTGCACATAGCAGATATTAAATACAGGGTGATTCACTACCAGTGCAACAAACTTGCAGTAGGTGTAGGGGGCACAAAGACAAATCGGAATCACATAGCATTGCAGGGTCCGAAATGCCTTTGTCATGCGGTAGAGGACGTTGAACGGGAGGTCGCGTGAACAGCGATCCCGCTGGAAGTCAGCATTTGCGAACCGTTTCTGTTGAAGAATCCAAGTAGCAAAAGTCCTCCGGAGTGGATAATCTGCAGGCTCCAATGATTGGACGCGTTGCAGATGGTATGAACTCATTTGGTTTGTTGACAGTATCCTCCATACAGTGGATTGGGAAATACCCAATCGTTGGCCTATCGCTCGAGTACTCATACTCAGATTGCCTTCTGCAAGACGTAGGACATTCTCCTCATTGTCTGGCATTCTCGTCATTTGCTCTCGATTCACGGTACCTCTCGTGAAACAACCAGTCTCACGTAACCTTCTGTGCACACGTGCGAAAATCATATGATGAGGAGCACACCTGTGCGGGAAACGTTCCTGATACAAGCGCAGAGTGGCACGCCTGTTATAGTCCGCAGCTCCATATGCGAGGTGCATGTCGGCCAGTTCAACGTTTGAATACTCGTCCATCCTACTGCCTCGGGAACCGGTTCGCAAATGCTGACTCCCAGCGGGATCGCTGTTCACGCGACCTACTGTTCAACGTCCTCTACCGCATGGCGAAGGCATTTCGGACCCTGCAATGCTATGTGATTCTGATTCGTCTTTGTACCCCCTACACCTCCTGCAAGTTTGTCGCACTGGTAATGAATCACCCTGTATATGATTTCAGAATCTTAGAAATCTGTTCTGTTATGCCCAGATAAAAGGGAATGTAACCATCATATGAGCAATATGGGTTTCCCTATTACCTCTCTTACCCCCACACTATTAGCACATCAATCCAACACTGCCTGTGGAATCCAATTTTGCCCTATTAATATCCATCTGCCTATCCTCTGAGGTACTGCACTGTGACCATATCCTGTCCATCAGTGCTCTCACAGTGCTATTCTTATGCATCAGTGCATGAACTGGCCCATGCACATAGGCTTCCTGCAAATTGTGGTCCTAATATGTGAGCCAATCGTTCTAACCAAAATATCCAAGAAAGACAGAACACACCCACCTCCATTTCAGAGGTAAACTGGGTGAAAACCTGCTAAAATAAGGCAAAAGCTCACCTTCCCTACCCTGAGGAATAACAGTGAATACACCAATCATATACATATGAGTACAGGAGGGAACACTAGCATGGTAATCTCAGAAGCCTCCATTACAACGTTGGACACAATAATGCTAATAGCTGTGCTATGTATAAGCAAGTACATAGCACAGCTATGTACCCATAGCTGTGCTATGTACTTGCTTATACATTTGATTTTCATAAACCATAGTGGTGCTAGACAAACAAAGTCCCACAGCACTACATATATCCAAAACAGTTGATGAGCATCTAGTATTCAAGGTGACATCTCTGTTCGATGCTTCCTTTAAACAATCTACTGCATAATCAGTTGGTATAGATGTAAATAGAGCCACCACATCAAAAGACAGAAATGCTTCAACTTTAGTCTCCATTTGTTGCATAATTCTTACAAAACTCCTATTACCCTTTACAATATATACTGTATTACCAACAAGTGGGGAAACAATTTTCACCATAAGCCTCAGCAACTTAAATGTGGGCAATCCATTAAAGGACATAATCAATCATAATGGCACACCAGGTTTAAGCATTTTTGATAACCATAAAAACAGGGAAGGTGTCAGCCCACATCATGCAGTAACCAATATATGTCACCGATCTTTCTAGCATCCATCCATCAATGAAGCATTGATGGGCCTCTCCATATCTCGAAGTGGATTCCTCCTCACTGGAAAGTACACCCTAAGATTCCATAGTAAAGACAATGCTTTGTTCACAAAATCCCATTTGTTCATAACTATTTGTCTACCCTTATCTGCTGGTAAAACCATCAGATCTTGTTCACCTCTTAAATCCTGTAATACTCTCCAGTACTGAGGCATTAAATTGGGATATGCCAGTCAGGCCTGATTCAATACAGCAGCAGTCCTAAAACAAATATCATCTACCACACCCTCAGAAAACTTTCTTAATGCAGCTTCCATCCCCACAGGCCCTTCTGTAATTGGGTGATGTAACACAAAGGAACAAAATCTGTACCCACAGCTAAAACACCAATTTGTTCACTGCCTGCTGCTCACAGACTTAAACCTAACTACCCAACTTTTAAGTCTAAAATTACTCAAATCCTGTACAAATAATCTCATCTTCCTAATTTGTCTGTGACAGTATGCCTCAG
This sequence comes from Mastigoproctus giganteus, assembly GCF_048544385.1. Lineage (NCBI taxonomy): Eukaryota > Metazoa > Arthropoda > Arachnida > Uropygi > Thelyphonidae > Mastigoproctus > Mastigoproctus giganteus. Next base: position 217,837,506 of record NC_143582.1, on the reverse strand, counting down.
ACACACGCACACACACTGCCTTTGCAGTGCGTGTTTCTGAGGCCATTCTAATTCACAGTACAGCGCTATAATATAGCCTTCAAATAAAGGCAACATTAGAAAGTCCTGCTATAAATAAAAATGTTAACACAAATGAAAAAAAAAAATTGTAATATAAATGTGCCTAACATATAAACATTTTGCAGGGAATTAAATGCAGTAAATTCAAAAGGTTCTTGGGAATATAATATATCTCCCAGAGAAAGGAAGGCAAAAACATGTCACAGGTTCATCATGCTTATCTTGTATGAATATTCTAATAAGTTTAATAGCTGACAGGTAGCTAGTGGTTGAAACCTACAACTAGTAGTCATCTTTATTTTTTATTTTTAAGTCTTTGAAGGCTAAAATTTCTGTGATTGAGCAGGGTGGCAAAGTAAAGTTTCAGCTGCTGTTTAAAGTCTCCATCTGGAATGTTTATATTGTTACAACATGTGTATGGTAAGGTTTGATGAAACACAGTGAAGTGTACAAGTAGCATTAACATTTTATGAGCATCATGTCAATGAAAATTAACAGATGATATAACAATTCTCATAAAATCCAAACCACGTGGAGAAAGTATAAGTAAAATTTATTAAGATTAATTATTAAGAAAAAACATTCAGTGCAAAAACAACCGAGTCAAAGACTGCAATAGTAATAATGCTTCCAGCAATGTTGGGCATTCAAGATTGGCTGTATGCATAGCAGTTCTTCATTCACCAACTCTGTTACACAAATGTTTTTTTTGCTTTTACACATAATCTACTGTACAGGTATTATTGGAATCTTGGAAATTACACAATGTAAATTGTGTGGAAGAAGGACATGTTGTTTGTCATTATTAGATTTTAAATGAAATAAAGGATACTGTTATGAATTTATTCTGATTATTTAAATCACATTTCAAATGCACATTTACATGTCATTTTTTACTCTTTATATTACCAAGATCTGTTTTGTAATTTCATTCTTTAACTATGTTTGCTACCACCCCTCCCCCACCCTCCTTCCAAGGCCTGAAGACAGGGTCCAGTAGAACCTTTAAACCAACATTGGTTATGAGATTTCATAATTTGGGTCATATAATTTATGAATTTTATTTAAATTTTAGGCGCCTCCGTAGCCAGGTGGGAAGGAGCAGCAGTGCGTAGCACACGCTTCTTGATTAGACCGGGGTTCGAACCCGTCACCACCAAATACGGAGGATGCGGAAAGGTCAAGGGAATGACCACCGCGTATTCTCAGAGCAATATGGCCTTAGTTGCTAATGCTCCTAAAAACCAAAAAAAAAAAAAAAAAAAACAATTTAAAAAATTTTATATAAGTGTATCTCCTTTCAGAATCATCATTTACGATTATTTTTCATGTAGATTTAACAGTGTTAATCTATAAAAGTTGTTAATACCTGAGGAATGCATGTGGCCTGTTTGTCAACATGTTTGCTCTAGGGCAGGGGTCGCCAACCTGTGGCTCACGAGCCACATGCAGCTGTTTGAACATGTAACTGCAGCTCTTTACCTTTTAGCCCACGTGAAGCACAATTTGAAATGGAGATAGACTTAAAAATCAAGGATATATTCAGTGCAAGACTAAAATACCTTTAAAACTGAAATTGAGGATTTGGAAAGGCAAAAGGCTGCTGCCCTTGCAATTCTACACAAATGGACAGTAATAGATGAGTTGAAAAAGCAAGACCAAATTGTGTTCGATAAGTAGTTGTTTGTTTGTTATTTGGTTTTTAAGAGCATTACAACTAAGGCCATATTGCTCTGGGGATATGCGGTGATCATCATTCCCTGACCTTTCCGCATCCTCCGTATTTGGTGGTCACAGGCTCGAACCCTGGTCTAATCAAGAATTCAATGAGTGGAGTAGCTTACTGGACAAGTATATAAATTTAAAATATTTGCATTTGGACTTCTCTCAGTTTTTGGTTCAGCGTATTTCTGCGAGCAAATATTTTCGAACATGAACTATATTAAAAATAAATCAAGAAACCGTCTGAACAATCCAAGTCACTCAGCATGTTTAAAAATGAAAATTACGGCATACTCGCCTGATGTTGAGAGACTCTCTCAAGAAGTTCAGCAGCAAAAGTCACATTAATTGGTACCTAATTGGATGTTTGTTTGTGACATTTTTTCAGTATTAAATAATATTTCAAAATATATATTTTTTTAATAAAATAGCATCCCACCCTATTCCATTTCTTAAGAAATGGAATAGAGTGGGAAGGTGTTTTATTATGCGACTCTTTGGAATCTCTTTTTCTTTTTTTTTTTTTTAAATAAATAGATCAAAAATGGATCTTCACTCAAAAAAAGGTTGCTGACCCCCTGCTTCAGGGGATGGTGGTTGATGTGAATGTGGCAACCATCTAAAATAAAGTATAAAATCTAGAATCATAGGTACTAACTATGGGAGAGGGAGGACAAAATTATCATTGCAGCCTCCTCATTCTTCTAAATGCATTTTTCACTAAATGAATCAAAGGTAAGTTTTTACATCTAGGATATGGTAAATGATAAATAAATACTCCAAATAATGACAGTTACACAGGAAATAAACTTCAAAAAACATAGATGGCAGCAAACATTAACTGTGTGAAGGCATGACTATATGCCACTCCATATGCCACTTAATCTTACTTTTGTGTATCTTAAGAGTTCACGTCTGATCTTTTGTGGAAGTTTTGATTATGACTGGTCATAAACTTAATTTGTTTAAAATTAAATAAATTTGATTTCAGCAGTTTACACCAAAAGCACAAAGTGCTGTAGTGATAGCACTAAAGACAGTTACATAAAATAGCTTCTTAGATTTTTTATAGCAACTTTGTGCTGGAGAAATGCATTACTACTCAAGGATAATACAGGCAGTTCTCGCTTTACGAGTTCCCGAGTTTACAAGGTTTTTTTTTTCCTAAGTATCAAGTATCAACAAAATCGAAAAAATATGAATATTAATTGCAAAAAATGAATGTTAAACATTCATAAATACCGCATTCTAGACCACGTGGCTATACAATACAGTGTACCCTGCTTTACAATATTAATCAGTTTCAGAGACACCATTGTATTGTTAAAATATCGTAAGGTGAACCCAATAACACATTGTTTTTTGGTAATTCGTTTCAAGATCTCGAAAGGTAAATTTTCGCTGTATAACTAAGCTATTTATCTCTCTAAAATTTAATTTTTAAGGTCACGAGCGTGACCTTAAAGACATATAAAAAGTCGTGAGCGTGGTTTGTAAATTGTATTAGTTACCAATTCAAATAATTAAAATGCACTACACTTTCATCATTATCATATGTTCTGTTATAAGAATCAATTTTAAATGCCTTCATGATATTTTTCTAAAGCACATTTCTGGAGGTCACGACCATAAAACAATAAAAACAATTTGCACTTTCCAGTTTATTTGGCTTTTCCGTTACTGGAAGCAATTATAAACAGGTAGTAAACTCGATAGCTGGAATTGTGTGGGTTTTTTTACGTTGTTATGGTGAAATGTGTTTCCCCCTTTACTGAAATCTTCAATCAAAAAAAAAAAAAAAACAAATTTTCAGAATCTTCTCTTCATTCCTTTTTTTTAAGCTTCGTAAACTTGTTACTCCATGCGAATCGTGTTAGTTGCAATTTGTGTGTGCCGTTAAAAAATGCTTATGCATGCAATCGTGAAATTTATAATTAAAAGAGATTATCTTGGAAACAAATGCCTCTTGAAACATTTCTGAAGAAGATGATTCCTTGTGCAACAAACCGACGAGTGCCGAGCCAATAATGAGTGATCAACGAGTGCATTTAGCCGATGATGATGAAGAATAAACATTCTTTCACATTTGTAAGTTGTAAATAATTTCTCTATTATTATAATTTGCTTGATTTTACAGGCTACGTTTTCACTTCTTTCGATAAATCAATCATTGTTTAAACATAAAAATTAGCTAGCTAATTGCATTGTTGAGAAAGTAACCCCTATCTATTTTTAACCTTATGTCTATGGGAAATAAATTCCCACTTTACGAGCGCACACTAGAAATGAATTAACTCGTAAAGTCGAGAACTACTGTACTGTAAAGGATACCAGTTCACTCATTTCTAATAAAATAAAATCCACGAAGTTTTTAAATGTACTTCATAAATTATCAAATTTTATAATTCTTCATGTTTAAAAAACTATTTTTCAAACTCTCACTAAGATCAACATTTAGGTACTTCTTATTTTAAAACTGAAGTTAAATAAATCACTGCATGGTAGTGCATTATATTAGAGAGAAATATTTACCTAAAACAGCAAATATTAATGTATTTGTAAAATGCCTGTACAGCGAGAGCTTGACTAGATTTCTTCTTAAACGAAGTGTTCTGGTTGTTTGAACAAGACTACTGAAGATGTAATGGAGTTAAGGCAATAATAATGATAAAAATACTTTTAGCCTCATTAACCCTTTCATGAGTGAGTTTGCTGAAAATGCAGAACTACAGAAGTACTCCTGAAAGAGTTAAATCATCACAATATACATTACACAAGAGAAACAATATCTTAATAACAATGATGTTTCAAAGATGATTGCACCTTCCTTCTCAGAGAGAAAGACTGATGTAATATGCTGAAGTTTCATAGTATAAATACTAAAAACAGAGCATGATATAACATGTGGTCATCAGGAAATCATATGCCTAAGATGCTGGAACTCTGTTTAGGATGACAAAGTTCATTTTATTAGAAGAGTGACAAGACCACAAAATGCAAAGAAAGGCAACTAAAAGTATAACAATAGATGATAGGTTAATTTTAATCATGTGTAATAAAGATTATTGCATTTCCACAGTACTATCAAGGTTATATGAATATCATAAATAAATAGCAAAATATATCTTAAGTGAAAATGAATAAGTGATCTGATTATAATAGTTATGGTTGACTAGATATATTATTGACCAAAGAAAACTTATAGCTGACAGGCTTTCATGACTGCAACACCCCAGTGTCCACACCTTCAAAGGGTACAAAATAAAAAAAAAATGTCAACAGAAAAAAAAAAGGCTTTTAAGTAACCAAAACAAAGGCTTTTTTTCCCCCCAGGTATTTCCTCTTTGCCCTCAAAATGAAGAACATGTGTAAGGGGTTATATATCGAGGAAAAAAATTTAAAAATTAGGCTGTATTCTTTATTACTGATGTAAATAATTTTCAGTGTCCCTTGTACCATAATCACCCCACCACCAGAAGTTACTGATCCAGTTTTTATTTTATTATGACAAAACAAAGGTTTGATGTACAGGTAACCCTCGTATAACACAGTAGTTACGTTCCTATAAAATGCCGTGATATATGGGACTAGGAAAAAGTACAAAAAGGGGGTTACGTTCCAAAAGCTAACAAAAATACATTATTTCGTTACCAAAAATACACCATTCTAGATTTTGTGTATATTATGCTCTCTAAAAAATCAGTAATCTGGTTTTGTTTGCTTTTGCTTGATAACTCTGTGAATTTCATCATATGGAACTAGCATTTTTGAAGCTCCCTTTTGAACTTTGGGCTCCTTTTATTCAAGAATCTGCATTCAAAAAATAAGATTCTAATTGTTCAGCTAACTTTATGCCTTCCCATATTCTTTTTAATGTAAAATTTGGAAGTTTAGAATTTTCATCTGCGTTATTATCCTCTGAATTGATTTGGTTTATCTACGATGCTATTTCCACCAAATCTGCTTTGCCGGCCAGCCTCTTTTTCTATCAGTAATTTTTGATTGTCTTCAGTAATCATATCCTTTTTTATTTTATTTCTTTAGGAGCATCGGCAACTAGGGCCATGTTGCTCTGCGTATATTGTCTATAAATTGCGTGTGTCCTGAGGTCAATTTTCTGTTTTGCTGGACGAAAAACCCAAGTTTCCGGGAGAAAAACCATGCTTCCTTCACCCTGAGCCCAACTAACTCAGCCACGTTGTGAAAAAGACCCATAAAAATTCATCCCATCATCGACAGGATTCGAACTCAGGTCTTTTCCACCCGGTGTGGAGAGGAGGACGATTTTATCAACTGTGCTACCCACGAAGGCTTCAGTAGTCATGTCATCAAAACCTTCCCTTCCTACCGACTTAGCAAGTTCTACTATTACACCGATTCCGTTTTCTGCTGGTTTGACCATATTTCCTGAACTGACTTTGGCCATACATTTTTCCCCTGCATTTAGTGTTGATGGTTTTACTTCTTTGAGCAATAAAGCTATGATTTTGATACAGTCCACAACTGAGAAATGTTTCCATGTCTACTTAAATAAATTCGGAATCAGTTTTTTCCAAAATCCATTGTAACGATTTTTTCTGATGTAATGAGTTTTAAAGATGGTTATAATCTTGATCTAATGGATGAATGAAACAAGTTGTATTAACCTAGTATAATTGTGGTGGTAGAAACATAACTTTAATGTTTGGATGACTTAAATCTTTTGGATGGCCTGGTGTGCTATCCAATAGTAATAAAACTTTGAAATCTAAACTTCTTCCACAAGTTCAACAACCATAAGTTCAATAACACAGAATGTAACAAAGGGATTTCCCAAAAAAATAAAATACAGGGATTTCTCAATAATTTTTTTTGACTAGCGAGTCAACAGTGGGGATTCAAAGAGTGGAAATGTTGAAAAATTACATCCAACATAATAGCAGGGTTTTCCCTTATACAAAAGCTCAAAAATACCCTGTTATGCGAGATTTGCCAAAATTCTCTAACCGTGTTATATAAGTACCATGTTGTGCGAGGATTGCCACAATTTATCAATCATGTTAGTGCAAAACCATGTTATAGAAGTACCGTGTTATACGGGGTTTGCCTGTATTCCTTTATAGTGTATTTCACATGGTCAGGTAAATGCCATCAAGAATTGGGATCTTACCCAGGTACCCAGAGATATGGGTACTTACCCAGAGAAAGTAACACTCTTGATCTGGTTATCAGCAGTGATCATTCGTGTATTAAGAATTTGCAGATAAAGGAACCACTAGGTGGCAGTGATCACAGTGTGCTGAAGTGGGATTTACTCAAAGAGGTAACTACCGTCAGGGGTAAAGGAAAGGGTTTTTGCTTCCGTAAAGGGGAGTACAGTGGTCTCAGACAGTTTTTAAGTTCTGTACAGTGGGATCAACTGACGATGTTACAAACAGTAAATTCTAAGTGGGAAGCATTCAAAGAATTAATCGTGGAAGCTACTAGACTTTATATACCGATTAAGAAATATCGTTCAAGGTTTAGGCCTAAATGGTTATCAAATGAACTAATGAGACTCGTGACAGAGAAGAAAAATGCATGGGATGCATATAAATTATCAGGTGACGCAGAAGCCTGTGGCAGATATAAGCTAGTCTGTAATCAGGTCACAAAGGAGGTTCGGCAGGCGAAGGCGGATTACGAGAAATCTTTGGCAAAAGATGCTAAGAAAAACAGCAAGGATTTCTTTACTTATATAAACTCTAAAAGGAAGGGGCTGAATATGATTGGTCCACTTGACATCGATGGTTCGACTGTTGATGATCCTGCTCAGATAGCAAACAAACTGAATGAGTATTTTGCATCTACATTCACACGTGAGGAATTATTACAATTTGAAAATGGAAGAAGGTTATCAAATTGTAGCAGTGTGCTTAATGATTTTGTAATAACTGAGAGCAAAGTGGAGGAGAAATTGTTGAAGTTAAACACAAGAAAGGCACCTGGGGTGGATGGGATCTATCCAGTTATTTTAAAGGAGGCGGCAAAGCAACTAAGCAAACCCTTAGCCATAATTATGAGAGCATCCTTGGAGTCAGGGGAGGTTCCCACGGACTGGAGATGTGCAATTGTGTCCCCAATTCACAAAGGTGGATCGAAGGGTGACACGAGTAATTACAGACCAGTTAGTTTAACTTCTGTTCCGGGTAAAATAATGGAGTCGCTGGTTAAAAATGCATTGCAGGATCATCTAGACAAGACTGCAGCAATAATTCAAACACAGCATGGGTTTGTTAAGGGAAAGTCTTGTCTGACAAATTTGATTGGTTATTATGATGTGGTCACAAAGGAACTGGATGCAAAAAATAATTTTGATATCATATACTTGGATTTCAGGAAAGCTTTTGACACTGTTGCGCATGGAAGACTACTGTACAAATTGGAGCAGAATGGTATTAAGGGTAAGTTGCTACAATGGATAAAAGGATGGTTAAGTGGGAGAAGACAGAGGGTGGTAATCAATGGGTGCTGCTCTTCGTGGACTGATGTTATTAGTGGAGTCCCACAGGGTTCGGTGTTGGGTCCACTGTTGTTTTGTGTATTTATCAATGATATTGATGAAGGTATATCAGGCTTAATGTCGAAGTTTGCTGATGACACAAAGGTTGGCAGGGTTGTTAATGACAGTAATGGCAGTGTGCTACTGCAACAGGATCTAAATAATTTGGGTAGATGGGCTAAGAAGTGGCAACTGAAGTTCAACCTTGACAAATGCAAAGTACTGCATATGGGTAGAAGTAACCCCAGAGAAACGTACCAACTGTGTGGTACTACACTTAAGGTGGTAGAAAATGAAAAAGACCCGGGAGTAATTGTGCAGTCAGATATGAAGTTTTCTGAGCAGTGCAGACAGGCTGCTAGGGCAGGTCATGGAGTTTTGTCAATGATATATAGGAATTTTGCTAGCAGGGAAAAGGAGGTGATTGTCCCTCTGTATAAGGCAATGGTCAGGCCACGCCTTGAGTACTGCGTACAGGTCTGGAGGCCTCATTTTAGGAAGGATGTAGATTTGCTTGAGCGTGTACAGAGAAGAGCAACACGATTGGTGAGGGGAATGAAGGGATTCTCTTACCAAGAGAGGCTTAAGTTCTGCAAATTGCAGTGGCTGGAGACTAGGCACCTGTGCGGTGATCTGATTGAGGTCTATAAGGCCTTGAATGGGTTGAGCACGCTGAATTCTGATGGGATCCTTCCACTTGTTCAGATTACCAACCTACGGGGACATAAGTTCAAATTAAGAAAGGACAGATGTAGAATAGATGTGTGGAAATTTGCCTTTAGCCAGCGGGTGGTTAATTGCTGGAACAAACTTCCATCTGTCGTTGTGGAAGTTGATAGGTTAAATAAATTTAAGGAGGAACTGGACAGGCATTTGGAGGGAATGGTGTGATTTTTTTTTTTTTTTTTTTTTTTTTTGGCTGATGCTGCATAAGCTCCTACACTTGCTTTCTTGCATCATGTGCCACTACTACTACTACTACTACTACTACTACTACTTTAGAAGCAAGTGTGTTTATTCATAAGTCAACTTAAAGTTACTGCAGTATATCCTCATTAATTTGATATCAGATTATTTAAAATGTGATGTATTTTTAAGTCATTACGATTCCCCAACCAATGATATAGGGTTTTATATACATTTTAGTAGATTACTTAAAATACATTTACAATGAAATCTGAAACCTGAATTGAAGGCTACAGCTTGTGAATAGCTGGGTTGTCTAAGGCTTTACCATACCCAGTGCACAAGGGTCCAATCTGATTGTTTTTCTTCTTTGTATTCATCATCATCATCATCAGTAATTCAGTTCTTTTGACTGGTCAGTTCCTCTGATGAGCTGTCTCCACCTTTGTCTCTCCTATGCTGTTTGTTTTAGTTCCTCAAAATTTCAAAGTCCTGCTTCATCCAGCAATGTCCTGATGAAGGTATTTTTTTGTCTTCCCCTATGGCATTTTCCCTCAACAGTCCCCTCCATGGCATCTAGAAGCAAACCACCATGTTTAATCACGTGACATTTGAGTCTAGTTCATCTTTATTCTACCTAGAATTTTTCTTTGTTTTTGACACATCTTAATACTTCCACATTTGACACTTTTTCAGTCCATTTAATATTTTCCATCCTGCACCAGTATCACATCTTTGTATTCATATACATGAAAAAATTACTTGTTCCCATTCTTTGCTGTCTTAGCCAGTGCTTTCTCATATACAGCCTTGGCCTCCCTGACCTTATTTGTGGCACTATTACAGATCAACTTGTACTTGTTGTAGGCTTCAGTACTTTCCATCACTCTGTAACTATCCCATGTTATCTTTTTCTGCCATATTTGACCAGCCAGCTCTGCAGTCATCCATTTCAGCATCTACCTCCTGCAATATTTGCTTAAAGGTAAGTATACATTCATGTTCTCTAAGAGCAGTAGAGGCTAAACTAGAAGAATTTTATCTCAGTAATCAAAAGCACATTGTTACTTATGTTACAGATGGAGCCAGTACAATGATTAAATCTGGAAAACTAGTGAATTGCAAACATCATTTGTGTTATGCTCATGGAATACATCTTGCTGTATGTGGCATTCTTTATATGAATACATATGATTCTGACATAAATATCAGCAGAGAAAACGAGTCAGATGAAGAAGAGATAGGCAAGAAGTTGAGCACAGCAATTGAGGAGTTAACTGTAACTGAGAAAAATAATCAAATTGCCATCAATAGATGAAGAAGGCATTAAAATGGTCCCAGGTATTAATGAAATTCTCAATAAGGTTAGAATAATTGCAAGATTATTTACAAAGTCACCACTCAAGAATTTTACAAAGTTACATGAAAGCAGAGCATGGTCATGAAAAGATGTTAATTTTAGATTCCAAAACTCATTAGAACAGTTTATTGGCAATGCTTGAGCAATTTTTTGGAATACGATCAGCAGCTGCAAAAGCCATTATTGATATTAAAGAAAATCAACCTCTAACCAATGAAGAATTTGATGCTCTTCATGATATTTGTTGTTCCTTCAACCAGTAAAAATAAGCCCAAAAATATTGCGTAACCGGGATGCAACTTTTCTAACTGCGAGAGTGTATTTGCTTTTATAATTGATGAGCTAAGTCAACAAAAATCAGGATTTGCCAAGGAAATGAAAAACTAATAACAGAATGATTGAGAGAAGAAAAACTTTGGTTGGGCTGATTCAACATTTAAATGCTGTGAAAAAATATGAAAATTGTGCAGCTATTCCTGGCTTGCCCATTTTACCAAATAAGAAATCATTATTTGAAGTAAAGATAACACTGTCAAGGCTTTTCAATGAAGGCAAATCACAATCTAGCTCTTCACATTCAGAAGAAGAAGAACGTCAGGAAATTGCACAAGCCACGACAATAGCAGACAAATTAAAAGCAGCAAAAACCATGCATTGTTCAGCATTTTCATGTCGGGCTCAGCATTTAAACAAGCATTTGAAGCAAGAACTGTTATTATTTGAGACAACAGGGAACAGAACTCCAAAATTTATTTATTGCACTGAAAACCATTCTGTCAACTTCTACTGAATCAGAAAGAGTCTTTTCTGCAGCAGGTTTATTTATAAACAAGTTGAGAACTCTTCTTTATGATAGTATTGATTGATTTATGTTTTTCAAGAAACCATTTTTAAAATTTTGAATTGACTCTAAATATTTTAAGGTAAATATTTAAAAAAAATTTTTTTTTTAATATTTAAAATGAAAATAATATTTTTTAATTTGCAAATGCACTTAATTATAATTAAAGAAATATAATATTTTAGCCTTTTATTTGTCCTTTTCTGATGAATAGCATGATCCAAATTATGTTTAATAATAAACAGCCACCACTGATGGTGAATACAATTAAAGTATTTACAATGTACAAATGGTCATCTAGGCATCAGTAATTAATTTTCCCAATTCAAAAAGGGTTTATCACTGAACAATAAAATACTTACCATTCTCTTAATATACCACCATTTCCTGGATTTCCCAAAAATCCCAGGAATTAGTTTTTTCTCTCTCCCAGGAATCCACAGGATTTTTTTAATGATGTTTGCAATCCACAAATGCCTCACAATCTAATTTATGTTCTGAGAATGAAAGACTATAGTAAGATCATCTGCATAAAGGTATAATTCAACAGTGTTTGGAATACTGTTTATAATACTTATTCGTATTGCAAATAAAGTGGAATACCAAGAAAAGAGCTTTGTGGAACTCCTTGTATATAAGTTTGAGAGAGCATCTACTGGTAGCAAACTTGGAAGTTTTGAATAAAATACAGTAAATGACCTCTCAGATCAACAGAATGGAGATCTCTTAAGATGCCAGAGCATCCTTGTGGTATCAAAGGCTTTCGCTATATCAAAGCATATCATAACTAGATGTTGATTATTGATGAATGAATTTCTGTTTGATTCAGCCTTTATCATGAGATCTAAGGATGATCTATTTTCCAAAGCCAAACTGATTGTTATTGATCACATTTTGTGACTCGATATATGAGGTGAGTCAATGGTGTATTATTTTTTCTATGGGTTTTACTGAAGCAGCTGGTAAGTGAAATTGGTTTGGGTCAGCAGCACTGTTCATTGAGGTAGTTATAGATTCTTGTCTTCAGAGTGTGAGTAGTTAGTTATAAGGTAATGAACAGGTAGCATTTAAGTTAAGTTAGGATATTGCAAAATAAGTTCCATGCTGAGTTTTTCTTTATTTACTTTGTTACAATCTTCATTCCACCACTGACTGATACGTCTACATCTTCTTATTTGAGATTGTGGAATGGCAGTTATTATAATGTTAGCATTTCAGTTGTGATGTGCTCAGTGACTTGATCAATATGATAGGATTTGATGAAGTGATTATCAAAAGAGACATAGTTCGAAGATTTTTTTTCCAATTCGCTTTAGTAAATTTCCAATTTGTTTGAGTTGCTATTGTTATGGAGAGGTTCGAATTATACATATTACTGGATAGTGATTGATATTAAGAGGATTTTCGAGTGCTGTCCATCCATTCAATACTTGAGAAGAGGATCAGAGAGCAGAATGAGAGATCTATTGCAGACGTTGATCCTAAAAATGAATCTAAGTGCACGAGCCATTATTCAGTAGTTAGTGCTAAATTTTGTCTGTCCAGTAGTATTTCAATGAACTGTCCTCTTCCATAATTAAAAAAATAACTATTGTCAAGGGAAAGGCTTTTGCAAAACTGACTACAGTGGTCTCAGACAGTTTTTAAATTCTGTGCAGTGAGACCAACTGATGATGTTACCAACAGCAAATTCTAAATGAGAAGCATTCAGGGAAGTAATAATAAAAGCCACTAGGCTTTTCATACCAACAAAAAAATACTGTTCAAGGCCTAGACCTAAATGAATGTCAGATTAACTACTTAGACAAATGACAGAAGAAAAGTACATGGGATGCATATAAATTATCAGGTGATTCAGAAGCATATGTTAGATATAAGTTAGTCTGTAATCAAGTCACAAAGGGGGTTAGGCAAGCTAAGGCAGATTATGAGAAGACTCTGGCACAAAATGCAAAGAAAAGAAAAGCAGCAAAGCCTTCTATGCTTATATTAACAATACAAGGAAGGAATTTAAACATATTGGGCTACTTGATGTGAATAGGTTAACTATTGATGACCCTGCTCAGGTGGTTGATAAACAGCAGGTGTTTTGTATCCAGTTTCACACATGGCAAATTCTTTAGGGGAAGGGATGCCAGAAGTTTATCAAACTCCAATGGGGAGCTAAATGACTTTGTGAAAACTGAAAGGAAAGTGAAAGAGGAATTGTTGAAGCTGAACTTAAAAAGGCACCTGGGGTTGGATGGGATCTATCCAATCATATTAAGAGAAGGAAAGGAGATGTGCAAATGTATCCCCAATTCATAAAGGGGGATCAAAAGGTGACATGAGTAATTACAATCTGTTAGTTTAATATCTGTTGCAGTGAAAATAATAGTCACTGGTTAAAGAAGTAATGCAGGACCATCTGTACAATAATACAATTATACTGCAGTCACAGTATGGATTTGTTAAGGGGCAGTCTTGTCTAACCAATCTAATAGGTTACTATGATGCAGTAACCAAGGAACTGAATGCAAAAAATAATCCTGATATAACATATTTGAATTTCAGGAAGGCTTTTGATACTGTTGCACATAAAAGACTGCTGTATAAACTAGAGTAATGTGGAATTAAGGGCACGTAACTGCTATGGATAAAGGGATGGCTAAGTGGAAGAAGATAGAGAGTGGTTATTAATGCGAACTGCTCTTCATTAAATAATGTTATTAGTGGAGTCCCCAAGGTTCAGTGCTGGGTCCATTGTTGTTTTCAATATTTATTAATAATATTGATGAAGGTATATCAGGCTTAATGTCAAAGTTTGCAGATGACACAAAGGTTGGCAGGTAGTTAACAACAGTAATCAGGGTGAGCTATTGCAACAAGATCTAGAAAAATTGGGTCAATGGGCTCAGAAATGGCAGTTGAAGTTTAACACTGACAAATGCAAAGTACTACATATGTGTAGCAGTAATCCCACAGTAACTTATCAACTGTGGTACAACACTCAAGGTAATGGAAAATGAAAAAGACCTAGAGTAATTGTGCAGTCAGATATGAAATTCTCTGAACAGTGCAGCAGGTATGCTGCCTGGCCAGTTCATGAGGTTTTGTCAATGATACACAGGAACTTTGTTAGCAAGGATAGGGAGGTGATTATCCCTTTGTACAAGGTCGTTGTTACATCATAGCTTGAGTATTGTTTACAGGTTTGGAGACCTCACTTTAGGAAGGATGTAGATCTGCTGGAATGGGTGCAGAGAAGGGCAACCAGATTGGTGAAGAGAACAAAAGGGAGCCCTTACCTAGAAAGGGTTCAGTTCTGAAAATTGCAGCTTCTGGAAACTAAGCAGCTGCAGGGTGATGTGACTGAGGTGTTTAAGGCCTCAAATGGTTTGAGTAAGCTGAATATGAATGGCATTCCTCTTGCTGAGACCACAAACATGAGAAGCATAAATTTAAGTTGAGGAAGGATGGTTGCAGGACAGTTGTGTGGAAGGTTGCCTTCAGCCAGCGGGTGGTTGATTGTTGTAACAAGCTTCCATCTGTTGTTGTGGAAGTGGATGGAAGGAAGAACCAAAATTCTTGGAAGGTATGAATGGGAGAAGTGTGTGGTGCTTTTTTTTTTGTTTGATGCTATATAAGCTTTCTTCCTTGCATCATTTTCCACTACTACTACTATCTGACAGGGCAGAAACATAAAACAGATGATGTCCATTAAATTCTACTAATAAACAGAAAGGAGATGGCAATTGCAATACAATGTCTTCTAATTCCTGAATTGTACACAAATGTTTGTGTGGAAGATAAATTGAAACAAGTATTAAAGCAATGCAAATCACTATACATGCCACAATGGCTTCTAAGGAGATTTGAAGTGCTTACAAGGAATCTCAAGGCTGAGCATGACTACTCCTCAGTAAGCACTATTTCTAACAGATCTGTCTTGCTAGAAGGAAGTATAATTTTTAACTGAAGGAGATAACTGATTAGCTCATGGATGTCAATGTTGCTGTGAAGGCATCTATAATTCCATTATGAGGATGATTCTGTTCACTTTCTAAGACCAGACTGTTTATGGTGACCAAGCATTGGCTTTTCCTTTCTTGGAAAGGTTAGACGTCCAGTGTCCATGTCATCTTCTGCACGAAGACCTAAGATTGGTTCATCTCAGTTAACATTGTTATTGTTTGCCTTCCTAGTTGTAACTTATGTTTTTAGTTTTATAATGTCTATTAGTGTGAGATGCAGTTGGCAGAACTGCAAATGAAGTATTTTTGGCACTATCTACCACTTTCTGTTCCTTGGGGGATTGTTCTAAGAATGATGCAAGCATTGTTCAACCCTAATCTGCAAGGACACATTTGGGGGAAATGAGACTTTAGTTTTCATTGCCATTGATATTTGGGTTGCTGCTGCATATATTATATACCGACAAAATTTCCTTGTTATAACCATTATTCACTATATCAGTGATGAGTCAAATCTACCTCCTATTTTTTTTTTTTTTTTTTTAATTCTCAATAACTTTATAAAAAGATAAGACTCAAAAAAACAAAAGAAATATTAGAGAGAAAAAATAATATTAGTATATACTAATATTATTTGTAGTAATATGCTTGTATTCGGTTTTTAAATCTATCCAGCCAACTTTTATTACATACAAAATTATCATGTCCAAATTGTTTAGCAAATTTTTCCACTTGAGCCTTCAAGATCGAACCATCCAGTGAAATTCCAGCACTTCTTTGCGTAGTGAACTAGTGAAGCAATGTTTCATCAACATTTGTAACCTTGTACTTTCAAAAATTTTTCCCCCCCGATCATGTTCTTTTCCAGTGCCGATATGTAAACATGTTTATTCTTCCACAATGTCGATACTGTTGAAGAGGACAAAGAAAACTTTTTTACACACTTCAACATTTTTTTGCACCACGTTGTAACCCGCGAATAACGCAGACTTTTTTGCAAATCAAGAAACAATTTCTTTTGCTAGTAGACATGTTTCTGAAGGAAGGTTTTGTTTCTAACTGATTTTACTTTAAAATGACAGTAAAGTGATCTGCATACAAAGTTCTTAGAAGACCCAAAATGCAACAAAGTTGTTAGAATACAGAAATGCAACAAAGTTTTTAGAATTCTCAAAATGCATACAAAGTTCTTAGAAGGTCCAAAAAATTTATGGTTCAGTGAATACAAGACAATCTGTAAATAGGGTAATGCAAAAAGCGGAATGCCAATGCACTATTGTATATCCCCATCCCTGAAAAGACAAGGTCATAAACAAGCCACTAATCCAATGCGGGTAAGTCGCCTTTTTCATTTTTGTCTATTCCAAGAATTTGTATTTTTCGACTACTCGAGCAATTAAGAATGTTTGCATAGTTACCAAAATTTGTACAGTATATCCGTGTAGTATACTCATTATAACAGTGACCGATTATATGATAATACGCATAAATTAAAATCATTATGGCTTTTTGCTCATTATAGCCATGATCTCGTTATAACCAAGTTAGACTGTGTGTGTGTGTTTGTGTGTGTGTGTGTGTGTGTGTGTGTGTGTGTGTGTGTGTGTGTGTGTGTGTGTGTGTGTGTGTGTGTGCATATATATATATATGAATTAGTAAATTAATAAGAGGAGTTTACCTCAATATGATTCATATAATATGATTCATAGCTCTGATTCATACTATCTAATATATATATGAAATATGAAAACGAAGAAGTGGAAAAAAAAAAAAAAAAAAAGGAAAAACAGTACATGTACTTGAATGCGCCAAGCAGCAAAACAGGATACATGTATATAAATAAGTGTCACAAATGAAAGTTAAAAAAATAAATAAAAATAAAAAAATAAAAATAAATAAAAAATAAATAAATAAAAAAATAAAATATAAATAAAAAATATAAATATAGATGGAGAAGTTGTTAATCACAAAATGCCGAGCCTAGTTAAAGAGAAAAAAAGAGAAAGAATGTTAAGAACCTATGAAAAAATAAATAAATAAAAAAATAAAAAAATTAATAATCATTAAGTAGAATTAAATCTGAATTAATGCCGAATTAACAGGCTAATCATATGTACAAAAGCTGAAATAAAAAGAGGGGAGGGTAATAGAGATAGGGTTAAGGGAATGATTCTCCTGTTTAATATTTAACACTACATCCTCAGGAGTGGGATGCAGCACAACACGTTTTCTGGCTGGACTAGGGGCAACACAGTGCTGACTTGCCGTATTATTTATAGAGATGCAGTGCATGAAAGTGGGGAAAAAATTAAATAGGGCAAATTGTATTAGCAACGAATCCATCTAAAGGGAAAGAGTGGGGATTGCATTTAAAAGTAGCCACGTGCAAAGCTGCAGATAGCTAAAATTAAATGTTATACATGAAATATGAAAACAAAGTGGGAAAAAAAAAAAAAGGAAAAACAGTTGGCCCTAGTCCAGCTAGAAAACGTGTTGTGCTGCAATCCCACTCCTGAGGATGTAGTGTTAAATATTAAACAGGAGACTCATTCCCTTAACCCTATCTCTATTACCCTCCCCTCTTTTTCTTTCAGCTTTTGTACATATGATTAGCCTGTTAATTTGGCATTAATTCGGATTTAATTCTACTTAATGATTATTAATTTTTTTATTTTTTTATTTTTTTTTTATAGGTTCTTATTCTTTCTCTCTTTTTTTCTCTTCAACTAGGCTCGGCATTTTGTGATTAATAACTTCTCCATCTATATATTTTTTATTTATTTTTTTATTTATTTATTTTTTATTTATTTTTTATTTTTTTTTAACTTTCATTTGTGACACTTATATATATATATATCATTATTTTTTTTAATGAAAACTCCAAACACGAGAGGTATTAGAACTTATAGTACCTGGTACTGAGCTTGGGTTGGAGGTTGAGAAGATGAGAGAAGATATTTGTTGACATTAGACTAACTTCTGTAGACTGTAATTTTCAGGAAATACGTATTAAGGAAGGTTGTTCCAGAAAACGGCAGTTGAATGAATAAACGAAGAAGATGAAAAGTTGGTCCTGTGAGTTTGCAGTTGGACAGTAAATGGATGTTTGCTGGTGGTGGCACATGTTCAGACTGTTTTGAAAGAGAGGGAGGGAATTATAGAAGCCAAATCAGAAGAACAGTGCCTACGGAAGTATCTGAGGAAAGGCATGCAGCAGAAACAATACGTCTATGCGACAGCGAGTGGAGAGACTCTGTTAGAGAGGAGTCATTAATTAACCTAACTGCCATCTTCTGAATGAAATCTAGAAGCCTGAGAGAGGCCTTGGGGGCACAACCCCATATGTGGGAATAATATTCCATGGTACAGTGTATTTGCGATTTGTACAGAGTGAACAGCTGTCTGGAAGAAAAGTAATGCCGAGATAGAAAGAGAAAAGTTTTTTTTAGATGCAGAGGAAGCAATATTTGTAATGTGCTTGTGCCAAGAGAGATTAGAAGTCAGGGTAATCCCCAAAAGAGATATATCATTTTGACTAGAAATTGGAGTGTTATCGAAGAAATACATAGGAGCAGAAGCATCCTTTTTGCGAGATATAAGACAAGACTGAGTTTTAGAAGGACTGAAATCAAATAAGTTATCTTTGTCCCACTGGGGAATTACCTGGAGATCAGCATTTAAGGAATTTGTAGCGGATATTTGAGAAGTTGAAGCTGATTGAGCAGGGCAAGGTTTCTCAAAATGGAAAGTGGAATGCAATGTGCTTTCATCGGCAAAACTATGGATATGATTTCCAGTCAATGAAGCAGGTCATTAATATACAAGAGGAAAAGAGTAGGAGAAAGAACTGAACCTTGTGAGACACCGGCATTAGTGGAGAAATTAGAAAACAGAGCCATCTACCATCACCCTCAGTGAGCGATCAGAGGGAGAAAACTGGATAACTAATTACAAAAAACAGTTGGCAAACCATAAGATGGAAGTCTGTTTAGAAGACCTTTAGGCCAAACACGATTGAAAGCCTTTGAGATGTCAAGAGCAACTACTTGTGTTTCACCGAACCTTTCCATTTTTTTTTTTTTTTTTTTTTAAGGAGCATTAGCAACTAAGGCCATATTGCTCCGGGTTATGCGGTGGCCATTCCCTGACCTTTCCGCATCCTCCGTATTCGGTGGTGACGGGCTCGAACCGCGGTTTAATCAAGAAGCGTGTGCTACGCACTGCTGCTCCTTCCCACCTGGCTACAGAGGTGCCACCTTTCCATTGAGTTAGTCCATAAATGTGTAACATAAGCGAGAATATCACCAGTGGATCAACATTGACGGAACCATACTGGTGATCGTTGATCAGATGGAAGGTTTCTAAGCAGTTTAAGAGTTGGAAGTTAATTGATTTCTCCATTACTTTAGAAAGAGTAGAAGTAATTGCAATGGGAAGATAATTGCATGGGAGGGATTTGTCACCCTTTTTAGGAACTGGCTGGATATGAGAAAATTTCCAAGCAGAAGAAACAACACCTTTGGAATAAGAAAGTGAAAAAAGGCTGCAAAGAATAGGAGTAAGTTCAGGAGCACAGGTTTTGATTACAAGTGGAGAAATACCATCAGGTCCTGGAGCTTTCTTAGCATCAAGGTTCGTCAAAATCCTTCTGACATCCTTTTGATGGAAGACCACAGAGGAATTGAATGGAGCATTTTGGGAATGGTGGGAGGTGTTTTACCAAGATCATTAATACACGAGTTGGAAGAAAAATGGGATGCTAGCAGGTCAGCTTTATCCTTGGCTGAAGTGACAACAGAACCATCTGGTTTTGACAGGGATGGGAGCAGAGATGGGCAAAAGTTGCGGCCAATAGCTTTGGCAAGAGACCAGAATGCTCAGCTACCATTAGGGCAAGAAGCAAGTTTTCTACCCTTAGTCTGTTCAAAATCTAGTTTGGACTGACTAATAGCTGCTTTACAATTGTCGAGATTTGGTGTAGACAGAAAATGAAACTGAAGAACTGGAAACAAGCCAATTGCAATATGCAATGTTCTTCTCTTGAAGAGCCTTAGCACATTTATTGGAAAACCAAAGTTTAGATAAAGGAACCAGATTTTAAAGTGGAGTGTGGAATAAAGGATTCCATTCCTACAAGAATAATTTCGCTAACATGATCTGAGCAAACATTGACAGCAGAAGTTTTGAAACAGTAATTCGACCAAGGAAAAGAAGAAAAGAAATCTCGCAGGTCATCCCATTTTGCATTCTTGTAATGCCAAAAAATTCGAGGTTGGGAATAGCCATGAGATAAAGGCTCCATTGGAAAAGAGACAATCAAGTTGTGATCTGAGGTTCCTAAAAGACCAATCACTTTGGCCATGTACTTAGAAGGGTTGTTTGTGAGAAAAAGATCAAGTGTGTTGGTTGTATTGTTAGGATTGTCCGGTATCCTTGTAGGTTAATGAACAATCTGTGCAAGATCATTAGTAACTGCAAAAGACTCAGCATCTCAACCAGCTGGGTCGGTGTGACTAGAAAACAGAAGCCAGCTGGAGTTGTGAACATTAAAATCTCCAAGGAAAATTATATATATATATGTATGTATGTTAAGGTGTATTGAGCATTTTTTTCTAGTTTCCAGAGTTCATAGGATTTGGAGCAGGCTGGATGTTAGTCTTTGCAGTGTGGATAGTGCAAGAGCAATCTGTTTGTGTATGTAAATTGGATCCACAGTTTGGTGGCTGGCTGGTAGGTGCACCAAATGTCAGCATGGTGTTCCATGTGGGAGTAAACTCACCATCTTTCCTGACCATAATGTGTTTAGCTTGTATGACTTTTTGGTTTTGCAATTCCTGGTTCACTTCCCCTTCTGTGATGTTCATTAGGTCCCATTCTGCAATTAATCCTTCAGAAGTATTTAAGATTGCATGTGGGGTGACTTGTACTCCATGAAAGGTTGATAACACTAACAGAAACTCGGAATATTTATGACATGCAGTTTCTACCACTAAATCTCAAGATCAGAGTCTTCTTGCCATTTAGATGAACTTGCTACATTTTCTAAGCATTTATGTAAAAGAAATGAGTATAGTGTATTTATAGGTCTGTCTGACAGCAAATGCAAGCTGAGGAATGATGGGCAGTCCTATTGCTGTGTATCTTTATGCAATCTTTTTGACTGTGATGTGTCATGATCAGCTTATATGACAGTGCATAATGAACACCAGGCTGCTCAAGTGGAGGATAATTCTTATATTCCATAAATATTTTAAGAAATAGTTATTTTTTTAAATATATAATTTTTCATTATAAATTAAAAAACTACATATAATTAAGTACTGGAAACCATCAAGAAAAAAAATGAAACATTGATTTATTCCTTTTAGCTCTTTGGGGGAAGACAAGTAGTTGAAAGAATTAGTTGGTTCATAAAGTTAATAATATATGAAGAAAGAAAAGAAAGGTAAATTTCCTTTCTGTGTTCTAACCCGTGACTTTTCAAGTAAAAAATCATTTTAAATGAAAGACTCTAAGAGAAAGACAATATAAATTAAAAGGGAACTTTAAATGCTTTTTTAGAGCACTATATAAATCTCACTGAAATCACTTGATCTCAAATTCACTTGGCACTCGGGGCCATCTCATATACATCAAGCTGCATGATTATTATTATGGTGGTGCAAATGAATCTTAACAGTCTTGTTATCACATCCAAAAAATTTAAGAATTTCTCCACAGCATGATTATTATTTGTCTCTCTCATTTTGACTAAATTTCAGTGAGTTAATCTCACGTTGACTAATTTGACACTATCTTCAAACAGGCCTATGGGGCTGGGAAATTCCATACTATAACAATTAATGATAAACACCAGCCAAGAAATTAAACTGAAAATTTACTATAAAATAAAATAAAATAAAATAATATACAGTAAAATGTAATGAAAATAAAATACAATAAAGATTAAAATTATTGTAACTATATTTTAATCTCTATTGTATTTTATTTTATTTTCATTACATTTTACTGTATATTATTTTATTTTATTTTATAGTAAATTTTCAGTTTAATTTCTTGGCTGGTGTTTATCATTAATTATTATAGTAATTTGACATTAATCAGCTATTCGTGAACATCTACCATTAAGAAACTAAAAGATTATTAATATTAAATGAGAATTGTGAAAATTCTGCACATTGTTGATAAAGAGTATATCTGACTAAAAATTTCTCTTGATTAATTAATATTGACATGTTCTGGATTGTATAGATACTTGGAACACATTTAAATCAAAATGGATATATTTTTGGTCCCTTGAACTTCAAATTAACAAAGTTTTACTATAATACCATTTTTAATCAAATAACATCACCAAGAAGGTGAAGCAATTAATTGTAAAAAACTTCAAAATGCTACACTTAAATATCTCTTTCAGTTAATTTACATTGATGCTAATAAGAAAAATGTAATTGTAACATGAAATAACAAAATTATTTTATTGTGGCAATTTGTTCTATATACACTGATGAATCAGTAAACATACAGAAGAACAAGCACTGATTTCATCACTTAGCCTTTTATTTATTTATTATTATTACTATTTACTGAAACGAAAAAAAAAAAAGGATATCCACCAGCATATAGCAGTGTCCATTACGGCTAGTGGGATTCCGGCCATTAATGCCTGATTACTTGGATCATTCTTTGGCTGCAAAATAAAGGAAGAATAAATTTCAAGTTGGAATTCTTCCTTTAACTATAAGCATACATTAAATGCAAACTAATCTTTTTTTTCCTGCCATATTTGAATGAGAAAATTAAGTGTCTTATATAAGTTAACTTCCTCCATACAAATAATGAATAAAAATCATTAGGATTATTATATAATTATTATATTACACATCATTATAAGAATGTCGACTGCATCACTTTAACTATATAACTCCACTTCCATAACATGCAACTCAATTTTTTTTTTTTTTTGTAATATTAACTTGAGCAAAAATACAAGTTTAAGGTTTAGTCAATTTGAATTTCAAATACATATCAGCCAACTTTTATAAACAAGAATCTGAAAATATTTTATTACAGTTCAGTCCTCCAGCTAAAATACAACAGAATGGTGTTTTGAATATTTTTTTTTCCTTTCATTGTTTTTGTTAAAGGTTTTATGGCAATGAGGGCAATTTAGTAACTGATTTTCGTCACATATTAATTATTAACATTTTCAATAATTCATCAATGAAAAAATTTCACACGTCCTATTATTAAATGACATGTAAACCAAATTAATGCATAGCAGATGCCAGTCCTCTTCCCATTTCACCCATCCATTCACTACAAAAGTATGTCTAGTTCAGCCTTGAATTTATTTAAGCTGTCAATTTCCACAACAGATGGAAGTTTGTTCCAGAAATAACCACATGCTGGCTAAAGGCAAATTTCCACACATCTATTCTACAACTGTCTTTCCTCAATTTGAATTTATGCCCCCCTCAGGTGCAGAATCTGGGCAAGAGGAAGAATCCCATTAGCATTGAGTTTGCTCAAACCATTCAAGGCCTAATACACCTCAATCATATCACCTCGCAGGTGCCAAGATGCTGCAATTTGCAGAACTTAAGCTTATCTTGATAACATAACAGCAACCCTTTGTTTCACTCACTAATCTCATTGCTCTTCTCTGTACTCATTCTAGTAGCTCAACATCTTCCCTAAAATGAGGCCTCCAGACCAGTATGCAGTACTCAAGGTGTATCCTGATCACCTCCTTATTCCTGTGAGCTGTCCTGGCAGCCTGTGTGCGTTGCTCAGAAAACTTCATACCTGACTGCACAATTACCTCCAGGTCTTTTTCATTATCCACTGCCCTGAGTGTAGTACCACACAGTTGCCAGGTGCCGGCACTCAACATAACAACATGCATACTTTCACACCTACATACAAACACTTGCCGGCCTTGGGCTTTTGCCTTTTCAGATGCTACAGCGGTATATAGGGGGAACCCCTGGAGACCGCAACTAAACAAATACAACTTGACCTTGACCACACAGTTGGTAGTCACTCTGGGGTTACTGCTATCCATACGCAGTACTTTTCTAGATCCTGTTGCAGTAGTGTACCATCCTTACTGTCATTAACAACCCGATCAACCTTCGTATTGTCTGCAAACTTGGACATTAAGCCTGATATACCTTCATCAATATCATTGATAAATACAAAAAACAACAATGGTCCCAACACGGACCCCTGAGGAACTCCACTAATAGCATTAGTCCATAAAGAGCAGCATACATTGATTACCACTCTGTCTTCTCCCATTCAACCATCCCTTTATATATTGTAGCAACTTGCCCTTAATGCCATACTGCTCCAATTTCTACAGTAGTCTTCCATGTGCAACAGCATCAAAAGCTTTCCTAAAATTCAAGTATAATATCAAAATTATTTTTTGCATACAGTTCCTTTGTGACCACATCGTAATATCCAGTCAAATTTGTCAGACAAGACTTCTTAACAATCCCAAGCTGTCTGAAATACAACTGCAGTCTTGTCTAGAATGATCCTACAGTGCTTCTTTAACCAGTGAGTCCATTATTTTCCCCGGAACAGAAGTTAAACCAACAGGTCTGTAATTATTCGTGTCACCTTTTGATCCCCTTTGTGAATTGGGGATACATTTGTACATCTCCAGTCCATGGGGATCTCCCATGAGTCCAAGGATACCCTCATAATCATGGCTAAGGGCCTGCTGCCTTCCTTTGCTGCCTCCTTTAATATAACTGGATAGATCCCATCTACCCCAGGTGCCTTCCTTATGTTTAATTTCAGCAATTTCTCCTCCACTTTGCTGTCAGTTATTACAAAATCATTTAACTCCCTGTTAGAGTTTGATAAGCTTCTGGCCTCCACTTCCCTAGAGAATTCCTCATGTATGAATGTAGATGCAAAATACTCATTCAGTTTGTCATCTACCTGAGCAGAATCATCAACAATTGAACTATCGACATCAAGTGGACCAATCTGATTCATCCTGTCCCTTCTAGAGTTTACATAAGTAAAGAACTCTTCACTGTTTTTCTTTGCATCCTTTGCCAAAAATTTTGCCTACACTTCTTTGTGACTTTACAGACTATCTTATATCTACTATAAGCATCTGTGTCTCTGATAATTTATATGCGTCCATGCATTTTTCTTCTCTGTCACAAGTCTCATTAATTCATCTGACATCCATTTAGGCTTAAACCTTGAACAGTATTTCTTAGTTGGTATGAAAAGCCTAGTAAATTCCAAGATTAATTCCTTGAATGCTTCCTATTTATAATTTGCTGCTGGTAACATCAGATGGTCCCACTGTATAGAATTTAAAACCTGTCTGAGATCACTGTAGTCACCTTTACCCTTGATGGTAGTTACAGATTTGAGTAAATCCCACATTAGTACACCGTGATCACTATCCTAGCGGTTCCTTTATCTGCAGATTCTACATGAATAATCACTGCTGACAATCAGATCAAGAGTATTACTCCCTCTGGTTGCCTTTCGAACATGCTGCTGTAGAATATATACAGAGCAAGACCTAAAACTAGCACAACACTAAATATAGCACTTGTGGAGAGAACAAACAATAATGGATAGACAGAGAGATAAAGTTGTGGGGTGGGGGTAAATAACCATATATTATGGATGATGTGTTATGACCTTAAACAGAAAATTTGAGGGAGTCTTAAACTCGTGATGAAGAGCAAAACACAAAAATCTTACATAAGCAAAGTGGTATGATAAGTGTAGCAGACTGTAAAATGACTGGCTACAACAATGTATCCCAGTCTTCACAGAGATCTGTATCTAAATGAAGTTATACTTCATTTTTTATACAAAGGAAAATTTTATATACAAAGCATATATCTTCATGGACTGGTGGAAATCATTAAATCAATGGATATCTGGTTGGTTGTTGCTGAACAGTCTTGAATTTGCTATGGCATCCTACTACCTGCAACGTAAATTCTAAAAAGGAAATTAGCACACCGCTGTTTAGTGTCATGTTAGATTTAGGCTTTTCTTGTACATAAAATTTTCATAAGTGTCATCTGCTCTTGAAAATTTTGTGATGCATTAAACATAGTTACAGAGTGATAACAAAACATTCTGTTTTGTGTTACCTGTGCATATAGGAAATGCTCTTCTATTCCTATATTACTTTTAATCCTGCAACAATAGCACCATATCTGTGAGGTCTAACTCAAAAGTAATAAGTACACAATAATTGTTAGTTGAAGATAAAAATCTGTGATTTTCTGTACCTTCCTAAATACAGGCAGTTCTCGCTTTATGAGGTTTTTTTTTTTTTTTTTTCAAGTATCAACAAAATCGAAAATATTAATTGCAAAAAATGAATGGTAAACACTCATAAATACAGTCAGTCCTCGTATAACATGTGTTTACACTACATGAATTCGATCATACACGATTTATAAATAGGGGAATGCGGCGGAATCACCCCAACTGAACACAACACAGTAGGAATGAAGAGAAAATTCTGAAAATTTATTTGTTTTTATGATTTCGTGGAAGGGGAAACACATTTAACATAAAAACCCACAGAATTCCAGCTATCGGTATTATTGCAAATGTAATTAGATAGACTTTTACTACCCATTTATAACAGATTCCACTAGCAGGAACCACCAATAAACCAAAAACTGCAAATTGTTTTTATTTTATGGTAGTGACCATAAAATAAAATATTTTATGGTAAGCATGTAATATGTGAGAATAGTGTGTTTCCGTCTTTACTGTATTTTTATTCAGTTTCTACACGGGTGCTGTGTCATTTATTCAGTTGCTACTTGTTCGCTGAGCGTTTATATATATCAAGCTTGCCTCCTCATTTTTGTTCATTTTATAATTGTGCTCTATTCTCAAAAAATAGAGTAAAATACTTGAAAAAAGTGTGAAAAGGAAGCATTCTGGTGAAAATACTTCAGAGAGAAAAAGATAAGCAATATCAATAGAAGAAAAATATGAAATTGTGAAATGCTTTGAGCAGAATGAAAGAACGTGCGATATTGTGCATGCTACAGGCCTAAATGAGGGAACGCTGAGAACAATTAGAAAGAATGCAGCAAAAATAAATGCAACTTTCATAGCAGGAACAACACAAAGTGTAACAAAATCAGTTAGATCAAGACACAAAGAATTGGAACATCTTTTATCTGTTTGGATAGAAGATCAAACAAAGAAGAGATCAAGAAAGGCACAAAAGGTGCCCTTTTGTGCCCTTTTCTGTAGACGTTGTACTCCCCAAATTCCAGTTCTGCATTCCTTATATCTGTATGACACCACGTCTCTGAAATCCCAGCAATATCTGCCTTTGATGTTTTGAGCAATACCTCAAATTAAGAATAGAAACAGGTGCATGTATACTTGCGTGTACACCAATGCTAGGAGTTTAGTAAATAAATTTGAGGTATTGCTCAAAACATCAAAGGCAGATATTGTTGGGATTTCAGGTATTTT
Organism: Mastigoproctus giganteus; assembly: GCF_048544385.1. Classification (NCBI taxonomy): domain Eukaryota; kingdom Metazoa; phylum Arthropoda; class Arachnida; order Uropygi; family Thelyphonidae; genus Mastigoproctus; species Mastigoproctus giganteus. The sequence continues at coordinate 217,809,640 of NC_143582.1, read as the reverse complement.
GAACGAACAGAGGGGTGAAGTGGAAGTGGTTTTTTTTTTTTTTTTTTTTTGGCTGATACTGCATAAGTTTGCTTTCTTGCTTTTTTTTTGGTTGGTTTTTTTTTTTTAGGAGCATTAGCAACTAAGGCCATATTGCTCCGGGATATGCGGTGGTCATTCCCTGACCTTTCCACATCCTCCGTATTTGGTGGTGACGGGCTCGAACCCCGGTCTAATCAAGAAGCGTGTGCTACGCACTGCTGCTCCTTCCCACCTGGCTACGGAGGCGCCTTGCTTTCTTGCATCAAATGCCTCTACTAATGCTAATGCTAACAACAAGTTTGCTTACGATAAAAGCAAGGCATTGGCAATATTTGAAGACCTCAGAAATAAAGCTGAAAACCATCAAGAAGTGCCTCCCTTTACTGCCAGTAGTGGCTGGTTCAATAATTTCAGAAAACGTCACACTTTCCATAATGTGAAATTATCAGGTGAAGCTGCGAGTGCAGATGAAGCAGCAGCAAAGGCATTTCTGCCGATACTGAAAAAACTAATTGAAGAAGAGGGCTATTCACTGGACCAAATTTTCAACTATGATGAAACTGGACTGTATTGGAAAAAAATGCCATTGAGAACATATATCTCAAGAGAGGAAGCACGAGCTCCAGGCTTCAAGGCTGCTCAGGATAGGTTGACCGTTATGTTAGGAGAAAATGCAAGTGGCGACTGGAAACTGAAGCCTGTCGTTGTTTATTGTGCAGCCAATCCACGAGCGTTAAAAGGGATCATAAAGACTAGCCTGGGTGTTTACTTTAGGAACAGCAGAAGAGGGTGGATGACAGGGCAGATCTTCACTGACTTACTAGAAATGTTTGAGGATGTGTTTCGAAGCTACTGCAAAAAGAAAAATTTGGATTTTAAGATTTTAATTATTTTGGACAATGCACCAAGTCACCCTCCAACCCTTGCTGAACTGTCACCAAACATCAAAATCCTGTTTTTACCACCTAACACATCTCTTATCCAGCCACTTGACCAAGGAGTAATTGCTGCTTTTAAGTACTATTACACAAGACGCACATTTAAGATGCTGATAGCAGAAACAGAGGGCGAAAATGCACCAACAGTTAAAGACTTCTGGAAGTGTGATTCAACATAAAGAATGCAATTTACATACTTGTGGAGGCTTGGAATGAAGTGAAAAAAAAAAAAAAAAAAAGCTTACATGGTGTTTGGCGGCCTCTTTTACCAGATTTTGTTTGTGATTTTAAAGGCTTTGATTCTGTTTGTTTGTTGTTTGTTATTTGGTTTTTAGGAGCACTAGCAACTAAGGCCATATTGCTCCAGGATATACAGTGGTCATTCCCTGACCTTTCCGCATTCTCCGTATTTGGTGGTGACGGGTTCGAACCCCGGTCTAATCAAGAAGCGTGTGCTATGCACTGCTGCTCCTTCCCACCTGGCTACGGAGGCACCTTTGATTCTGTAAACGAGCTTCCTAAATTAAAAGCACATTGTGTTGCCCTCACAAAGCAGGTTGGCTTTGAGGAATTGGAGAAAGATGATTTAGAATAATTGCTTCAGTCTCATGAAGAAGAACTTTCAACTGAAGAACTGCAACAACTTGTTGCTGGAGGGCAGGTGGAAGATGAGGAAGATGACAAAGTTGAATGCCTGAACACCACCATAAAACCGCTTTCTACTTCAGAGTTATCTTCAGTTTTAAATTCATTTGAGAAAAGTATGCAATGGCTAGAAGATGACGATTATAAGGCAGAAAGAAGCAGAAGAGCACTTCATACAATTCGATCTGCTTTGGAGCCATATAAGCAGCTGCTTTGTGAAAGAAGGAAGATTGCGAAACAACAGAAACTAGATGTATTTTTTATAAAAACACTGAAGAAAGAGACAGAAAATGAGCCACAGCCCTGTAGTTCTGGCGTGACCACATTTCGTCCAAAGTCCCCATCGGCATCTCCTCCACCTCCCAGTTCTGATAATGACGACAACCTGCTGCCACTTTCCCCATAATTCCGCTGCTTCAACCCTTTCTCAAGCCCTTTCCCTCAAGCTGTCTTCATTAATTTTTAAGGTAAGAATCTAAATTTAAATGATTAAATTATTAATTTTAAATTTTCCAACTGTGTAAGTGTTTTATTACGATTATTTATTGTGTTTGGTAATGTTTTGGTTACAAATGTGTGTCCAATCTTGGGTGGTCAGCACCTAACCCTATTTTTTCCATAGGGCCTGTTGTTTATATTGCAGGATTTTGCATTGCACGAGGGTTTCTAGGAACATAACTATCGTGTTACATAAGAACTGACTGTACCACATTTCAAACCACGTGCATAGCTATACAGTACAGTGTATCCTGCTTTATGATACAAATCCATTACCATTGTATCATTAAAATATCATAATGAGAACCCGATAATGCTGTTTTTTGGTAATCCATTCCACGACCTCGGAAGTTAAAATTTTCGCTATATAACTCTCTAAAAGGTTGTTTTTATAGTGTAAATTGTACTAGTTACCAATTCAAATCATTAAACGCACTACACTTTCATCATTATCATGTTATAAGAACCAATTTTGAATGGCTTTGTGATATTTTTTGAAAAGCACATTTCTGGAAGACATGACCATAAAACAATAAAAACAATTTGCACTTTCCAGTTTATTCGGCTTTTCTGTTACTGCAAGCAATTATAAACGGGTAGTAAACCCATGTTATTGCATTTGTGAAAATATCAATAGCTGGAATTGTGTGGGTTTTTACATTATTATGGTGAAATGTGTTTCCGCTTTACTGAAATCTTCAATCGTATAAAAAACATAAATTTTCAGAATCTTCTCTTCATTCTTTTTTTTTTTTTTTTTTAACTTCGTAAACTTGTTACTCCGCGCAAATCGTGTTAGTTGCAATTTGTGCGTTCCGTTAAAAATGTTTATGCATGCTATTGAAATTTATAAAGAAAAGAGAAGATTATCTTGGAAATAAACTCCTCTTCAAGCATTTCTGAAGATGACGCCTTGTGCAATAAACCAACGAATGCTGAGCCAATAATGAGTGATCAATGAGTGTGCATTTAGTCGATGATGATGAAGAATAAACATTCTTTAACATTTGTAAGTCATAAATAATTTCTCTATTATTATAATTTGCTTGATTTTACAGGCTACATTTTCATTTCTTTGAATAAATCAATCATTGTTTAAACATAAACTAATTAGCTAACTAATTTCATTGTTGATAATGTAATCCCTATTTTTAACATTATGTCTATGGGAAATAAATTCCCACTTAATGAGTTTTCGCTTTACAAGCACGCACTAGGAATGAATTAACTCATAAAGTCGAAACTACCTATATAGACAAATTTTTATTTGGCATGGTTTCTGAATTTTTTTAATAGTTTTCCCAGAGTTATAGTGTGAGAAGACCTGTCAAGCCTAGTGCTACCACATTTGTTACAAGTTATTTCATGGGAATCACATGTATGCTATGAAATATTTTTGCATCTTTGTTGTGATCTATTTCTGTTACTTTCCGTCTAGATTGAGAAAAAAGCATGTGATTTACTCACATGCTTTTAAGGGATTTTTTGTGCAAAAAATTTTTATAACTATTCTTGTTTTAGTGATTTCTCCTCAGATAGCTGGATATTTCACTCCACTAGTTTAATACTGTGTTTCTTCTCTCCTTTAATATTATTTATTTATTTTTTAAACGATATTTAATTATACTTTGAGTAATGACCACTCTTATAAAATACGACACGCATATTAAGATCAGACCGTATATTGGCTGCTAATGGGTACCTGCATGATTCCTGAAACATCACCTTAATGTAGGAATTTAGTTATTCACTTAACAAACTATTTTAACATTCATGTGGTATAAGAGTGGTCATTACTAAAAGTATAATTCCATGGAAAATCACCACAATGTCCTTCCCCAACTATGAAAGATATATTACTGCAATATATATTGCTGTAATTAAAGATTCTTTATACATTGCTGCAATTAAAGATTCTATTCTATTCTATTCTATTCTATTCTATTAATTTTGGATGATCTCTTCAATCAGTGTATGAACATATATTAGAAAATAGTAAGAATAAAGCAATACAATAATACAAAAAGTTAAAATAAAATATAGGCGCCTCTGTAGCCAGGCGGGAAGGAGCAGCAGAGTGTAACACACACTTCTTGATTAGACTGGCGTTCGAGCCCGTCACCGCCAAATATGGAGGATGCGGAAAGGTCAGGGAATGACCACCACATATTCTCGGGGCAATATGGCCTTAGTTGCTAATGCTCCTAAAAACCAAATAACAAACAAACAAACAAAACAAAATAAAATATAAATTACATAACGCGCGCACACACGCACGCACACTCACACATGTATAAACTAGTTTTAAATAAACAATGACAATAAACACTCTGTATGCAATATTTTTTTAACTTGTAAAAAAAAACATAAAAGGTGATATTCCCTTGAGATAGAGAGTTAGTTACTTCAAATTTCATGCACTTCAGCATGCCAAATTTGAAATAAATTTTGGAAAAAAATGGAAAATAGAAGTGAATAATAGAATCTAATGTGTGCATAATTTTTAATTTTTTTTATAACTGTACATAAAATAAGCACAAATATATACTCATACACACATTTAAAATTTCACAAGTTTAACCGGAAAATAGATTCATCTTTATATTTTATGCCTACGAAGTCATATTTTTTTAAATATTTAATTTTTCATTATAAATTAAAAAACTGCATACAATTAAGTACTACTAACAGTATTTCATCAAGAAAAGATGAAATACTGGTTTACTCCAAGCAAAATTCAAAAAACTCAAACTTTTTCCAAAAATTAAAAATAAAATTTAGAACAATCCTGTCAGGTCACATGCTACCATTTGTTACAACTTGAGGCACTACCACTGCAGGTTTAAATGAAATATATAATATTTCTCTGTTAGGAAAATGAAATCCTGCAAATGCACATTGTGTGTAAAAAGCCCAAAATTATTAATTAATACTACAGAGGCATCCACTTTATAACTCTTAACCGGTTCCTGAATGTTGGAGCATAAAACAGAAGTATCACAATTGGTAATTTTGTATATGTTACTGTGGTATACATCCACGGGACTGCATAAATTCAAGATTATCTAGTCCTCTCCCCATTTAAATGCTACTAAGAGGGTAGAGATTTCATTCACAAAGATACAATGCTCAAACTATTTTAAAATGAACAAACAATGTTTAGGGTGTGTGATTACTGTATTTTCGGAACTATTATGTGCACTCTTTTTTCCCTGGAAAATATTGCTTGAAATCACACTCTGTGTCTGAAATTACACTTAGGTGCAAATAGTGATGTTTTTAACCCTATCTGTTGCTACAGAATGGCCAAAACATAAGAAGGCTTCTGAAAATGCTAACTCTTAAGTGTGACCAGGTAAAAATCACAAATAAGGGAAGCAACAAAGATGATTATTTAATTCAATAAGGAGTTAATGGCAATTCCAAGAGGCACTGGCCAACTGCATCCATTGGAAAGTTCAATGAATAAAAAAACCCTTTAAAACATTCATGAATGTGGAGTGGACTGATGTGGATGGAAGCACTAAATCATCATTTTACATCAGCAGGACAAATGAAGTGACCAACAATTTCACAGGTGTGTGAATAGATAAAAAATCCATAGAAGTTAATGAAACAAGAAATAGCTGCCAAGTCTTTCAAGAAATGCAGAATCCAATGTCCTTGATAGCACTGACAATGATGCACTCTTTGAAGAAAGTGAAAGATGTTTTATTTAGTAAGCTTGTGAATTTGTGTTTCAGATATTTGCAATAAAATATTTTTCTGTCAAATTTGCCTTATAAAATGTGGGTGTGTCTTATCATCCAAAAAACATGGAACATTTATGGCACAGGGGATGTTTGTTAGACAGCCATGAGATTTGCTTGCTATTTGAGATGACTGACGAATAACAAGTCCTTGATAAGTAGCAAGGAAAAGCTGCAGTTTCTCAGTCCCCTAGTTCTTATCATTAGGCTAATATGATACATTCCCTAAACATCAAAAAAATTTAATGGCATGCTTATCATTCACTCATTTTGTTTACTTTAATGAACTTTGTTATAGTTAAACATTTATTTAAATTTATGTATTATAATTTAGTTTTCAAGGTTAATTTGCATATTTTTATCTGGCAATTGGCCAAGCCCAGAACAAATTTGCATTTTATTTACATTGGTTTATTTAAACTACAGAGGCATATGGCCAAAACATGGATTTAATGGATGACTGTTTTCTACAGCAACATTTCCGAGAGGCAACCAGAGGGAGTAAGACTCTTGATCTAATTATCAGCAGTGATTATACATGCATTAAGAATTTGTAGATAAAGGAACCACTGGGTAACATGAGCACAATGTACTGATATGGAATTATTTAAAGATGTAACTAACATCAAAGCTAAAGGGAAGAGCTTTTGCTTTCGTAAAGGTGACTACAGGGGTCTCAGACAGTTTTTAAATTATGTACAGTGGGATCAACTGTGACATTCCCAATGTTGAATTCTAAATGGGAAGCCTTCAGGAACGTAATGTTGGAGGCTACTAGGCTTTTCATTCCAACTAAGAAATACTGTTCAAGGTTCAGGCCTAAATGGATGTCAGATGAATCTTGTTTGTTTGTTATTTGGTTTTTAGGAGCATTAGCAACTAAGGCCATATTGCTCCGGGATATGCGGTGGTCATTCCCTCACCTTTCCGCATCCTCCGTATTTGGTGGTGACGGGCTCGAACCCCAGTCTAATCAAGAAGCGTGTGCTACGCACTGTTGCTCCTTCCCACATGGCTACAGAGGCACCTGTCAGATGAATCAATGAGGCTTGTGGCACAGAAGAAAAATGTATGGGATGCACATAAATTATCAGGTGACATAGAAGCCTAGGGAAGATATAAGCTAGTCCGTAATCAAGTCACAAAGGAGGTTAGGCAGGCAAAGGCAGATTACGAGAAATCTTTGGCAGAGGATGCAAAGAAGAACAGCAAAGAGTTCTTTACTTATGTAAACTCTAGAAGGAAAGGTATGACTCAGATTGGACCACTTAACATAGATGGGTTGACTACTGATGATCATGCTCAGGTAGCTGATAAACTGAATGAGTATTTTGCATATACATTCACACATGAGGAGTTATTCAATGAGGATAATGCCAGAATTTTATCAAACTCTAACAGGGAGCTAAGTGATTTTGTATTAACTGATAGCAAAGTGGAGGAGAAATTGTTGAAGTTAAACATAAGGAAGGCACTGGGGTGGATGCGAACTATCCAGTTATATTAAAGGAGGCAGCAAAGGAAGTAAGCAAACCCTTAGCCATAATTATGAGAGCTTCCTTGGACTCAAGGGAAGTCCCCATGGACTAGAGGTGTGAAAATGTATCACCAATTCACAGAGGGAGTTCAAAAGGTAACACAAATAACTATAGACCTGTTAGTTTAACTTGTGTGTTCCGTGGAAAAATATGGAGTCACTGGTTAAAGATGCATTGCAGGATCATCTAGACAAGACTGCAGTAATAGTTATGACAACATGGGTTTGTTAAAGGGAGGTCTTGTCTGACCAATTTGATTGGATACTATGATGTTGTCACAAAGGAACTGAATGTCAAAAATAATTTTGATATCATATAGTTGGATTTCAGGAAAGCTTTTAATACTGTTGCACACGGAAGACTGCTGTACAAATTGGAGAGGTATGGCATTAAGGGTAAGTTGCTACAATGGATAAAGGGATGGTTGAGTGGGAGATGACAGAGAGTGGTAATCAACAGACACTGCTCTTCGTGGACAAATGTTATTAGCGGAGTTCCCCAGGGTTCGGTGTTGGGCCCATTTTTGTTTTGTATATTTATCAATGATACTGATGAAGGTATATCAGGTTTAATGTCCAAGTTTGCAGATGATACAAGGGTTGGCAGGGTTGTTAACGACAGCAAAGACAGTATGCTACTCCAACTGGATCTAGATAAGTTGGGCAAATGGGCTTAGAAGTGGCAACTGAAATTTAACATTGACAGATGCAAAGTACTGCATATGGGTAGCAATAACCAAAGAGAAAAGTACCAACTGTGTGGTACTACACTCAGGGAAGAAGAAAGTGAAAGAGACCTGAGGGTAATGGTGCAGTCAAATATGAAGTTTGCTAAGCAGTGCAGATGGGCTGTCAGGGCAGGTCATGGAGTCTTTTCAATGATATATAGGGATTTTGCTAGCAGGGACAGGAAGGTGATTATCCCGTTGTACAAAGCAATGGTCAGGCCACACCTGGAGTACTGTGTACAGGTCTGGAGGCCTCATTTTAGGAAGAATGTATAGTTGATAGAATGAGTACAAAGATGGGCAACAAAATTGGTGAGGGGAACAAAGGGGTGCTCTTACCAAAAAAGGCTTAAGTTCTGCAAATTGCAGTGCCTGCATAGTAGGCACTTGTGAAGTGATCTCATTGAGGTGTATAAGGCCTTGAATGGCTTGAGTAAGTTGAATGCTGATGGGACTCTTCCTCTTGCTCAGATTAAGAACCTGATTGAGCATAGATTCGAATTGAGGAAAGACAATTGTAGAATGGATGTGCAGAAGATTGCCTTTAGGCAGTGGGTGGCTGATTGGTGGAACAGACTTCCATTTTTTTGTTGTGGAAGTTGATAGCCTAAATAAATTTAAGGCTGAGCTGGACGAGCATTTGGAACAAGTGGAAGGGTGAAATGGGAGGGTTTTTTTTTGGCTGATGCTGCATAACCTTACTTTCTTGCATCGTATGCCTCTACTAATGCTAATGCTAACATATGCCATTTGGATAGCAGTCAATGACTGAAATATGATCCAGTTAGAGTTCACAGGCATTGCTGCTCCCTAAAGAAATGTTTGTGGGTTCGCTGTCTTAATTTAGTAAATTTATCTAATTTATTGTAGAAGAGTCATTCTTCCTTTGTTGGGTGTGAGAATGTCTCTCCTTAGGCAGGAATCGTGATCTGTGCTGCTGATGGTGAGTGCGACCTTATATTCTTTTTATTTTAATTTAATTGTTAAGGTATCTTGGTGCTCAGGTAGCAGAATTGCACCTTACCAAGTATAACTCTAATTGTTGCATTAATAGGCTGCAATTAGTTCTGCAGTAAAATCAGTGTTCCATTATTATTTCTAAATTTATTTTACCATGAATTAGAAACAAACCCATTATTCAGGATGTCCCATAAGTCTGGAATCTCAGGCGATACAATCTGTTTGCAATTTTTCTTTTTACTGCAGCTGCAATTGACAGCACTTAATAAAGAGAAGTATGTGTAAGTAATTCTGGTAGATGGTGGTCATAGTCATTGAGAAGTTGCAGAACGTTCAATACAAATCAACCAGAATGGCTTTCCATTACCAATTCCTGTGTGTGTGTGTGTGTGTGTGTGTGTGTGTGTGTGTGTGTGTGTGTGTGTGTGCGCGCGCGCGCACACGTGCACGCAGGTTTCTTTCCAAATTCAAAGAGATGAAGTACATGTTGCATAAAGAATGCAATGAACCTTCACAAAGTTTCTGATAAAGCAAAATGAAAGCAGTGCTTGGAAGGTTTGCATTTGGCTCAAATAAATCTCTGGAAGAGAAATCAATGACATCCTTCAGGCACTGAGTGAGATTGAGTCTGTTCAACATATGGAGGTCAGTGAAGGGGTGTTATACTCAACCATTCACAGTGCCGGACCATGATGGCAAGTGAAATGGCCACTGCACTTCTGATATGGCAAGTGAAATGGCCACTGCGCTTCTGATATGGCAAGTGAAATGGCCAATGTGCTTCTGAACTTACATCTTTGAATTTTTACCTGTGGGCCATCTCAATTCGAAGATGTATGCAATAAGAATAATATTAAAACACTGCAGACCTCAACCCAGTGAACATCTTTGGAACATAAAATTAAGACAAGGCCAATATGGGCCTCTTCATTTTTGGCTCACAAATGCTTTAAAGAAGTGGAGCACCATAGTACCAGAAATAAGTAGAAAGTCTTCCATGACATGATGCACTGTAACAATGATTATTGCTAACACACTATTAGTTTCTTTGAATAAACAGTGATTATTACTAACACACGATTAGTTTCTTTGAATAATAATTACATAACCACAAGTTTTCCATATCCATTGGCAAGTCAATATATCCTATAACAGTTTTCTAGTTCTAGGCTTACAGGGCACAATGTAAGTCATTAAGAATGTTTCATAACACTATTTTCTATACTTACACAAAAGAAACTTAATTATTCATCTATGAATTAAATGGTTTTGCAGCTCAACTATGCATTTACAAACTTAGACTGGGCAATAGCCAATTACATTTCTTCATGCTGTTTCATATTACTAACTCAACGTTTACATCTTTATTTTGCAGCTGATTTGTTCATAGAGAATTCTGCATAGCTAGTGACTCTGTATAGAAGAAATTCAAAACTAGTTGCTCATCCATTAAAATGAGCAACTAGTTTTCAATTGCATTTAACATACAGGTAGTTCCCGACTTTACGAGTTAATTCGTTCCTAGCGTGCACTCGTAAAGAGGGAATTAATTTCCCATAGACATAATGTTAGAAAGAGGTTACGTTCTCAACAATGAAATTAGTTAGCTAGCTAATTAGTTTGTTTAAACAATGATTGATTTATCCAAAGAAATGAAAATGCATCCTGAAAAATCAAGCAAATTATAATAATAAAGAAATTATTTATGACTTACAAATGTTAAAGAATGTTTAATCTTCATCATCATAAATGCGCACTCGTTGATCACTCATTATTGGCTCAGCACTCGTTGGTTTGTTGCACAAGGAGTAGTCTTCTTCAGAAATGCTTCAAGAGGCATTTGTTTCCAAGATAATCTTCTCTTTTCTTTATAAATTTCAATAGCGTGCATAAGCATTTTTTAACAGAATGCACAAATTGCAACTAATGCGATTTGTGCAGAGTAACAAGTTTACAAAGTTTTAAAAGAAAAAGGAATGAAGAGAAGATTCTGAAAATTTATTTGTTTTTTATACAATTGAAGAGTAAAGGGGAAACACATTTCACCATAATAACGCAAAAAAACCACACAATTCCAGCTATCGGTATTTTCGCAAATGCAAGAAGATCGAGTTTACTATCCGTTTATAACTGCTTGCAGTAACAGAAAAACCAATAAGTGCAAATTGTTTTTATTGTTTTATGGTCGTGACCTCCAGAAATGTGTTTTAGAAAAATATCACAAAGGCGTTTAAAATTGGTTCTTATAACAAAACATATGATAACAATGAAAGTGTAGTGCATTTTAATGATTTGAATTGGTAACTAATACAATTTACAAAATAAACTCATGACCTTTTATATGGCCTTAAAGTCACACTTGTGACCTTGAAAATTACATTAAAAAAAACAACACAATTCCAGCTATCGATATTTTCGCAAATGCAATAACATGGAGTTTACTACCCGTTTATAATTGCTTGCAGTAACAAAAAAGCCTAATAAACCAGAAAGTGAAAATTGTTGTTTTTGCTTTATGGTTGCGACCTCCAGAAGTGCGTTTCAGAAAAATATCACAAAGCTGTTCGAAATTAGTTTACTTATAACAGAACATATGATAATGATGAAAGTGTAGTGCATTTTAATGATTTGAATTGGTAACTAATAAAATTTACACTATAAAAATGACCTTTTAGAGAGTTATATTAGCAAGGCCTCCATAGCCGAGTGGTCAGGAGCGGGAGTGCAGTAGCACACGCTCTTTGAGTTAGACCGGGGTTCAAGCCCCTGACTGCTGAATACGGTCGATCTGCCAACCCGCACGGACCAGCGTGGCAGATTATGGTCCATTTCCCTCAGCATGAATTGTTGAGGAGGCTTCCATCCTGCAGTGGGTTGATAATGGCTGCACTTTACTTTTTTTATAGCAAAAATTCAACTTCCAAGGTCGTGGAATGAATAAAGCGGGGTACACTGTATTGTAAAGCTAAGCACATGGTTTGAAATGCAGTATTTATGAATGTTTAACATTCATTTTTTTGCAATTAATGTTCACATTTTAGATTTTGTTGATACTTGAAAAAAAAAAAAAAAAAACCTCATAAACCAGGAAACTCATAAAACGAAACCTTGTAAAGTGGGAACTGCCTGTACAATACTTAAAAACTTTATTTCTCTCTAAAGTTTTCATAACCTGAAAATAAGATACTCACTCTAATGAATATTCTACAATTTTATTTTCTTAGTCCATTCATTAGGAAATTGCTTAAAAGATAAGAGACAGACTAATGAGAAATATTTCCACAGTACAAAATATACAATTATTTAAGATGATAAGATGATCTAAAAAGAACTTACTCTCAAGGCACGAAGACATCCTTCCACTGTTGTTAATATAAAATATAATGCTCCCATTCCCACAACTCTATGTAACATTGCTCCTAACCTTGGCCTGTAAAATATATTTTATTTTTAAAATATAAAATTATATTCCAGCAATGAAGTAATATTTACATTAACCTAAATGACATAGAGGTGGTTAAAATTAAAGCATATCACTTCAGAAAAATGAGGAGAAAGAGAAGCATAACTGGATAGTGAAATTTCAAATGAATTCCATTAGAAAAATATTATTTTGGAAAAGTAACAAAGGGTGAAGATAGCATTGAACTAAGCATACTTTTAAATCAAAAATACACACTGCATATAAAGTTGAACATGCATGAAAGGGGAGTTACATTCATACTTATAAAATTAGGCACGAATGTAGCACCAGCTAAGTCAACACAGGACTTGAGCTGAAGTGTCATGCACATATTAGTGTAAAAAGCAAAATAATAGATGCATTTCATAATTAACACTATGTGACAGGAATGAGTTCACTACACAATATACTAAAATTGGCTTGTAACCAAAACTCCAGCTATTTTTCTGCCTATATACTGAACCTTATAATAGTTGTAAAAATCTTATTTAATAAATCAAAACGTAATTTTAAACAGGCTAAGAGGTAGGGAACTTATTCGTTGTCAGACTGGTTGTAAAGTCTTATGGTATGTTGCCAAAGACACCGGTTGCAACTTCTGCCATCCATACTTCTACCTTTATCACATCCTGATGGTTCTATTGCATGTGAAGTATTTTATGTGCAGAACTGTGTAGCACAAGTTTCAAATGTGATACGGTGCAAGGATTATTATTCATTCAACATCAGAATTGAAAATAGTTTTCGAGCAGCTTGAAGTTCAACACTTGATTTTTTGATGTTCAAATAGAGATATTCACCCCCCATGGTTTACATACATTGTGCCTTTGGTAAGGATTGCTGTTCACTTGGGATGCATTTGGATAACTCCAGGTGGTAAGATTTATTTTTGATTTCTTCAAATCATTCAACACAACTAAGATTATTAGAAAGTTATTAGCAAAATTAGTAGATAACTGAGCTAACAGAAAAATTAACTTGTAGTGTCTGGATTTTGTGAGTTCCAGGAAATTAATAGTGGTCAGCCTAAATATACAAAAGTAACATCTAGTACTTTTGGTCACACTGCTTTTATGGACCTATAAACCAAATATAAGAAACTTAGAAAACTACTATTATTAAGGCTTTGTTTAAATACAAATTTATTCAACTGTATCTGATGGAGCTTACTTTAAGTATTCTCAGGAAGATTACTAAAGTATATGCATTACTTAACCTTTATCTTAACCTTTAAAATATATTTATTGCCTTGTTAATGTGAAGGTGAGTAATGCTGCTTTATTTAATAAATTAAGAGTTAGAGGGAATGTTCAGTGAACATCACCAGAAAGGGACATATTAACTTATTTTTTGATTTTGCTGAACAGGTTTGTAGGAGTGTACTTTTAATCCTCCTCTAAAACATATTAATGAAAAAAATTATCATTTCAAATTTTTCTGTTAACAAACTGTTTAGCAAGGGCAGTATCAACTCTTATCAGAGAGGCAGGATTTGTCTCAGCACTTGTATGGATTTGAGAAATTCAAGTAAACAGAATTGCATATTAATCTTGACAGGTAGCATGATCTTGGTTTCTTTATCAGCACATTATGCATATGATTATAGCTCATAGTAGCTCTATGAGCCTTTTCTTCAACTGTAAATATGTACAATTAGCCAGAAATTCCTCTGTTACTCACAGAGGTACCAAAGGATTCCTCCCATATCAGGCTCAAAAGCAAAAGCTCTCTTAGAAGGACCACTTGATAACACTTGTTTTTGATGATAGTTTTTCAGCTACTTAGGTATTTATTGGCACAACAATAGCTATGGTGCAACATAGTTTTGATGAAAAATAAATAAATTTCTGTTTATTCTTGAAGTGGCTAAAGTCAGAAGAATTTGCAAATTCATTGTGACTTTATATGTAATGAATTAAGGAAAAACAGAATTTTTTGGTGCCACAGTTCATAATGGTAGCATATGACAGCTTGAGCCCACAATCTGCATATTTGTGGCTTTGCGCATTAACCACAGCTGATCCATGACTAACTGGAAATCTGTCCAGAGTGGCAAGTCTAAGTTTCTCAGCATCCTTAAAGTGTGATGTAGTTAATAATGTTTTCTCAAGTTCACTGAAGAAAACATTACTCGTAAACTTATTCAGTTAAATAAGGTTTAAATAAATTTAATCTTGAGAATTTTTAACTCCTCATATTATCCTTATATGCAGCTTGTAATGATCCCATAAATTTCTTATTTAACTAAAATTCAATAGCAAATGCCTTAATATGTATTGCTACAAATCTTCTACAGGAGAGTTGATTCTGTGTACTGCTTAACTCAAATTATTCAATAAAACTGTATAATCAACCATAAAATTAGTGAAATTTCACATGCTTCAAGTCTATTCAAGGTTCTCGAGAAAAACCTGCTACCAATTCTCACTAAACAGCTTCTGGAAGACAGATCTCCACAAATCACTATGCAATACAAAATTGTTCTACTACAACCAACCTCCTCTCAATTACAACTACAATTCTCAATGTATTCCAGGATAATGCCAAAATTCCTGTCACCTACCTTGATCTCAAATCTTCTTTTGACTCTGATGATGTTGATTGATTGATTTGGTAGTTATTGGCGCATCGGCTTCTGTGGCCATATTGCACCTCCCAAGGTTTTTGCAGTACTTTGATCCAAGCCCGAGGCGGGAATCGAACCCGCGACCTTTGGGTTGCCGGGCAGGTACTTTACCCACTCGGCTAGCTCGGTCGGCTTCTGATGATGTAGTAGCACTCCTCCTGTCAGAGGCACTTCCACATTTCTGGAAACATGCTCTCATTTTTGAACTCCCTACTCAACAAACACACTCCTAAACTGGAAAAACCAAATCTTTACCAGTCAACAGATGTCACACAAGGTGGTAGGCCTATTATTTACTGCTCTGTTTGTTCCTCTGGTATGTGGAAGACAAGATATAATTTGCTATGCAGATGACATAAAGATAATTACACATATTAGCTCTATTAACATAAATCTTATTACTGCCAGTCTCTCTGACAAATTAAATAATGTTGCAGCATATTACACCAATTTGGGCTATGTCTCAACCCAAGCCAAATCAGCCCAAATGACCTTAAGCCAACATCATTCATGATTCCGATGCTACACAATTCCACTCACACCGACCTTGGAGTAATTTTTTGACCCCAAGTTGACTTTTCATAATCACCTATATGCTCTTCACCTAAAAATGGCTAAAATTGGATGGCAAGCGAAGCAACATCTCCTCTATGTCAAGGATATTAGCATCATAGGGAAGTAATATCACAACAGTTGTCCCCTCAGCAGTCCTGTATGGAGTAGAAACATGGGCTTCAGTGGCCCCCACAACATTGAAACCAGTGTATGCTTCTGAATACTGGCTGAATTCTGAATACTCAAAAACATGGTGTTCTCCTATCATCAGCACTACAGCCCTGGTACAATCCCTAAAAATACCAAGGCTCCACAGCTCAATCTTTGAGAGAAGGCTCACTGCCACAGTAAATATGCTAATAGGTCGTATTTCAGCTTCTGATTTGTGGGAAAGCATCAAGATTGAAACATAATCTGTGTTTCTCTGAATTTCTTTAAAAAAAATGGTATAGATAACCTTGCTTTGTTAATTTAAACATTAATATCATACCATATGATGTATGTATTTCCATAATCAATAAAGGAATATTATACACAAGTAGGGCTTAGTCTAATTTTGTACGTAAGACCACTACTTAGTGCATCAATCTTTCAATCATTGTAGTGTGGAAGCCCTACACCACAAGTAGTCTTGATACTTCACTACTCTGAATAAAAAAACACTGCCCTGATGGAGAAACAATGTTATTTATTTAAAGTATATGCCACTAACTATACTGCAGTTTCAATCCTTTTTAGGGTTTTGCCAATGGGCAAACTAGACACTGTGAAGACCTGAACAACCCAGTGATAAAAATATCCATAATATGTAAGGTGGAATAGCAAATTAAAAAAACAAAAGTTTCAGCTCTGGGAATTCTTGAAATCAATATGCAAAGTGTATAAAAATCACTTAAACATTTCTCCTGTAAGCACATGATACATTCTTTCATATGCCTCCAACAGTAGCTGATTCCTTCATGACTTATAAATAACCTATTAGCACAACTCACACATGCAGTGGCCAAAACTAACAACAGATACATTCTCATTTTAAATGAAAAATTAACCTAATAAGGTTGTAAAAACAATGTCCCTACAAGTAAAAAAACCATTTATAATACATTATAATGAATGGTACATGTTACAAGAGGATTATTCTGTACCTGAGGTAACATTAAGTAAATTAATTATAACAATAAAATAAGAAAAGGTAAATGAATACATTCTGCATACTCAATTACATAATACAACTGTATAATCAACCATACTTACAATGGATGTATACAATTGACCTTAGGATTCACCTGTGTCAGAATTAAAATTAATCATGTTTTTAATTATTAGCATAACATTAGAGGTAGTAGTTCTTATGTCGTAACATGTATATTACTAACTTTCAAGAGAGAACATTCAAACTTTCTAAATGTAAAAATACTAGGAAACTGTGAAAACATATTAATCATACATATTATGTAAAGTAAAAGTAAAATAAATAAAACTGTACCAGCTGTTATTCTTACAGTTATATATTTTTACTCTATTTAATGATAAGACATATTCATATAAACTTTTCAAATAAATCTACAACTTACTTAACAATCCCAAAACCAAGGCTGACAATGATTACTAACATCCTCGCCAATGTTCGTTTCATACATGACAAGATCTCAGCAAATAACACTGCTCCTTGTACTTTATATGGAATAAATTATAGCAGTGAATTAATTTCATAATGAAACGAATATATCTTAAAACAATTCATGAGACAAAATTTAAAAACAGGATATTTTAAGCAAATATAAAATCAGATAGAGATCAAGCAGTGTTCAAAGTTTACAATAAAATATACTTTTAAATAAAATTTTACAATAAAATAATATAAGTATAACCCTCTGAAGAGGGTTATATTTATGTTCCTGACAAGTTTCTTCTATGGATTACAGGTAACCACTCAAAATTTGGATAATGTATATTTTTGCTGTGAGAAACAAGAAAATTTTACATAATTTAAACATTAACCCTCTATTTGAACAAAAAAAAACATAGGAGCAGATGCGTGATTTATTCTGGTTGAAGGTGATCTAGTTTTATTGGAAGACTCTATTGTCAGGGAAATGGGTAACATTTCACAGTTGATAAATAGTAGTAGTAGTGGCATGTGATGCAAGAAAGCAAGCGTATGAGCTTATGTAGCATCAGCCAAAAACACACAATAATTCCCTCTAAATGTTTGTCCAGTTCCTCCTTAAATTTATTTAACCTAACAACTTCCACAATGACAGATGGGCGTTTGTTCCAGCAATTAACCACCTGCTGGCTAATGACAAATTTCCGCACATCTATTCTACATCTGTCTTTCCTCAATTTGAATTTATGCCCCCTTAGGTTCATAATCTGAACAAGTGGAAGCATCCCATCAGAATTCAGCATGCTCAGCCCATTCAAGGCCTTATACACCTCAATCAGATCATCTCGCAGGTGCCTAGTCTCCAGCTGCTGCAATTTGCTGAACTTAAGCCTCTCTTGGTAAGAGGATCCCTTCATTCCCCTGACCAATCTTGTTGCCCTTCTCTGTACACACTCAAGCAAATCTACATCCTTCCTAAAATGAAGCCTCCAGACCTGTACACAGTACTCAAGGCATGGCCTGACCACTGCCTTATACAGAAGGACATCACCTCCTTTTCCCTGATAGCAAAATTCCTGTATATCATTGACAAAACCCAAAGACCTGCCCTGGCAGCCTGTCTGCATTGCTCAGAAAACTTCATATCTGACTGCACAATTACTCCCAAGTCTTTTTCATTTTCTACCACCTTAAGTGTAGTACCACACAGTTGGTACATTCCTCTGGGGTTACTTCTACCCATATGAAGTACTTTACATGTTTAACTTCTCAGCCCATCTGCCCAAATTTTCCAGATCCTGTTGCAATAGCACACTGCCATTACTGTCATTAACAACCCTGCCAACCTTTGTATCATCTGCAAACTTCGACACTAAACCTCATATACCTTCATCAATATCATTGAGAAATATACAAAACAACAGTGGACCCAATGCCGAACCCTGTGGGACTCCACTATTAACATTAGTCCACGAAGAGCAGCGCCAATCGATTACCGCCCTCTGTCTTCTCCCACTCAACCATCCTTTTATCCATTGTAGCAACTTACCCTTAATACCATTCTGCTCCAATCTGTGCTAATGTGTGAATGGAGATGCAAAATACTCATTCAGTTTGTTTGCTATCTGAGCAGGATCAACTTGTTTAAATAACAACAGCGATGTTTAAACTAACAACAATGTTACCAACAGATTGCCAGATTTCAATGGAGGTAAAGAGAGCATTTTTTTTTTTTTTTTTATGAAAACTGCAAACATAAGAGGTATTAAAACCTACTGTAGTAGTAGTGGCAAATGATGCAAGAAAGCAAGCTTATATAGAATCAGCCAAAACACACACACACACACACACACACACACACACACACACACACACACACACACACACACACACACACACACACACACACACACACACTTCACCCATCCTTACCATCCAAGAATTTGTCTAGTTCTTTCTTGAATATATTCAATCCATCCACTATCACAACAGATGGAAGCCTATTTGAACAATCAATCACTTGCTGTCTGAAGGCAAACCTTTACACACCTATCCTACAACCAGTGACATTTAGACAGATATGGCATTTTGAAGGATAAACAATATGGTTAAGGGAAAATAATGTTTAACTAATTTGGTAGGCTATTTTGATATAGATAATTAGCTATAGACAATTAGCTGGATGTATGGAACAATTTTGAGATAATTTATTTGGATGATTTTTGCAAAGCATTTGACTCAGTCCCTCAAGAGAGATTACTGTATAAGCTGGAACATGTTGAGATTACTGGAAAGGTTCTAAGATGGATTTTTGAGTGGCTGCAAGGCAGAGGGTTGTGATTAATGGGTATTCTTCAGGGAGCAGTTTCCACCAAGGATCACTGTTGTTTGTGATTTTCATAAATGACATCAATGAAGGGATAGAAGGCATGATGTCAAATTTGCAGACAACATAAAGATTGGTAGAGTCATTAATGATCAGTGCCAAGCAGCCAATTTCAGGATGACTTGAACAGACTTACAAAATGGTGAGAAAAGTGGCAGCTAAGTTTTAATGCAGCAAAATGTAATTCTTGGGAAAAAGCAACTCGAAAATTAATTACACACTTGGTGGGGTTAACAAGCTGAATTAAAAACATTAAAAACAGTAGAGGAAGAAAAGGATCTGGGAGTTACGATACAGGAGATATGAAGTTTACTGAGCAGTGTAAACAGGTAGCCAGGAAACTCCATGGTTTCCTATTGATGATTTTTCAAACGTTATCCTGCTAGTTAGTTATTTGTTTTTTTTAGGAGCATTAGCAACTAAGGCCATATTGCTCCGGGTTATGCGGTGGTCATTTCCTGACCTTTCTGCATCCTCCGTATTTGGTGGTGACAGGCTCGAACCCTGGTCTAATCAAGAAGCGCACGTTACGCACTGCTGCTCCTTCCCACATGGCTATGGAGGCGCCGTTATCCTGCAAAGATAGATAGGTCATAATGTATAAAGGCAATTGTAAGACCACATTTGGAATACTGTGTTCAAGTATGGAGATATCACTGAGCGTCTTGAAAAAGTTCAAAGATGGGTAACTCACATGGTGAGATTGGCAAAAGGGTGACTGTACAAGGAGACTACAATTATGTGGACTACAGACCTAGACAATCAGGCACCTCAGAGGTGACCTGATTGAGGTTTATAAGGCTCTGTGAGGGGTTAGTAAAATGAATGAAGGGGAAATTTTCACTGTTATAAAGAATTCCAGAAATAGGGCCTATAAATTCTATCCAGTTGACCAATGTGAGGAGGAAGCATATAATTTGTATTTTCTTATCTACTTTGATTTTTTTGGCCAGTGTAGAAAAAGCCTGTGGCTTCCTTCCTTGCACTATATGGCAAATACTATTATTTTGACTTTATAAACCACTTAGTTTTGTGATAAAAGACAAGAAATAATTTCAAATGCGCACTTGAAAATTTTATTTTATATTTGATAATAAGAACAAATAAGAGTTTTGCTAACAGCAATCTAGTTCCCACTTCAAATGTTCAGTGGTATGAACCAAGCAAAATCAAAGCTGAAACAGAAAACTAGCTTTTGTCATATATATCATCAGTCCAACGTATGATCCCCTCCAACGGCTAAACAGGCCTGAGTGGAGGTTTAATGGCACAAGGGCTACTATGACCAAAATGCATCTTGAAAATTACAACAGCAAAACTCTGAATACAAACACAGCATCATAAAGTATTTTTAACGGCTATACTTCTCTAATAAAAAAATAATTAGTGATGCAGAGTGAAGATGAATAACAATACTGGAAGAACGCACACGCGTGCATGCATACACATGCAAATTCTAATCAATATTTAAAATTTTAAATGTTCTGTTTTGTACAGCCAGCATGCTAAAGGGTGAATAAGATTCAAAATCAATTCTCATGTAATAATTTTATTTAAATAATATCCATTCCCTTTGTGCCTTAATTTTAATGAGAAAAAATGGAAAATAATTTTAAGACTTACCTGACTGACCTGTGGAACTAATTGACTGATATTCAGCATAAAATACAGCTTTTTCCATTAAACCTATATGATAACATATAATGTATTATTATTTGTTTAAATACATATGATAGAAAAAAAAAACTTCTTTACAAGAATACCTTGTATAGAAAAGTTTTTCTATAATTTATATTACAGTAATACAGGAAAAGTCAGCACAAAGCACTACATGACATGGGGGAAAAAAAAGATTCTTGTTTGAAGATAATAAAGCACTCAAAACCTATACTAATATTATGTTGATTTCTGAACTGGAAATATGTACATAATCGAGTCAAATGTTTTGTTATATTTTCTTTCCACTTCTTCAGTGATAGCTTCTGTAATATTGAAAAGATGGCTGTCACTGAAGAAATGGTAAAAAAATACAATAAAATGTTTGACTCCATTATATACATATTCCAATTCAGAAATAAACATAATAATACCAACATACATTTCAAGTTCTTTATTATCTTCAAATAACACAGTTTGCCTATGCATCAGGCTGCTCAAGGAATAAAAAGATTCCTGATCAGCATCAGTGAAAAATTTTAGCTATTGTTGTTTTGGAGGTTTTTTTTTTTTTTTTTTTTTTTTTGCTTGCATTCTTTACATCTGGTCATAGTACACCAGTTCATATGGTATGTCAGTTCCACACAAGAAAGTGTTCATGATGTGACCTACATATTCTGTGGGCTAAAATTCTGGGAAGAATTTACAATGGAAAAACTTTATTGCCTTTGTCTGAAATCTGATAAAATAAAAACCAACTGAAAAGACCTTTAAGAATTCCTCAAGTATCTAACAAGATTTCAGCTGAGACCTCTCTAAAGAATGATATATGGTAATTTCTCTATACCATCAGTAGGACAATCTGAAGTACCAACTGTACCACTAATTGAAGGATTATTGGTGAGGAAAAGATCAAAAGTATTAAAGTGAATAGTTAGGATTGTACTATCATAACTATCCATAAATTAGAATAGTTGGGATAGTACAATCCTAACTACCCTAAGTTAGGATACTTAATTTGGCAACTGGGGTTTTAAACATTAAAATCATCAAGAAAAATTACTTTACTATTAGAAAAGTTAGAATGCAAGGAGTTGAGTTTCAAAGAAAGGAAGCAGATGACTCTGAAACAATGATGAAACAGTACAAAATGGAGAAATCGTCAACAAAGTCCAAAAAATATATATATATCCATTTACAGATGTTGTAACTTGTAGAATATGCCTCAAATGATGATCTAGCATATTCTCCAGAAGCATTTACTTTTTAAAGCTTAAAAGTCACATTTAGTACTAACATTCAAACAGAATAACAAATGCATGTGATCTGAGTTTTGAAGTGACTTTTCAAGACAAATGTGGAAGAGGATGGCATGGAAGCATGGCTTCTTTTTAGTAACAAAATCACTTTTTTCGGTTTAGCAGGAAAATTAACCAAAAAAAAAAAAAAAAATTCAAGTACGAGCAACGAAAATCCTCCCCAAATGTTCAAAGGCACAAACAGGACTCCTCAGAAATAAACATGTTTTGTGCAATATAACATCCAAAAATATTATGTCCTTTTTTTTTATTCTTATTTATGGCATTACTGAAGGGACTGAAGCTATACAGGGTGTCTCAAAAATACACGGCATAACTTCAGGAATGAGTTCCTCATATGTAGACAATAAAAATATTTTATATCAACATAGTTCCAGAAATGCTTGGTTTCTGAGTTTTGAAAGTCTGTCTATGACACTTAACTGTTCACATCACCTTATAGTAATTGTTCAAAATGCCCACCTTCTGCCTGAATACAGGCCTCACATCGATGTCTCATGGACTCGCAAAGACTGGTGCCAAATTCCTGACATGTTTCGTATTGTCTCACAACCTGCCACAATTCGATTGCAGAGAATTTCCACATCAGCTACCGGAGTCGAATACACCAATGACTTTAAATGGCCCCACAAGAAGAAATCTAGTGGGTTTAAGTCAGTGAGCATGGAGTAACAAATGCATGTGATCTGAGTTTTGATGTGACTTTTCAAGACAAATGTGGAAGAGGATGGCATGGAAGCATGGCATCCATGCCATCGATTCAGGTAATCGTGGGCTAGGTGGCTGAAATGTGTGGGAGTGCCATCGTGCATGAAGTGTGCTTGTTGACGAATGTTCAGTGGCGTGGCATCCAAGAAATCAAGCATGTTGTTTTCCAGAAAGATTCTGTACGCCTGCCCTATGAGTTTATTTGGAAGTACATGGGGCCCAATTAACTTATCACCAAAAACACCAGCCCAGATGTTGAGGCTGAACCACTGTTGGTGATGTGATGGAAAAATTGCATGTGGGTTTTCCTCAGCCCATACATGCTGATTGTGAAAGTTTTGGATTCGTCTTGTGTGAATTGTGCTTCATCTGCAAATATCACTAAGGCAAGAAAGTAAGGAGTTGTACCACACTGCTGCAAGAACCACTGGCAGAACATTACTCGCGGAGGGTAATGTGATGGTGACAAGGCCTGTACCTATTGCAGATGGTAAGGATACAGTTGGTGTTCTCGCAACACTCTCCAAATAGTCAATTGTTAAACAGCCAGTTGCATTGCTATTCTGCATGTGCTGATTCCAGGAGTGGCTGTTGTTGTTGTTATTATTTGATTTTTAGGAGCATTAGCAACTAAGGCCATATTGCTCCAGGGATATGCGGTGGTCATTCCCTGACCTTTCCGCATCCTCTGTATTTGGTGGTCATGGGCTCGAACCCTAGTCTAATCAACAAGCATGTGCTATGCACTGCTGCTCCTGCCCACTTGGCTATGGAGGCACCTCCAGGAGTGGCATGCACAACATCCAAAATCTCCTCCTCTACTTCAGGAGTCGTAGATCTTGGTTGTCCTCTGTCGGCAGCACAAGGTGTAAAGGTCCCATGTTCACAAAGGCAGCGATAGATATCCTCAAACGTTTTCCTGTCTGGACATCTTCATTCTGGGAACCTTTCATGGTACAAACAACAAGCCTCCAGAGCATTGCTGTCCACAAAACCGTACATTAAGTGCATATCCGCTTACTGAGTACATGGTCGGAATGGAAAACCACCAGATTCTGTCAGTACCTTGTGATGAAGGAAATCACCTGCGGGAGATGACATAAAATGTTTTTATTTATTGTCTACATATGAGGAACTTATTCCTGAAGTTATGCCGTGTATTTTTGAGACACCCTGTATAATCATGAGGAGGAAACCCCCCCCCCAACCCCAATATATCCAAACCATGCTTGTAGACTCATGACTGTGATCCGGACTCAGTGTCCACTTCTCACTTTACACCTATTTGTGATGCAACCTGTCAGTCACGGGTAGTAAATGGATGGCCATTGCACAAAACAGAAGGAACAGGAAAGTTGCTGGAGAGGCCATCAATCGTGCAGTGGATTGAAAATGGCTGATGATGATGATATCTTAGAAAAGATAGCAGAAACTAATGACAAAGAAAGGATAATACTGTTCAGAGATTTAAACAACAGGGAAAGAAATGGTGTACTACTAGTATACGTAGCAAAGGTCATCTGTCCTCTTTCAGTGAATTAACTGCAGACTTTAATTCTTCTGACGAGAAAGGCAACGTTGAAGTGGAGGTGAAATATGATTAATTTGAACTTTAGTGATTTTCCAGTCCGAAAAGATCTTCCCAGAATCTAATGATGATTGCGTCAATTTTCAATAGGCTGATGCACTCACATACATTCTTTTTAGTATACCAGGATTTATACTATCTATTCCTGGAGCTTCTCCAAGATTGTTATATTGCTAATTTACAACCATCTCATGCCTTATAACTGTTTCCTTGTGGTTTGAAGTGTCATTCAATTCTAAATATCATTACTGCCACTTCTGTTGGTCTTTAATTTTAAACTTTGATCACACGAGGACTTATCTCACTTTTTTTTTTTTTTTTTTTTTACATCTACAGAGATCTTTGTAAATTTTGGCCAGAAAGTTAAACCTCATAATAATGTTAAAGGGCTAATAGATTTTTGTGCAAGCAATGCATTGTTAATTAAAAACACAGTAATTCATTATAAAGGTAGCCACAAATTTACATGGAAAGAGCATAACAGCCACAAAAAAAACCACATAATAAAGGATCTTAAACAACTAGTTGAAGATACAAGGATATATAGATAATTTAAGATTAGAAGTGGTCATCTCATTCTGAGCAAATCAAAAAGGATTTTAGTGAAAAAATGAAAAGTTATTAAAATGTATTAAAATTTAAAATCACTTGGCTCTGAAAAAAAATATTAAAATCTTCTTGCTCAAAAGTTAAACGGGTATTCCTGATGCTAAAATGACTTCAGATGAATAGTGGGAAAAATTTAAACCACTTTTAAAAGTCCCAATGGTTGATTGTGGCCAGATATTTCTATGTATATGAATGTACAAAAAGCAGATTCTCTCTCTCTCTCTCTCTCTCTCTCTCTCTCTCTCTCTCTCTCTCTCTCTCTCTCTCTCTCTCTCTCTCTCTCTATCTCCCCCCCCCAAAAGGTGATATTGTTGTACACATGGGAGTTAATGACATCAAGAGTAAGAGATCTGCAGATTTACTCAACAAGTACAGGTCAATATTGAAAAAAAAGTTGTGAGTTAGGATTGAATGTGAAAGTGTCTGCAATTCTGCCCAGACATGATAGGAGGGAGTATATGATGAGAGCCTTGTTGATCAAATCAGCCCTGGAGAGATTGTGCAAGGCTCAAGGGATAGAATTATTTTCAGCCTGGTCTGGGCTTGTTGACAAGAGAGACCGCTTCTACAGGGATGGGGTGCACTTAAATAGAAAGGGTGCAAGAATATTTGCTGATGCTATCGAGGCAGTATTAGGTGGGTCGGATAACTGCTAGTGTGGGGTGATACACAGACTAAAAGGTTAACAGTGGCCACAGGCAGAGGCAAAAGTGATTGTTGCACTACTTCTATTAGAATGAGCCGCAGCCTGGAAAGCAAGGTAATAGAGATTTCCAGGACAGCTGGGAGTCATAGTGGAACAAGTAAATACATGGGCAGTGTTAGGGTAACTAAGAATAGGAACAGGTGCATGTATACTTGCATGTACACAAATGCTAGGAGTACAGTTAATAAATATGATGAGCTTGAAGTGCTAGTCAAGACATCAAAGGCAGATATTGTTGGGATATCATAGACGTGATGTCACACAGATATAATCAGTGCAGAACTGTAATTTGGGGAGTGCAATGTGTACAGGAAGAATAGACAGGTCAGGAAGGGAAGAGGGGTTATCCTGTTAGTTAAGAAACACATAAAATCTAAGGATGTGCATCCAATTGATGTTGGTAGACATTGCGGTGTTGAGTCTGTTTCGTGTGAAATAAGCACTGGGAAAGGAAAAATGAGAGTAGGAGAGTGTTATAGGCCTAATGAATCTGATGAGTATAATGGACAATTGTGCAGAGAAATATAGTGGGCCAGTAAATCAGAATGTCTTATAATGGGGGATTTTAACTTCCCAGATATTGATTGGAATTTGTGAGATGGTCACTCGCCCACTAGCAAGACTTTTGTGGATT